>NC_067399.1:362088516-362428016 GCF_016432865.1 Antechinus flavipes | reverse complement strand
ATACTAAAACCAAACTGGATTATAATCTGCTCCTGAAATATACTTTATGCTTTCCCATTCCTCTGCCTTTTCTTAAATTGTTCACTGTGCTCATAATATCTTCTTTTTGCCAGTGGAATTCTAACCTTTCCTTTAAAATCCAACTCAAATACTGCTTCATTTAAGAATCCCTCCCTGTTCACTCTGGTCAATGATAGTATTCAGATGGTTATGTACATATGTATACACTATGGCTAATGGCATGAACTAGGGATCTTAACATAAAAAAGCAAATTTAACCTCATAGCTATAGGTGAGACTTGATGAGATAGAAACACAAGCTGAAATAAATCTTTGGAAAGGTTCATTCAAATTTATACATACACACACACACACGCACACGCACACACATGAGGGAATATAGGAACTTGAGGGAACAAGGTGGAAAACATTTAGATGAAGACCATCAGAAGCAGCAAAAGTAATATTGTCAGTACTATACTATACTTGGAGAGAAGGAATTAGTTGAGGATTTTGAGAAATGGGATCATATGTTAAATATTTAGGTTCTTCTGAGGTTTTCTCTTTGCCCAAAGTGAAACAGATGATAACTTCTTATTCGTTAGGGATAATTTTGTGAGTTCCCTTCCTTGGAGGTCCTTGAGTTGGATGACTATTTGTTGGCATGTTTTACCAGATCCAACTTGATTCTTCATTTGGTAGGATGGGATGGACTCTGAGGTCTCCAGTTCTAAGATTTTGCAATTCTCTTAATAGAAACTTCATTAAATTCTATAAGGTTATACATATTAAAATCATTAATGGAGATAATCCAAAACTTTAAAATTATTTTATTCACAGAATCATGGAATTTGAGAGAAGAAATCTCAAGAGCTTTTTAGTGCAACTCATATATGGAATCCCCAGCTATATTGTATCCAATTACCCAGCTGTCCAATTTCTGCTTAAAAAACTCCAAGGAGGGGGAAATCTGCCACCTCTGGAAGCAAAGTCACCTAATTCCATCTAATTTGGTATGTTTGGAAAATTGACTCCTGATAAGAGGGCATTATTTTTTTTCTAAATACATATCTATATTCTATATAGAGAGAAGTAATTCCTCATTAATATTTAGTGCTCCATATTATTGCCTAATTTCTATTACAAAATAGTTTAGCAAGTAAAGAAAGAGAAAAGTTCAGAATATGAGAAGCTATGCCCAGTAACTTAAAATTTTTTTCATGTTTATATTAATTCCCTTTTCACCTCTCATTTGAATCATTTATTTATCATTCCCTAATCCCACATTGATATTTCCTTTTTCATTTTGAGACACCATTTTAAAAACTTAAATGTCTAATTTCCATCTGCTTATAGTTTTATCTGTAAACTTAATGAGCAACTCTATCCATTATCAATCCACTATCAATTCAACAAAAATCTACTAGGTGCTTACTATGTGTAAACTACTATGCTAGGCTTTGAGAAAACAAAGACAAAAGGAAAGCAGCCCTTAAGTTTATATGCTACTCTAATTTTAAAATGTTTTTCTAACACGAATATCCATGCTTCCACTTCTTCACTGACCACTCCTTAATTACAATTTGGCCTTAATATGTAATTTACTGCTCTTTCAAAAGTCACCAGTAATATCTTTTAATTTTTTAACAACTAAATTTTATCCAATCTAAAAAAAATTATTTCCACTTTTTGAGACAATTGACAATTTTAAAAATTACTAAGCATCTTTGTACCTAGGATTTAAAACTGCAGCATAACTTTTTTAAATGCAAAAAAAGAAAAAAACCTTCATATCTTTAATTATCATAATTGAGAAGTGAAGTTATTGTTACCAATAAAGACACTTGATCTCATGGTTTCTGCACATGATAAAGATGTGGGCAAACTAGCAGACTTATACTACTGTGTATTTCCTTTAAATAACCTTAATTTTCCAAAGATAGATTGTCTATCTGGTAGCTAAGGCTAAGAATACACTTATTTAGAAGGGCATTCTAGTTACATGATTTTAGATTATTATTAATTCTAACAAAAACTTTTAGTTGAAAAGAGATAAAACAGCACTGAATGAAACTATTTTCTTCTGTGATTTTCATACTAACCTGTGGGTGCAAAATTCTTTCATTTATATTTACAAGATAACAGGGAAAACATTCCAATTCATTTTTTATAAGCATACACATTGTTTATGAACTATTTAATGAATAAACTTAAGAGACTATGTTACAAATCAATTTTATGTAAATTGATCTACACTACAAAATGGGGAAGATATTACATTTCAAACATAGGTAGGTATACAATATACAAGTGGGTCTAACATTAGACCATCTGAGTTTCTGAAAAGGCAAGTTACAGGCCATTCACTAAACATATGGTACTCTTCTCTTAATTATATGTTCATCAATTATTGACAAAAGAGGATAAGGAGAAAGTACTTTTGTACATACCATTGCTTTCAAACTGTTTCAGTGATCTAGTACAATCAGCACTGATTCTTACTAGCTTTTTCCACATTTAAATCTTTATATAGTATGAGAATCATCCTGAATCTCAATTATCTGCCTACAGATTCAAATATAGTTCTGAAAAACATCAGATATTATTTTATTATGCTTAGGAATAATATAGTCTTGCTTTTTGGTGATGTATTTCCTCTGGATTTTAATATTATTTTATATGAGTCACACTGTGGAGTAGTGATGGGATTTTACATAATGTAAAATTATATATAGTCAAAGGGAAACCATTCACAGCTCTGAATTGTACTCGAAAGTGTTTAAGATGACAATGGAATTTCATTAAAATTTTGTATTTTATTATATTTTGTATTTTATTCATTTTTATTGTTGAACATCAGAATATATTTTAATCCACGGTAATGGTAATATATGCTAGTTATTGGGTTTGGTTTTCTTTTTTTTAGAACAATGGATTAGATAGTCACCAAGTACTTACACATACTTCAGTAAGCCTGAATATAAATCAAAATTTGATTCTTAGGGCTATGTGATTATCCAAGGGCAGAAATCATCAATACTGTACATACATGATTAAAGGATTTGTGTCCTATTGAGTAATCACAATAAATAAAAAGCAGAAAAACAGAAGGTGTCATAATTCCATTTCAAAACTTCACATCAAGAGAGCTCTTCTGAAGGAGAAAGTAGAAAACAGTGGCAATTTTGCTAAGAAAACAGAAAGAGTTGGCAAATACTCAGATAGCTAGCTGTCTTCACAACTCACATTATGTTTCTATTGTACACAAAATAAAAAGGGTATAGATTTTAGTATTAAAATTGCCAAACTCAAAAAAAAATGTTTTAAATTGCCAAACTTCTTCCTTCTTAGGGTTATTTGAATACAAAGGCTACTACAATGAGAAAAATTTTTCTTTTCAAATTCTTCCCTTCACAATGGGCTTCTTCTCCCTAAAATTAAAAACCTCACTAGTATGGACCAGGGGTAAGAATGGAAATTATCTACTGTTGAAACCCTTCTTATATTATTGTTAAGTCATTTATACTCTACTAAATGATTAGCATGCTGATAGGATCAAAAGACACCAGAATTTGTGTTTTTTCACTTTTCTATCACTTAAAATCTAATAGTATGTTTAAATGCTATTCTAATATTTTCATGTGCAGAAACAAAAATTGTGTTCCATGCTTGTCAACTCTATTGTTTTGTTCAGCAATATTTGATGCTTCCAGAAATGATGATCTTACTTTATTAGAAATTTGGGAACTTTTCCTTCCTCATTACTGAATCAAATGCTAAGAATGACCACCAAAAACACAAAGTTGAGAAGATAGATGATCACATCAAATCCTATAACTTAATGTAAGATGCAGTTTTTTTTATTAAGATGCACCTATCAATCAGTTTTTATAAATTAATGTGCAAATTAGGAAAATATGAATAATTTATTAATCAGTAATTTTTCAAACACATTTGTATGGATATACACATAATGATACTGGGGCTATGATGTATCTATAGAATTCTCTAGTCAGTATCTGTGTATGTGCAATGTTTATAAAAAAGGACTTTTTTAACTATAGTGAAATTCCCTAAGATCTCAGTACTGCATTTTCTACTCTACATCTTGAAGGTTCTTCTTTCTTTTAGTTTATGTAATTCCTATATTCTAAAAAAGTAAATATAAAGAAGCCCTTAATTGAGAAAATGTTGATTCTTTAGCTGGTTGAAGATAGCCAAAGAGAAATTTTAAAAATTATTTTGCACTTGTGAGTTATTGCACAAAGATGGTATCTTCCTGAGGGCATGATGTGTTTTATCTTTATCTCCCCATCGCCTAATTCAGTACCATGTACATAGCAGGTGCTTAATAAATGTGTATTGAATTAAACTGACAATTAAACACATATTATTGTTAAGTCATTTATATTGGAGTCAGGAGACCCCAGCACTGTGTTCATTTGTGTTTTCCCACTTTTTTATCCCTTAAAATCACTTAAAATATGAGCAAAATGATGTCTTTATCCTCATCAATCACAATTTAAGATTACTATGGGTTCTAGTCTTCTCTGTCACTCCATAATTAGATGCTGAAGGAAGTACATAAAGATTTTCAGGTCCTAGACCCATGGAGCTTCAACACACATTTAGTAGCCTGAGACAGTTAATGCACTTTCATATATGCCCATATCTTTATGGTTAAATATTAGATTATAATTTGCACTTTACCTATGTGGAATATGATTAAGCGATTCAAATCAAACAACATAAATGCCAGGGATAGAATAAATTGTCAATCTTTCTCAGGGGAAGAGAGGGGAAAAGGGAGCGAAGGTCCAAAAAGCATGTTATATTCCCATCTCATTCTAAGTGACAAATTACAGGTCTAAAAGTTTCTTATTTTTTTTTAATTCCAAAATTAATTTATTAAAAGCATTTGGAAATAGCTTTGCATCATAGTTTACTGCTGGTACAAATGCAGTCATTTGGCACTGTCTTTCAAAGTTCAGAGGGCAAATAAACTACAACTTGTATCAATGACTTCTGACTCTTTGAAATAAAATTACAACTTAGTCCAAGGTCATTTTTTGTTTGTTTGTTTGTTTTTGTTTTTTAAAGAGAATTATCCTTTCAGGGTTTCCAAATCATGGAAGGGAGAATGATTCTCCTTTCCTCCCACTTCTGTTTAGATTCATTATAGAAATAACAGATATCTTTGAAAACATTGTCTCCCCCACCTTTTTTGGAGACAATCAGGGTCAAAGGATTTGCTTAGGGTCACACAACTAATAAGTGTTTGAGGCCAATTTGAACTCAGGTCCTCCTCATTCCAGTGCTGGTGCTTTATCCATTCTATCACCTAGTTGCCCCATTTCTTCTTTTGAAAGGTGTAGAAGTTTAATTCTGTGAAACATTATTGGTCCAATGTGTTAAAAACATGTGCATTTCACCATTAATTTGTTGCATACAACCCTGGGTCCCTTAAAATAAATTTATCCACCATTCAAAATAATATGCAAACTTATCACATACAAAAGATCATGTAATAAAAGACACCTGTTTCAATGTTTAAAACCAGTTTGAATTTTTTTGGAGAAAACTAAAAAGATTTCCACCGACAATGTCTCTTGTTCCACATGTAGCAGGGGTCTGAACAGGGGAAATTCTGATCAACTGAGCCCTTCCAGTAAAGTTGGACCTGCTCTCTGGTCTCTTGCTGAAGGATGTGCACTTTGTTGAGATAACACAGACATTCCTGATTGGTCCCTGTGGGGGGGATGGTGTATCAAATATAACTGAAATCTGTGAATCAGAAGGGGCTACTCACTCTGTGGTCTCTAAGAAAAGCAAAGGAAAATGGTTCCGCCCACCTCTTTAGGGCCCTTCTTTTTTGGACCTCTTTGAGCACTTTTTCTCCCTTGGACTTCCAGCAAGGCTAGAGAAGGGGATCGTTTTTCTTGTTTTCTCAAGGAAAGGGGGGGGAAGGAGAGAGAGCAAGTCGTGAGAGGAAGAGATTTGATGCTGAAAATAAACCTGAATTAAAAAAAAAAAAAAAAAGAAAGCATATGATAATCGTGATCAGCTTAGGCTTGCTATGGTAGCCCTGAGACAGGACCTGGCGTCCCTCGATGCTTTCTGCCTGTTTCCTTTCCTGAGCACAGACCAGCAACCAGCAATCCTGTGAAGAAGATTCTTCTAGTCTTTATGGTAACCTCATGGGTCGAGAGCTCCAGAGTTCCAGATTCAAGCATCAGCTGACTAGAGAGAGAATAGCTTCCCAAAGAAAAAAGGCCACCACTTAAGAGTTAATCTGTGGTTGAAGGACTAAACAAGTCAATGCACTGGCTGGCCAGGAAGTCTGAACCTTCTGAATTGCTCAAACAGTTCAGGTCTAAGGTGAAAGTGAAATATATGTCCAGCCATTCAACAAAGGGCTTTTATTTTTTAGAGGGAGTGTAATTCTTTGATTGAGATGCTGTATATTTTCTGTACTTATTATTATATTCTTGTTTTTTATATGTTAAGCATTTGCTGAGACAGAGGAAATAAATTCTTAAACTCTCTTCTATATCACACACACACACACACACACACACACACACACACACACACACACATACACACCCCTGCTTTTCCTAAAAGGGAAAATGTCACATTTTGAAGAAATTTTAGACGTGAGACACTACTAAATTTGTTTTAGAGGCCTAGCCTGGGCAAGGGGCAGATTCAAAGAGAGAGAAAAACCTTAGTTAGTCTCTTTGGGGTCAGGGCTTCCTATTATGAATCTGTGTCTAGAGGAGCCCAAAGGTTCTCCTCCTAGGTGAGGCCTCCTGAGCATCCAGGTATATCTCATAAACTTGTTTTGATTAACTCTAAATGCTTTATCCTTTTGCAGAGTTACCTTTAGCTTTGGAATTTTTCTGAGTTTGATTTCTTTTTGGAATGTCTCTTTTAATAGGTTGGAGCAAGTTTATACCTCTATTTGTAGTTTAGTAGGTTAGAGTAAGTGTATACCTCTCTTTGGAATGTCCTTTGCTTTTGCTGGGATGCTTGTAAGAAATTTTAGGTGCCCTATGCATTTGCAAAATATGATTGGAGGAATTTTCATCAGAACCTTCATCTGAATTGTCCTAATTTTTAGAGGAATCCCATTGCAGAGATTAGTTCTCTTCTATGCTAAAGAACCCCATGAGAGGAATTTTTACCCAGAATAGTTTGGTTTCTCACTTGGATAAGGGTGACTTTTAGTCAATCCCAAGCTTCTAATCCCTATTGAAAGAACTGTACATTCTCTGGGAAATGTCTTAAGGCTAGATTTTTCTCCAGTAAGGAGGAAGCTTGTTTTTTTTTTTTTCCTTAATTGTCTTAATTTCCTTAATTTTCTTTTTGATTTTGCATGGCTAACTATTTGTTTTAATTTTGTTCATTCCCAATTATTCTGGGTCCAGAGAAATCCTTTAAGCAATAAAATACATGGTAACCTATAACAGCTTTTAAAAATGTGGTTTGTATAACTGTATATTTAGCCTGCTAGCTATAGAAGGTCTAGGTTCTCACAAAAAATTTAATTTGGGCTGTATAGACATTGATGGGAATTTTTACATTGGCACTTAGGAAGGATTTAATAACCACGCCATATGAAATTTGCTGAGAATCTTTAGAAGGAATTAAAAAGACAATGTCTGAGCCTCTCAGGTTCCTCAGAGAGTAATCCAGAATTAGGAATATGAAAAAGTAGGCTGAAAGAACCCTAGATTGATTTATTAGGGCAGCAAATATTTAACTAGTGGAAGAGAAGTTGAATTGAGTCTCTCAACTTTACCAGCTAAGATTATAGGATATGAATCTGTCAGAAAAGAGTACCAGTGATGGAACTAGATATATGCTCTGATCTCTTGTTGAGGGATACATGCTTTACTGGAATGATACCATGATCCTTGATTGATCCCTGTGGCTTGAAAAGTTGTGCCAAAAATGACTGGCTAATAAAAGGAAGGTCCTCATTTGTGGTCTATAAGAAGAGTGAGGCAAAAAGGTTGTCCCAATTCTTTTGGGTCTATTACACTCATTATACTATCACTCCAAAGTAAAGGCCCTTGGTGGGATGGGTGGACAAATATTTCACATTTACCTCTCTACAATATTTGAACAATTCACAAAGTAAATGAATGGGTTTCTTTAGTCCTTGAGCTACAGAATGATCTTTGTGTTGGCCTTCTCCTTGGAGAAGTCCTTCTCACTTTGGCTAATACCTGAAATTGGAATTCTCCACTCCTTGAGCTCCTCTCAAGATTGCTGGTTGCTGATTTACTCTAAGAGAATGAAATGAGCTAACAAGGGCAATAGGGACCCCAGGTCCTTGCTCAGGCTTGCCTAAACAAGCATAAGCCAATTGGCACTATTACATGCCTCTCAAGAAAGCCACCAATGCCACTGGGCGAGGAAAGAGAAATACCTTTTTTTCTCCTTCTCAGAAGTTCAAAAAAGAGAGGAAGCTAGAAAAATCCCCCAAAAGAAGAGCCTCAAAGAGGTGAGTAGAACCATTTTCCTTTGCTCTCCTTATAGACCATAGAGTGGACAGATCCTCCCAGTCTTGAAGCTGCTGGTTATCATTGATGCAATCCTTATAGTGATAGGGACCAAACAAGAATTCTTAGTCGTCTCAGCAAAGCATGTCCATCTCCACTGAAGGTGTCCCTTTCCCTTAAATGGTCATACCCCATAACTTCATCCAGTAGATTCCAGCTACATATAAATTGGATGTATGATTTATAACAAATGCAAGACCAAGGCATATTCTTGAGTATTACAGCTTACCCATGTTGTAAAGAGAGAAAACACCCAAGATCTGAGTCTAACAATAAAAATAGCTATGTAAAAGATAGCTTAGGCTGATTTGGAACAATCCTGGGAAATATGCTCCTGTCATAAAATATCCTGCACAATTTAAGGCATCCCATAGAATATTGAATCTCATAGGATACTGAATCCACATAGCTACCAAAGCTGTAATAAATGATGTGGGGTTTCCTCAAAATCAGGCTAGGATCAGAATGTTCAATCTAATTCTAGAAAATCAATAGGATTTGGAAACATATTATTACATTAGGGAATTATAGGGGTTAAGTTAAAACAGTCTAGTCTGTGGAAAATTAGGATGACTGTATTAAATGTATTTCTTCTTCAACAAAGATCCACAAATAGTGTAAGAATATGCCTCTGGAGCTTTGAAGGAAGAAAAGTTCCTATAAGGAGAATCCAAGTTTTGCTTGTTTAAGTAAATACATGAGAAATGGAAGCACTACACAAGGAAGTTGATGTAATTTGAGAGCTACCAGGTAGAGCCCTTTCCCCTCAACATCTCTCTCCCATTATTTCCTACTCAGAGTCATTCCTTCAAGTTTAGAAGGCTCTTTTGTCTTCATGTAACAATAAATAAAATTCAAATACCCTTTTTTAGGATAACATTTCGTAGAGAATAGTGAGAATTTGCTAAGAAAAAAGTCTCCCATGAATGCAATACTTGCTATACAAAGAGCAAGGTAGGGAAGAAGACAGAATTTGATTACAAATAGGAGGAGGTGGTGAGAGCAGACAAACTTTGTCTCTTTAACAAATGTGCCCAGGGAGAGCCCAATCATAATTTACACTATTCTATATGTTCCCTAAAATCACTTAGTTGACTATGTGTGCCTCTGTAACTTTCAATGTGCTATTTTTCTTGCATACCACAAAATCCATAAAAATTTAATCATTTTGGTTTAATTGTGGCTGGAAATCACTATGCAATAGTAAAAACTGTGTCAATAACTTTTTATCCTTCAATGATTAAGGGATCTATGATTTTATCAGTGTGAGTCTTTGCTCCACCAATTCCTCCCATGCCTTAACACCAAATAGTCTCTATGAGCTATTATAGTCTCCCAAAATTCATTACCTGGTAGGCAAAACTACGATAAAGAGTAACTCTGACATTTTGCTAGACTGGTCTTCAGACCATCACATATAATCTGTCATCAACCCATATTCCAAGTCGTCCCTGCAATCTAAGACATATACCAGAGTTTGTGCTCCAATAGCATTTTCTTCCACATCACAATGGGGAATCAGAGTAAAGTTTTTGTGAAGGAATTATTAAACCAAGCAAATGATGATCTGTTTCCAGCCTTAAAAGAATTTAGGATTTGATATTTTTTCCAGCTTTCTAGCTGACCAAATGTATACATTGAATTAAGATGCTCAAGAAGACTTTCTTACTAATAACTATGTACAAAATAGTTTTACCTCTGGTTTTTCCTGATTTTGATCCACATTAAGTAAAGATGGTATTTTAGATGTGTCAGTTTTCTTTGGTTCCCTCTTCAGCATCTTTATCTGTTTAACTTTTATAAAGAGACAGAGTCATTACTATTTATAATTCCTAGCCTGAATTTTTTTTTTCCTTTTCACGGGTTTTGCTAACAAATTCTAATGCATGAAAATGTCTTTTACTTTCAGTTTCTTGGCTTACTATCAAGATATCAAAACCTAGTTTGTTATTCCTGATAGTAAATATGCAAAGATAAATTTTTCTTCTAGAAAACTAATATGCTGCCAAATATAAGATACAAGATATTCCTTTTTAAGTTCTGCTCTAAATTTTTAAATAAGTAGTTCAGGAATGTGTTTCCTTGTGTATTAAGCATAACATTATTGCTATTACAGTAATTTATCACCAGATGTCACTGTTCTTTAACTTAATAAAACAAATGCTATATGTAAGGCAGCACACTTCATTATGAAATTCAACGCTTGTTAAAAAAAACTTGTCATTAATTTTCAGAACACTTCTGAAAATATTAATACTGTATTTATTTCTACTATGTGAGGGAAACTGAGTAAGGTTATTTGTTCCAAGCCATATAATAAATAAAAATCTAGAACAGATGTTCTAACAACTCAGGAACATTATCTTGCCATATTTAGCAGTAAAAGCAATGATCTAATATTCCATCTTTTAAAGCTTTTACTAACTCCCTTTTAAAATTTTAATCAATGAGAAAATATTCTAATTTTTACTTAAATATGACAAGATCCCAATAATTAAAAACTCATATAAGTTTTGAATCTCTTGGATATTTGTAAATTTTTTTTCCATAAACAACACATCAAAATTACGGTTTTACTTTTTTTTTTTTTTTAAATCTTATAAACAATGCCATTTGAATCTGTAGAGACCTAAGCAATAAATTTATACCTTCCATTCCTTTCATCTCTTTTGATTGTATTGTGAAAGGCAGCTCTGGGAAATGTATCTCTTTCTTATCATTCCTTAAAAGATTCAGTTTCCTTTTGTTCCCATTTGTTATTTGGTCATTTTGAGCTGTTCGCTCATAAAGTGTGCTCTTCTCTGTTTGATTCTGAATAATAACAAAATATGTGTATGATTATTCATAAAATGACAGGATGAGCAGAGATTCCCAAGTTAGTCTTCTATATCCACATGAATCTGCATGAAAAACAGCTAAGCTAATTCTTTCTTCTTAAATTAGTCAAAGAGTATCTAATTCACCATCATATTTTCTGACTGTGTCAAGAAGATACAGTCAGGATTGGATAAAGGGGGAAAAGATATAGGGAAATGTACGACAGTTCCAATTCTAATAAATATTTTAGAAACTAAGGTTTCTGCATAACATTATGAGGAAGAGATATCTTTTAATGTGAAAAAACCATAGTAGGCATAAAAATTATGTGTATGACTATCAGAAGTCAGAAACTTGTGTTCTATTGTTTATATTTCACTACTGTACAAATCACTTCAAGTTTTGAATAGCTTTATTTCCTCCCATGTATTATATATGAGATATGCATCTTGTTAATTTATTCCAATTAAATTTTTTTATAAGCAACTATTATATGAAATCCAGTTAGTAATAATTTTAATGAGGGAAAACAAAAAGAGCTGACCTGAAAATTCCATCTGTACCTTTAAAAACAAAGGTGAAAAAGGAGGAGAAGAGGAGAAAAAGGAGAAGAGAAAGAAAAAGAGGAGAGGAGGAGGAGAACAAGGAGAAGGAGGAGGAAGAGGAGGAGGAGGAGAAGAAAAAGCAGTAGCAGGAGCAGAAGAAGCAGAAGCAGCAATAACAACAGAAGCAGCAGAAGAAGCAGAGGTAGCAGCAGCAGCAGCAACAGCAGAAGGAGTAGAAGGAGAAGGAGGAGAATGAGGAGGAAGAAGAGGAGGAGGAAGAGGAATCAGGTTTACTGATCTTTAGAGATGTAAAGGTTCTGCTGTGGATTTAAGTCTCAGGAAGAAAATTTTATTTAAAATCAAAACTGGATTTAATAAATTGGAATAGGGCCTCAAATGTAATCATGAAATGAAGCATAAATGTAGAAACAGGAGAAATTTAAATGATTAGCTCCTTAAACTTACCTGAACAGAGCCTGCATCCTCTTGCTTGTTGGGTATGGACTGTGTAAGAGACTGTGAGGAAGTCCTTCTCTTTTTAGCTTTTTCAGATGGCTTATTACTGAGAAATGAATATGAAAAGCTGTTAAAACTCCCTGGAGAAGCCAAAACCTCTGCTTCTGCTCCAATCCAGGATAAATAGAATGTGTGGAACACTTTCTCAACACTAGCACTAATGTCAGTGCTTGTTCATTCACACTGAGCAAAGCATAAAGTCAAGGCAGAAAACCAACAACTTCTGGTCACTAGGCTGCTAAGAGTTGTTCATATTGAAGTCACTCATCTCTTCCTGTCTATGGAGATCCATGGATCACCTTTGTGCTTGGATTTCTGGCATCTTGTTCAATTCTGGCTTCTTTTCTATGTTTCTAAGCTTTTCTGTGCCTGAAGACTCTGCCCTTCTGTCCCTAAGCACTTAGCCTGTGTTCCTGACACTCCCCGGACTCAGACCCAGCCTATAAACTTGTGTCTTCATGATTTCTCCCTGTTTGTGTTCATTTCCTGGATGCTTAGAACTAGCATCCAATTATATGTCTACTATTTAACCTGATCCTTAATACCCAATCACTTTTTACTCTGCTTCTCCTCTTGGACTTACTTGGATACCTACTCATTTAAATCTAACTGATCTGAATATCTGACCCTCAATCCATTGATCTCCTTAGGCTTCTTCAGGCTCATCTGCTTCAATAGCTGCTTAAAAAACAGCAAAACAAATGATAAATATGAAGTTGACTCAAAATAGAATTGATTTCCTAAACTTTTTGACTGTTAGAAAGTATTTCCAGGTTTTCTTTGACTAGTGGGGACATACATGATTATAAATAAAGATTTATTTAAGTTACTAAGATTTACCTAATACTGCTAGAATTTGTACATTTCATCTTTCACAATCAAAACATTTCATATGTACTATTCATTCTTTCCACCATTAAAATCCTCTTTTAATGCTCATCATGCATAAAGGCATCCCCAAAGTCTCAAAGTCTATACTAGAAAAGTACAAATTCTAGCAAGATCTACCAAACCAGAAAGGCTTCAAGAACTGGCCTGGTGATGGACTAACTGCCAGAAGACAATCTAGCTAACTGGAGGGGCTCTTCATTGGTTTGGTGACAAAGTGATTAATTTTTTTCATCTGTAGCAATATTTGATAACCATCTAAGTAATAAAGGGAATTTGCATAGTAAAAGGAATACATACCCCAAACATTTAAAGATTCTTGAGGTATTGAATAAGTTCTTTGTAATATACCTGGTAAAGAAAAAGTTAAATCATTTTTGCCATTTACTAATACCCTATTATTTCCACAGTTGCTACCCACCTTGTAATTATGTGGGTGAAATGTGAGTTAGGATTTGCAGCAGTCAAATTACTGCTATTAGGATTAATGGGTGGCATAGTCATACACCCGCCCGCATAGACATCTTCCTTCATGTTGTTAGAATCATTGTTGAGATTTGCAGGGATAGGTGATTCGGATGTTACAGGTTTATTATCTTGAGAAAGAGTATGAAAATTTTCTGAACTGTCCCGTTGGTAATATTCACTTTCAGAGACGTCTCCTTTCCCTCCTTTTACTTTAAAAATTCGGACTTTTATATCCTTGGCCTTTTTGTCCTTGTCCCCATCCTAGAATAGATATATCCAAATTCTGAATATAGAAAATAACTTAGTCAATGGAGGTCTAAGAAGTTTTCTTCTATATATTACATACATATACATATACACATATATTCTATATATATATACAAAGTGATATTTTTTAGAAAAATAAACAAACAAATCTTCACCTTTCCTATAGTTGAACTACTTGGCAATGTATTTCCATGGGTTATTTTCCTGTCTTCTTTAGTGAATTCAGTTTCTTTAGAATTCTCTTTGGGCTTTATGAATGAATTGACTTTTGCTTCTTGCAGTAACTTAGCCCTCAATTCTGGTATGAATCTGATTTAAAAATGCAATCACAAATCAATTTATGCACAAAATGCTGAATCTTCATGTTCTATTTGCTCTAATATACTCATCAACTATATAACAAACAACCATTTGTTAACTTCTTGCTATGTGCCAAGAACTGTGCTAAGCAATGGAGGTACAAAGAAAGGCAAAAACAATTTATATTTAACTCAAATATATTGCTTATTAATAAAAGTAAGTCTTCCAAAATCTTTAAAAGTAGGAATTCTATAAGCTTGGATTGTTTTACAACTGAAAAATAAACAAATACTCCTTAATGAGCAACAAAACTCAGGAAATATAAACATCGGTTTCAAATTATTAGCGCCTACTGTCTAGAAAGAGAGCATAGCACAGTAGACAGAATGATTAATTTGAAGCCAAGATGATCTGGGTTCAAATTCTACTTCTGATACTTATTAGCTGTATGTCTTAAAATGAAGGGGGATTAAACCACATGAAAATGAATATTGCCAATTAGACAGTTCAGAAAGATTCATCCAGTCTATAAGATACCATAGTATCTTTCCTTTCTGTCACCAAACTATAAAAATGGAAAGTAGTATGTACTGTAAGTCACAATCTCTAATTTGCTTAATTTATTTTTTATGGGAAGGTATAATGGGAGAAGTGACAGTTGTTTAATGGAAAATAGTTGATGTGTTAAAATAAAATATATCAAAATAAAACTTTTAAATTTAAAGAACAAATGTTAACAAAAATCAGAAGTAAGTATTTTGGTTTTGAAAAATTATATTAGGCACTAGGGATGTAATATTAGAGTTAAAGAGAAAAAAATAGAGATATTTATACAGATCTGAGGCAGTGAGGGGTACAATGGACAAACCATGGAGCTTAGAATAAGGAAAACTCATTTTTATGAGTTCAAATCCACCCCAGACATTTACTAAATATGGAGCTTGGGCAAGTCACTTAATCTTTTTTGCCTCAGTTTTCTCATTATTAGTAAAATGAGCTAGAGAAGGAAACGGCAAATAATGGAATAGCAAACCACTCAATATCCTTACCAAGAAAACCCCAATAGGGTTCACAAGGAGTATGATACACATGAAACAACTTAATCATTAGATAATATAGATCTGGAGGATAAGTAAGAGTATATATATAAAGAAGTGACCCAAAACAAAGCTTTTTCTTTCTCTAAAACTTATCCATATAGCTAACCCACATTTTTCTTTCTGATTTAATTAAATTTAAAACTGAACTCTTTGAAGTCTGAAAATAAATGACTAAATGCTGTAATAACTGGTATTGATTTATATTGCACTCTAAAGTTTATAAAATATTTCATATATATCTGATCCTTATAGCAATCCTGTGAGATAAATATTATAGCTATTATTAGCCTCATTTCATAGATGAGAGAATTGAGACAAAAATATTAAGTGATTTGAAGATGATTCCATATATAGGAAGCATCAGAGGTGGGATCTGAACCAAGATCTTCTTTTCCAAGTCTACTGCTCCATTTATTAGGTCATGTAATATCTCAAATGGTATTAGAATAGGTTCTTAATTCATGAGCAACTTTCCTCATTATTTTTTAAAAGCATAAATAGTAATCATGAAGCTGCTTGTTTAAAAACTATTTTGCCAATGAAGTATCTGAAAACACTTTTGCACTCTATACTGTGGAGAATTTTTTAAACTATAAAAATTATAGTCCCTGCCCTGAAGAAGTTTACTCCAACAGCTTAATATTTATTCTAATTAGCCTTACCCTTCCCAATGTCAATTTTAATATGAATACATCTAGGTCCAACATAGTATAAAAGCAACTGTAGTCAAAAAAAAGTATGTTAACCTTTCTTCTGTCCCTTTTATTTTGGTAGAGGAGGAGGAGAGGAATCAACAGAGTAATTTGCATCTTCTATCTCATTCTAATACGTCCTTTGGAACTTTCTTAAATATCATCCTTGAGCTTTTCAATCAACATTCAATCCCTTCCTTACTCTAACAGAAATCTAGTTCTCTTGTGAGGATACCATATACTTTATAGCCAGGGGCTTTTATTAAACAGGGCTAAGAGAAGAGACTAAAATATTCTTTACTTCTTATTGCTACTACTTCTAAACTATTTCTCCATCATTATTGCTATTTCTCAATAACCATTCTTCTTTTTGAAGTCCATGCCTGCCACTCATATTAATGTTTCCTTATTCCTATTATTCAGGTTGAAAACCTGAAGCTTTTCAGGTCACTCTCCCAACTTCCTTCTTAATACTACCCTCAAGAAAACCATTTTTCTCAATACTTTCAATATCTTGCTCACAATCTTGTTATTTCAATTCCAGTCATGATCCTCAAGAGCTTTAATGTTCATATTTTCAACTGGCCTCACATTTCCTCAAATATCTCAATTCTACTGACTTCTACTTATACTTCACTGAAGCCAAATACTGACCTCTAACTTCAGATGTCCTCAATTTACTCAATTTCCATGAGTTAATGATTACAAGATCGCAACACTTTAGATCATATCATATCACAGATTTCTAGAGTCTCCAAGATTCTACTATCTAAACAAAATTTTCTGCTACATCCTTCTTTCTCTGTTATTCACAATACATTTATTTTGTCAACTTTATCATGATTGACCTCATCATTAACATCACACCTATACCCACACATCATCTTACTTGCCTCCACATTCAGCCTTGAATCCCATGGTCTAATACTGAAATGTTTCTCTAACTACTACCTTAGAATTCCTGAACTTTCATAATTTTTGACCTATAAATCTTCATCTCTGTAAAATCCCCAACACAAAATTTCTCCACCCCTACTTCAGAACTTCTGGGCATCACTGGAAAAAGTCACAAAATCAAGATGATTTTTATCTAATACAAATTTCAATTGATCCAGCCTTGTTGTGCAATGAGCTCCATATTTCACTCCCCAATAACTGTCCCAAACCTTTTTTCTAAATCTCCTTGCTTCTAACCACAGCTCAAATTTCCACAAGTACAGTTGATTACTCAGTCTACTATTTCATTGAGGAGATTGAAGATTAAGTTGCCTCAGACCCCTTCTCTATTTAGTCAAAAGTTCTGAGTACCTTCTCTTTCCCTCTAATCATAGCATAGAGAATTACTCTGTCATTCCCTCTCTGAAGCATTTTCAATTTCTCAGTCTTTACTGAATCTTTTCCATTTTCCTCCAATGTCCTTCTAATTTTCTTTAGTTGGAGGGTTACCTTTCCTATTTTTCTTCTTTTGCGGCCATATTTTTCAGAAGAATTGTTTATACCTAATCTTTCCACCTCATACATCAATCACTATCTCCTCAAACTCTTGCAATCTGGCCTCTCTCCCACAATGCTATAGAAACTATTCTCTCAAAAGTTGTTAATGGCTTCCTAATCCCTTAATTAACAAATCTAGTGATCTTTTTTTTAAATCTTCATCTTTTTTTGACCTCTCTGTCAAATCTGACACTCTTGTTTCTTTTAGAAACTTTTCTTTTCCATTTTAAAGGGTCAGAGATATCAAATTCTAATTATTTCTTAAAGGCTAAATCTAATGGCTATTTTCAATTCTCATTCTTCCTGACTTTTCCATACCTTTGACAATGTTAATCACCTTCTTCTCATCGACACTTTTCTCTAGTTTTCATGACACTACTTTCTCCAGGTTCTCCTCCCATTTGTCTGACCTCTCTTTTGCTGGATCTTCAGCTACATCATGTCCACTAACCATGGGTGTCCCTAAATGTCTCTTTCTTTTTCCCTCTATACTATTTGGTGATCTCATCATCTCTTATGGATTCAATCATCATTGCTTTGTAGATGATTCTCAGATTTACTTTGTTTCAGCCATAACTGCTCTCCTGACCCCTATTGTATCTTGTATTTTCTGTTAAACATCTTGAAATAGATATTCTATAGACATATTAAATTCAATATGTCTAAAACCAAATTCATTACCCCCCCCCAAAAAAAAAAAAAAAACCTCACTTCTTTCCAACTTCCCTATTACCAACAACCAGTCAGGCTTGCATCTAAATTGTTACTTTTTAATTCCTAACTCTTTTTCACTCTCTATATCCATTCAACTGTCAAGTCCTTTCACTTCTACCTCCATAATCTCTCTCATATATACCCTTTTCCTCTCCTTTGATACTGCCTTGGGGCCGGCCCTCTCATTTCATGCCTGCACTACTGAAATAACCTGCTTTTGGACCTCCTGCCTCAAGTTTCTTCCCACTCCAAACTAACTTCCACTGAACTATCATAATGGTCCTTCTAAAATGTCACTGTGACCATATTATCTCCCTCCACAATAAATTTTAGTAGTTCTTTAAAACATTCAGGATTAAACAGAAAATCCTCTGGCTTTGAAAAGCCTTTTATAACTTCTCGCTTTCTACCTTTCTTCTAAATACTAAGCAATCCAGAGACACTGGCCTCATTGCTTTCTTTGCACATTACCAACACATCTCCCAGCTTCAAGCATTTTCCCAAGCTAATCTCCCATGCCTGGAATACTCTCCTTCATTTTTCCTTCTTAGTTTTCCTGGCTTTCTTCAAGTATCAGCCACACCCCTTTTCCAAGTATCAGCTCCACCTTTTTAAGAAGACTTTTCCAGTCCTCCTCAGTCTTAGTGCCTTCTCTATTACTATCTCCAATTGATCCTGTATATATTTTATTTATGCATGATTATTTGCATTTGTCTCCTCCATTAGACTGTGACCTTCTTGAGAGCAAGGACTGACTGTCTTTTTTGTATTTTTTTGTATCCCCAGCACACAGCACAGTGGTTGGCACATAATCAATTACTAATAAATGCTAGTTGATTGGCTGATTCTCTTCTCATCTCACTCTTTATTGGCTTCATGACCCTTTGCTTTCCCCTGGCAATCTCATTTACTCCTATATTTCATTATCAGTTCTATGATAATTAATGTTCATATCCTTATTTCATGGCTTATTGTGGTTCCTGAGCTTCATGTCCACATTTTCTATAAGACAATATAAACATAATGACGCTTCTTAAATCCACTTCTCTTTTTGACTTTACTTTTGGAGGAATGGAATTACCATTCATCTAATCTCTCATGTTTGAAATTTTGGGCATATTTTTACTTTTCATTCTCCCTTACCATTGATGTATAATCAATTACCAGGTATTGATTCCTCAGCAATATCTGTCACATCCCTTCAACTTCCTTCTATTCCCACCATTACAACCCTACATTAGACACTCATTATCACCTTCAGTATTGCAATATCTTCCTGCCTCCATCCACTTCAATCCCTAATCTAGCCTTTCTCCTAGTGCTGGGAGAATATTCCTTCTATATAAATCTAGTCATGCCCTCCTCTGTTCAAAAATCTTCAGGAGCTGGAGAAGGAGAAACATATACCTGATACAAAAGAGAGATAATATATAAGGTGCTATTATTTGGCTGACTCTAAGTAATGTAAAAGGACAAGGAAGATGATGAAAATAGGATGATTTACTTAAAGAACTCTAGGGATGCAACTAACATTTAATTGAAACAATAATATTAGGAAAGTAACAGGATATAAAATAAACTCCCCCCAAATTGTTAGCCATATTAACAAAATCCAGTAGGAAAATATAAAGAAGAAAATTCATTTCAGTAACTACAAAATATATAAAATATATGGGAGTCAATTTACAAAGACACATTCTGGATTTACATGAATATAAACATGCTTTAGGCTTTACAGGAACAGAATAAGACATGGATAATTGGAGGAATATTGATTTCCATAATTAGATCCTGCCAACATAATAAAATGAGAATACTTTCTAAAACAATTTACAATTTAATTATCATGCCAAACTAGTAATACTTCAGAGAACTAGATAAAATAATAGTAAAATTCAACTGGAAAAACAAAGGTCAAGGACAATAATGAAAAAAATTTAGAAGTAAAAGCAACTTAGCAGTACCAGATCTCAAACTTTATTATAAGTCTTTAAGTTTTAAAATTATCTTACTGATTAAAAAAATTAGAAAAGGTGATCAGTATAACAGATTAACAGTTCTCATAAGCAGTTACACATGGTAGCATACGCTTACATAATTTCAAGAATGCCAATTGTTCAATTGCCAACTTAAGGACACCAACAAAAATGATACTAAAACTGGAAAACTGTTTTCTGGCAGACATTAGTTTTAGACTGACATCTTACAATATTTGTTATATTAGCTATATAAACTAGAGAAGTAAGAAAAGATATACCATTCATAACTTTGTGTAGGAAAAGAATTATTGACCAAATCGATCAAACAATGGATAGAATGGATGATGGGATAAAATGATCAATTTTGTTTCATAAATTTTTAAGGGTTTTAAAACTCAAAAATCAACATAGCTAGAATTTAAAGGAAAACAGTGAACAAGGG
Source organism: Antechinus flavipes (assembly GCF_016432865.1). Taxonomy (NCBI): domain Eukaryota; kingdom Metazoa; phylum Chordata; class Mammalia; order Dasyuromorphia; family Dasyuridae; genus Antechinus; species Antechinus flavipes. The sequence continues at coordinate 362,407,224 of NC_067399.1, read as the reverse complement.
AAAAATTATTGCAACAAATTTCTTTTTTATTCATTATTATTATCTTTCTTATTAAAGCTTTTTATTTTCAAAACACATGCATAGATAATTTTCAACATTCATTCTTGCAAAATCTTATGTTCCAACTTTTTTCACCTCCCTTCCTCCCACCATCTCCCTTAGACAATAAGTAATCCAATATATGTTAAGCATGTGCAATTCTTCTATCCTTATTTCACTAATGAGCATGCTTGCAGCAAATTTCTCTGACAATGCACTCAAATCTGAAATATAGAGATAGAAAACTAATACAAACATATATGAACAAAAGCTATTCTCCAACAGATATATGATCCAAGGATATGAACAAGAAAAGTTACTATTTGAAAAAATGATCCAAATAACTTATAACAAAGGAAATGTAAATTAAAACAGCTCTGATAGTTTTCCTCATTTTTCATCTTGGCAAAGATGAAAAATGCTATTGTTGGAAGGATTATGGGAAGACAGGCACACTGATGTGTAGTAGGTGGAGCTATTTATTTGTCTAACCATTAAAAAAATAATTTGGAATTATACCCAAAAGGATGCTAAACTGTATATACTGTTTGAACCAATGATGTCATTATAGCTAAACAAGGTCAAAGACAGAAGCATAATGTTTTATTTCAGCAAGAAATTGGAAAGAAAGTGAGTACCCATCAATTGAGGAATTGTTGAACAAACTGTAGCATATAAGTTAAATATTAGTGCCACAATATATACATTCATATGTATAAAATATGATGGAATACTATTGTACTGTAAAGAAATTAAAAAGGGGATGGTTTAAGAAAAAACTCAGGAAGACTTATACATTGCAGAGTGAAGTGAACAGTTTTAGAACAACAATGTATACAATAACAACAATATAGTCAAGACAATAAACACAAAGTTTTAGGATCTCTGATCAACACAATGACAAACCATAAATCTACAAAACTCAAGATGAAGTCTAATCACCTTATATAATCACCTTGATGGACTCAAGAGTTCAGAATGAGATTTTTTAAAAATATGGCCAATATGGGGATTTGTTTTACTTAATTATACATGTTGATAGATGGAGACTTTGTTTTTCTTGTCTTCTCAAGTGGGAGGGGAAAGGCAGGAGAAAGAGAAGGCAGATATTTGTTCAAAAAATTTAATTATAAACAATTAAAATTGTTTGATTTTAAAAAAGAAATGATATTGCACCATAAGAAATTATAAAAGGGATAGATTTAGAGAAACTTAGGAAGACTTGCATGAATTGATGCAAAAAGAAATGAGAAGGGGCAGCTAGGTGGTGCAGTGGATAAAGCACTAACCCTGAAGTCAGGAGGAGCTGAGTTCAAATTTGGCCTCAGACACGTAACCCTTCCTAGCTGTGTGACCTTAGACCAAGTCACTGAACCTTAATTGTCTCAGCGGAAAAAAAAAGAAAAAAAAATGAGAAATTCTATAAAAGTAATTTACATAAAGACTACAAAAAATGTAAAGAAAAACAACTGAAAAACTTCAGAACTTTGAGTAGTGTCAAATATGATTTTAGAAGACTGATAACCTGTTGGAAGGGAGATAGACTAAATGTACAAAATGAAACAAACATCTTCATAACATTGCCAATGAGTTGATTTAACCTAATCATACTAATTTATTATGGTTCCACCTGAGATATAATGGGAGTCAGAGGGAATAATAGGGGTAAAAAGAACAAAAGCATATCAATAAAACACTAAATTTATAAAAACAAACAAACAAACAAAAAAGTTCAGAGGAAACAAAAATTAAGAATTCAAAAGTGTTTTTAAAAAGTATGTGTTATCATCCTCCTTATGTATATAATTTCCTTTTTTATTCATTTCTGTATATCAAAATATTTGGATTTTATTACATTCATAATAAAAAGAGAAAACCATTTGAAGAACAAAATAATAATGACAAGGAGCCAAGCAATCAACAGGTAGCATTGTCTCTGATTAGTTAATATCTGAATATATTCAGTAAATTGAAAACTTGTCTATTCATCACAATTTTTTCATCCAACATTTTCAGCCTTCTCATCATCCACACAAACTCTCTGTTTCAGGCAAACTAGAATACGTTCCCTTCTTTTCTGACCTTTGCTTGCTTTGGCTTTTATTCATAGTATAATGCCTGACTCTATTTCTCTGTCTCTTTTTCTCTCTTACTTTCACCTTTGAATCCCTACTACTCATCTTTAAAGCTCAACTCAAATGTTACTTTCTATGAAAACTAGACATTGATCCTGCATTTTATATTCTGTAATTAATCCTATTCTCTAACTATTCTATATTACATATATCAACCTAATCCCTTTTCTCTATCTCTGAGTACAGAAGCTTAGACATTTAAAATTTTAGTCTTCTTTCTCAAGTTAGATGCAAAGGTTAGATGCAAACTTTCCCATAATCATTGGTTTAAAAAAAAAAACAAAAAAAAAACTCTGAGCTAAGTTGAAGAGGTACAATACTCTCATAAAACACTCTCACATTCTAACTCTAAAGGAATTGTTATTCCAGCACCACCTGCCAACGAAGTTTGTTTTCCAGCTTCTGAGAAACTCCATGACATCTGTATAGTATCCTTGAGGGCAGACAAGCTGACCTCATCTGATCTAAACCTCATCCTTGCCAACTAATGATAATTTTTATTTCTTTCCCAAGCACCCATGAGTCATCTAGTCTTAAAATACTATCATTAACCTAGGGATGAATCTGGACTTCATAAATTCACAAAGCATTCCTTTCAAAACGGAAAGGGCTGGCCCTGATCCAACATGTATGTTCTGTTATGTTATGTTCACTTTCTTTAATATAACTAATAATGATTCCTCACTCTTATGATGTTGTCAACCCTAAAACTAAGGGTATGTATCCCTATTAATAAAATGTTACATTTTACCTTTTTTGCTGAATTCCATTCTTCTTTCATGAGTACCATTCTGTATTGATAAGTATCTTTTCCTTCAAATTTCACAGCACTTAGTTGTTCCCTCCCTTACTCCTTTCCTCATCAAACCCCCTTTTTTAAACTATAGGCTTCAAGAGGACAAGACCATATTTTGCCTAAATTCTAAGTCTCCCTGGGCTAGTACCTAGCAGTGTTCAACATACAATGTGCAATTACTAAATGTTTATTCATGAAGAAACAAACAAATGAATAGAGAAGGGTGAAATAAGATTAACCTATATGAAAGTTATAGAATAATTTAGTCATAGGATCCAAGATGTAGAGACCATTGACGTCCTCATTTTAGAGATGAAGGGGCCAGGAACAAGCATTTATTAAGCACCTACTATGAGTCAGGCAGTGTGTTAAGCATTTTACAAATATTGTATCATTTGACCCCCTAAGGCAACTATGGGAGATAGGACTTAATATCATCCCCCTTTTACAGATAGATGAGGAAACTGAACCAAACAGAGGGGATATACTAGCATCACACAGCTACTAAGAGTCTAAGGCTGAATTTGACTTCAGGTTTTCTGGACTCTACGCCCAGCACTCTAGCTATCCTACCACCCCACACACATAGGTGAACATCTCAGCTTTGCTTGTTTCTACTTAGGTAACCTTGAATAAAAACTACTTCCTGTTTCTAGGTCTCAGTTTCTTCCCCTTTAAAATTAAAAGCTTGGAATAGATGATCCAAAAGATCCCTTTAAGTTTTAAAGCTATGTTCCTGTGATACAATAATGATGTGCTATTTTGCACAGTATGAGGACAATCAGTGCTACAAAAGGATAAAAGAAGGAATCATCAATGTGCTTTGGCAATATCATTGCTCTTGATTAGTCAGAATTGGAAAATAACTCCATGTTCCCAGTGAGACTAAAGAAAAAAATTTCTGGTGATCCAACTGACTACCACTAGTTTATGATCTCTAAAGTTTATATGTATAGATTCATTTTTTTTCATTTTCTTTTCTATTACACATTACCATCCATATAACTATGTACATTATAGGTATTTGCAATACACAATACCCTAAAGAAACCTGTCAACACAACATACAATCTTTAATTTAATTTTTTATTTTACTATTTTTATAATAGCTTTTTATTTTCAAAATACATGCAAAGATATTCACCCTTGCAAAACCCTATGCTCCAAGTTTTTCTCCCTCTTTTCCCCTCACCCTTTCCCCTCCCTAGAAAGCAATCCAATATATGTTAAAATGTGCAATTCTTCTATACCTATTTCCACATTTATCATGCTGCACAAGAAAAATCAGATCAAAAAGGGAAAAAATGAGAAAGAAAAAAAGCAAACAATAACAAAAAAAGGTGCAAATACTATGTTATGGTCCACATTCAGTCCCCATAGTCCTTTGGATATGGATGGCTCTCTCCATCACAAGTCTTTTGGAATTGGCCTGAATCACCTCCTTGTTGAAAAGAACTAAGTCTATCAGAGATGATTCTCATATAATCTTGCTGTTGCTGTATACAATGTTCTCTTAGTTCTACTCACTTTATTTATCATCAGTTCATGTAATTCTCTCCAGGTCTCTCTGAAACATCCTGCTGAATATTTCTTACAGAACAATAATATTCCATTATATTCATATATCATAACTTATTCAGCTATTTCCCAACTGATGGGCATCCATTCATTTTCCAGTTCCTTGCCACCACAGAAAGAGCTGCTAAAACATTTTTACACATGTGGATATTTTTCCCTTTTTTATGATCTCTTTGGGATACGATTCCAGTAGAGTCACTGCTGGATCAAAGGGTCTGCACAGTTTAATACCCTTTGAGCATAGTTCAAATTGCTCTCCAGAATGGTTGGAACAGTTCACAACTCTACCAACAATGTATTCCCTCATCCCCTCCAATCATTTATCATTGTCTTTTCCTGTCATCTTAGCCAATCTGAGAGGTGTGTAAGTGGTACCTCAGAGTTGTCTTAATTTACATTTCTCTAATCAATTGTGATTTAGAACTTTTTTTATGTGACTAGAAATGGTTTTAACTTCTTCATCTGAAAATTGCCTGTTTATACCCTTTAACCATTTATCAACTAGAGAATGGTTTGTATTCTTATAAATTTGAGTCAATTCTCTCTATATATTTTATAAATGAGGCCTTTCTCACCCTTAGATGTAAGTTTTCCCCAGTTTTCTGAAAAGCCTTAATTTAAAAAAAATATTAAAATCTTTAAATGCTTACCTTTCAATAAACCCATCTCTAGTAAAATAGTCATGATTCAGAAGATCTGTGGATGACACTCTTTCAGCAGGATCAATTTGTAAACAAGCCTGGAAAATAATGAAGGTTAAATAATAAGGTTAAAATTACTTTTACAAATTTCTTTACAGAGCACAGGCCCATTTACACACACACACACACACACACAATTTTTTTCTTTTTTTATAACTGAGAAAGAAAGAGGTTACCTAGGTCTGAGTTATTAAAAAGAGAAAATTAGGACTCAGTAATTTATAGGTCTGAATTCTCTTCTTTCCTCTCAACCCGTGACAATTTACCTAATTTACATTAAGCCTAGTATCACAGGTTCTGTGCTACAGGGTATAAAGATAGATTTGTACAGGTCAAGCATGTAACTAACATGGTAACATAAAACACTAATGACACTGCTAAAGTCATTAGTTTAAAAAATATGGAGAGTTATATCTAGTAAAAAAGACTCTGGGGACTGAATTACTAGTTTTGGCTAAAATGATCAAGATTAAATATGTATAAACAGTAAATTTCCAGTCTTAAGTTATACTGGAAAGAACATTTGACTAGAAGTTTAAAAATCTGAATTTAAGTCCTAAATCTACAATAGCTATGTTGTTGTAGACAAGATACTTTCAAGTCTAGGAGGCTTAGTTTCCTCATATATAAAATGGGCCTAAATGGTTATTCTTAAGGCTATTCTCATATAACACAAAGCTGTTGTGAGCCAATATGATAATGAGACTATATGAAAGCTAGTTGATACCCATAAAATAACTTCCAAATGTAAAATTTTCTATGACATAGAACTATAAAATTTAGAGCTGAAAAAGGTCTTAGAAATCATTTAGCCCAACCCTTAATTTTACATATGAAACTGAAACCCAGGGAGAGGAAACTTGCCCAAGAACAGATAGGCAGTAAATAAGAGTCAAGATTCAAAGCTAAGTCTAAATCCAGGGCTTTTTCTACTATATCAGCTGCTTATCATGTGACTGTTATAACTGTACCCATAAATAGGGCTCATAGATACTGATAGTTCCACTTTATAGTTGAGAAAACTGCAATGGAGATTTAGTGACTTGGCAAGGCAAGTCTGGACCCAAAACCCAAATCTTTTTAGTCTTAGACAATATAGTACCATGAAATTCCATTTTAGTAAGGTTTCAGCCTCTTCCACATAATCTTTAGCAGGACAGTCCTACTCTTTTCTCTATTCTTAGGAGAAATAACACTGATCAAAGAAATAGCTCAAAAAATGAGCAATAGAAAGAATAAACAAGGTACCTGGATAACATATGAGACCACAAATTTTTAAATCAATTATATTTACAAATAAAACTATTTTATAAACCAAAGTAACAAAAAGAGATAAAAATTTAATAAATGTTGCTAAATGATTTACATTTCAAAGTTCCCTTTAAAATTACAAGTTATGCAATATTTTATTCTTCCCTTCAAAAGGCATAATGAATCATAAAATAGAGTTAAGAAACGATTACCTATCAGATATTATCTGAGTAACATAATTCAGTGAATTAAGAAAGTAGAAAAAGATATTTTGAAAAAAAAAGAAAAAGATATTTTGGCATCTATGATCTTAAAATCAACAATAAATAAATCTCCAGCAATCAATCAATAATTTCTGAAAAAAAGCTATCTTCTATTACAAAGTTTACTAACTTTACTAAATTATACTTTACATTTCCACATTTTGGAATCAATAGAAATCCAAAAATACCAGATAAGTTCAAAATAACTTCTTTTTAAAAGATCTTTATAATGCTTTAAATTCACTTCAAGTTAAAAACTTGATATCAATGTATGTCCACATGCCACCCTTACAGGATACAATAGGACATTACAGTGCCAAATGGAGATAATTCAGACTACCTGAAACCAGAAACATGAGTTATGGAACATCCAGTTTTTAGGAAAATTTGAACATTGGAAGTTCTCAGAAACCTTTCCTTTCCTGCTTCCTCTAGCAGAATGGAAGACCTGTTTATCTTTCGCTATTTAGATTTGTCCTAATTACAATAGAGTCATCCTGGTGCAGAGAAAGAAATACTGAACTGACAGGACCTTAATAAGAGTCTAAACTCTGCCAAAAGAGAGGGATTGGATTAAGTGTAATTCCTCTTCTATATCTAAGAAATACATTTGTAGATATATTCATTTTTTGCAACAACATTTTTACTTGTTAGACTACTTCTATTTCTATTAAAATAAGATTTTTAAAATGCTATTAAAATTTCCAAACAGTTCTGGGAAATAAGCTCATGCTCTCTTCTAACATACATGGACTATGTCTGCCAGTAATCCATTTAGCTTCGGATATTTTTTTCTTGCATTTTTAGGGTGCTGAACTTGAGGAAGAACTACCCCAACAAAAATAGGACTCCTGGAAAAAACACTCTGCAAGTGAGGTGTCAAATTACCTGAAAGAAGAAAAAAAAACTTAAGAGTTGAGAAAACAGCCAACAGTCAAAATAACTAAATATTCAAAATGCTAAATTTCTACATAAAGCAATAATAATTAAAATTATAAATGTAAAAAATAAGGCTTAAGTATATTTGATTTTTAGAGACAAAGAAATAATTTATTGCATAAATATCTTGGGTTTTCTAATTAATTTGTCAACAGGTTATAACATGATTTAATGTAAAACCACCTTCTTTTTCCTTCTCTGAGAAGGGGAGGTGTTAGAAGATTTGATACTAAAAGAAAAAAAATTAAACATTGAAACTTGGAGGTATTTATATGTGGAAATCTTAACTTCATTATTATTTACCAAATGAATAGATGAAATGAGGGAAGAAGGCTGCAGTATGGAGTAGTAGAAAGAAAGAGGACCAAGATAATTTCTCAGGTCTGCTACTAACAAGCTAACACTTAATTTGGGGTAAGTCACTTCACTTTCTCTGGGCCGCAATTTCCTCATGTGTAAAATAAGGAGTTTGGACTAGATGACTGCTAAGGTCTCTTCCAATTTTAAGATTTTATAACTGTACAGCTAGAGATAGGTAAGGGGGAAAAAAAAGATGTCTTCAAGTATTGAAACACATTAGCATAGATGGGGTACATACAGCTCACTTCTCGATGCTTTGCACCTCTTACAGATCAGATTATTTTTAATCGTTAATTCTTGCAGGGGACTCTACCTGGAGCAGTGACTCTTTCCTGAATGATGACTCAGGGAAACAGAAGAGAGGAGAAAGAGATTGAACCCAGTTGGTGTTAAGAAAACCCTGATCATAAGAAAAAAGAAAAGACCGGGTTACAGAAACTCCTCTTCTCCAAGTCTCTACAATGAAAATCCACAGATGTAAATGCTGCAAATATACATTATAAGGATAATCAGTGGAATGATTCTGAATACCTCTGCTTGGATAAAGAGTAAACTCATTCAGAAAAAAGAAAGTTATCAATTCAAATTTCCCTAAATATCTTTTTAAAGAAACATGAACCATCTAAATGATTTCCCAAAATTCTTTCTAAATTTTAAGGTAGTTATATAATGATTAAATAAGTAAATATTAAGTTAAACAAATAATAAGCACAATGGAATCTTGCATTCTTTGCTTCTTTTAGCCAAATGTGATATGTAAAGGTTCACTGTAATGTGAAAAGTAACTTGTTCCTTCCCAAAAGTTAATAATCAAAGATGGCTTGATGCTTTTGCATATTATTTTCATAAAGATTTTATAGCAATGGGAAGGCAGACATAGAATCAGGAGTTCTTTTTATTTTTCTTGATATTTTCTCCATTGGCTTTTATTGGTACTAATACTGTTATTAGGAAAGGCAAAATGACATAATGAAGATTCTTCTCTCAAAGGTACTCTTATACATATATTAATGTTATATTAATATATTATCATGCATAATAATATATTATATTAATAAAATATATCATTTTTAAAAATGCTACAAAAGAGAATTCTGTTCAACTTGCTGAATTTCATTCTGATATAATACCAGGAGACAGTTATCAAATATGTTACCATTATTACAGAGGGGGTGTTCAGTGTACTGTCCAAACGGTAGAGAGGAATTACCTTTAGATGGCAATATCCTCCAAATGCTTCTATTTGGGGAGAACTTTATATGAAACTCTGGAATATTGCAGAACATCCTAAATGAAATATACAGCCACTCAAAAGTTTTTGGCCTAACTATTCACACAGGAAAAAACAAGTAGATGAAAACTGCCTATTGTTTCAGACTATGATAGGCAACTGGATAAAAAGCCCATAGAGTTGGTCCATCAGTACTTATATTTTAGACAGACATGACAAAGGGACAAGGAACAGGGTCTACAATTGAATAATAGGAAGCTATCTGGCTGGATTGCCTCGAGGAACTCACACAATCCTTTTAATGACCTCAAGTTTCTCACTGAAACAAAAGCTTAAATTTTTAACACCAGTATTCATTCTTCTGGTGAATGTGGCTGTAGATTATTAAATATCTCCAGTCTCTTAGGACAAGGGCAAGAGATGTTTAGTAGTCATAAATATGCTACAGAGCATTACCAATTAATTATATACCAAAAGGGGCATAAAAGATATAAGTGATGAAAAGAGCAGAAAAGAAGGTAGGTTGATCATGTAGCAAAATCAAGAGATAATAGTAAGACAACCTAAATGTTACACTGGTATCCATTCAATGATCTAAAAAGAGAGAAGGAAGGCCCTCAGAATATTGGGTGGATTGTATGGGATGGATTAATGGGAGGACATGCACAAGAGTCATATAGGGTGAAAAGGTTTGAATGAGTGGTGATCTGCAATGATGAAGATAGTACTCATATTAATAAGATCACAATTATCAAAATATAACTAGAATATTAGTTGTAAGAGTTTTTGATACAGCAAAGTCATGCCCATTTTATAAAATATGTTATAAGGGAGGAAAATGTGATCTAGTGGAAAGAGCCTTTGATTGGAACTTAGTAGTTTTTACTTTTAGATTCACCCATGTCCATGATGTGTTACATATTTTTGAGCAAATCACTTCACCTCTCTAGGCCTTGCTTTTTTTTCATCTATAAAATTGGATTGGAATTCTAAGGTCCCCTCTAGATTTAAAGGTGATGACTTGGAGGAAAATGTTACTATATTCAGGCATTACAGAGGATGCTGGCTATTTTTAGTTATAATGAAGATTATAATGATGCTTCTTTGATACTTGAGCTTTTGCTCAATAACACAACTTTTTAATAATTACATGAGAAATTTTAGTTCACTTTCAATCCATTCTGACAATTTTCAAAAATGCATCATAATAAAAAAAAATTACTCCCTATTTTAAGAAAGCTTTTAGTAGCCAGATAGAAAATGTTTAGATGATGTTTTTTTTTAAGTAACCTTCCAAAATAGGAAAATCATAACACACACATTTTATTTATTTTTAGGCAATTGGGGTCAAATGACTTGCCTAAGGTCACACAGCTAGGAAGTATTAAGGCCACATTTGAACTCAGCTCCTCCTGACTCCAGGACTGGTGCTTTCTCCACTCTACCATCTAGATGCCTCTACATAATTTTTTTGGTAAAATTGAAAACTTCTAGTGCTCCTATATAATTAGAATAAATCTATATATTAAAATTCAGTGTCTAGAATCTTCAGTACAATAATTATTTCATGTACTTTTACAGAATAAGAAGTTACACTTGGACCATGAATGAAAATAATTAACATTAAAGTATATGAACTCTTAGCCTTAAAATGGTTTTTAAAACTTATAAATTGAAAAATATAAGTCTTTAATCTTTAAGAATTTGAAACATATTAATTTTAGTTATACAACTAGGTAATTTTGTTTAACACAATAATTTAATTATATACTTCAAGCTGCCTTTCAAATGAGATATTATTTAATGACTTCTGTTTCTACTATATCCCCAATATTTGGCTATTTAAATTTAAAGGACAATATTTTGGAAAGAATGAATAATAATGTGTGTATGTATATTCCATTAGTAGAGATAGGTATATGCATGAGTCTATATGCCTTTAGGCAACAAAATGCCTTTAGGGCACACAAATATTTTTTTCCTCCAAAATATAAAGAGTTCTTAACAGACCATTTTCATAGGACCAACTAGCAACATATTAGGCCAAAAACATAGCTTCTTTTCTGGCATAAAGTTATTTACAACAGTAGATAATTTGGCATCTTATATGTATATACCTATAATATATATAAGCCTAGGAACAAATTTGCTGATATTTTTGTGAACAATATAATTTGCTGTAGTATTAAAAATTTGTTATTCTTTATGAACAGAACTAGGATGAACATTTTGCATTTTAACACATTGTGAAAAACAAATTAATGTGGTTTGTTTCATTTTCATTTTTTAGTATAACAGAAAATTTCAGTAATACCTACCTACTTTTATCACAATTTTGTGGAGCAAATCCAAGTCAGAACTACTAGGAAGATATGGGTTCCCTGTGGCCATCTCAACGATCATGCAACCTAAAGCCCAAATATCCACAGGTCTAAAAGCAGAAAAAGAGAAAATAACTTTACTATTTCTTTTTTCCCAATAGTATTTTTTTTAAGTATATGTAAAATAGTTTTCAACATTCATTTTTGTAAGACTTCATGCTCCAAATTTTTTTCCCTCTTCCCCAAGACAGCAAGTAATCTGATATAGATTAAATATGTGCAATTCCTTTAAACATATTTCTATATTTGTCATGTTGTATAAGAAATATCAGACCAAAAGGGGAAAAAACATAAGAAAGAAAAAAACAAACAAATAAACAAAACCAAAGATGAAAATACTTTTGCTTCAATCCACATTCTGTCTCCAATAGTTCTCTCTCTGGATGCAAATGGCATTTTCTATCAAATGTTTATTGGAATTGCCTTGAATCACTGCATTGTTGGGAAGAGCCAAGTCTATTGCAGTTGATCATCACATAATTTTGTTGTTACTGTGTACAATGCTCTCTTCATTCTGCTCACTTCAATCAATATCTAGTCTTTCCAGGCTTTTCTGAATTCAGCCTGCTCATCATTTCTTATAGAACAATAATATCCCATTGCATCCATATACTATAACTTATTCTGTCATTTCCCATTCCAATTGTATAGACAATGCATCAATTTCCAGTTCCTTGCCACTATTAAAAAAAAAAAAAAAAAAACAAAAAACTGCTACAAATATTTTTGCACATATGAGTTTTTTTCCTTCATTTATAAATCTCTTTGGGATACTGACCAAGTAGTAACACTCCTGGATGAAAAGGTATGTCCAGTTTGATAGTCCTTTGGGCATAGTTCCAAACTGCTCTACAGAATGGTTGGATCAAGTTCACAACTCTATCAACAATACACTAGCGTTACAGTTTTCCTATGTGCCCTCCAACATTTATTGTTATCGTTTCCTATTATCTTAGCCAATCTGAGAGGTGAGAGGTGAGGTAACATGTGTGACATTACCTCAGAGTTGTGTTAATTTGTATTTCTCTAATTAAAAGTGATTTAGATCATTAAAATAATAGTTCTTCACTCAAAATATATGCAGAGATAGTCCTCAACATTCATCCTTGCAAAACCCCACATTTCAAAATTTTTCTCCCTCTCTTCCCCCCCAGACAGCAAACAGTACAATATATATTAAACATATGCAACTCTTCTATACATACCTCCACAAGCATCATGCTGCAAAAGAAAAATCAAATCAAAAAAGGGAAAAAATGAGAAAGAAAACAAAAAGCAAGCAAACAACAAAAAAGTAAAAATACTATGCTGTGATCCACATTCAGATCTCACAGTCCTCTTTCTGGATGCAGATGGCTTTTACCATCACAAGTCTATTGGAATTGACCTGAATCACCTCATTGTTGAAAAGAACTGCGTCCATCAGAATTGACCATCACATATTTTTGTTATTACTGTAAACAGTGTTCTTCTGGTTTTACTCACTTCACTTAGCATCAGTTCATGCAAATCTCTTCAGACCTTTCTGAAATCATCCTGATGATTATTTCTTATAAAAAACAATATTCCATAACATTCATATACCATAATTTATTCAGTCATTCTGCAATTGATAGGTATCCACTCAGCCTCTAGTTCCTTAGAGAATTTTTTTCTTATAACTTTAGATGGCTTTAATTTCTTCATTTGAAAAGTGTCTGTTCACTTTGACTACTTATCAACTGAGGAATAACTTGTATTCTTATAAATTTGAGTCAATTCTCTATATAGTTTAGCAATGAGGACTTTATCAGAAACACAGGCTGTAAATTTTTTTCCCCTAGCTTCCTGTTTCCCTTCTAATCTTGGCTGCATTGGTTTTGTTTGTGAAAAAACTTTTTAAATTAATGTAATCAAAATTATCCATTTTGCAATTCATAATGTTCTCTAGTTCTTCTTTGATTATAAATTCCATCCTTCTCCAAAAATCTGACAGATAAACTATCCCTTGCTCCCCTAATTGCTTATAGTATCACCTTTTAATCTAAATCATATACCCATTTTGACCTTATTTTGGAATGCAGTGGGAGATGTAGTTCTATGCCAAATTCCTGACATATTATTTTCCAGTTTTCCCAGCAATTTTTATCAATAGTGAATTCTCATCCCAAAAGCTGGACCATTTGGGTTTATTAAACACTAGATTACTATAGTCATTGATTACTGTGCCATTGTATTTAAACTATTCCACCATTCTACCATTCTATTTCTTAGCCAGTACCAGATGGTCTTGATGACTACCACTTTATAATAGAATTTTAGGTGTGGTATGGCTAGGTCACCTTCCTATGGATTTTTTCATTAGTTCTCTTGATATACTTGATTAACTTTTCAAAGAAGAACTAAACAAGAAATTTGCATTTAAGAAATGACAATTTTGGGGCAGCTAGGTGGCAGAGTAGATAGAGTACTATCTCTGAAATCTGGAAGATCTGAGTTCACATGTGACCTCAGACACTTAAAACTTCCTAGCTGTGTGATCCTGGGCAAGTCACTTAGCTCCAATTGTCTCAGCAAAAAAAAAAAAAAAAAAAGACAATTTTTAATTTACCAAAAAAAAGAGATAAAAGTTGTAATTTTAACAAATCACAACATGATTTTTTAATATAAAAATTTCAGATTATATTTAAATGTAATCATTGCTTTGTTTAAATATAAATCAATTTGCTTTGATTTAAATTGCCTGGGAAGTCCTGTAGCAAAGCAGATCTTTACATTATCTTTATTTATTTATATATATAATAAATCTTTATATTAAAATAATTGCAATATTAATGTATATAGTTGAATTTACACAATTGTGTTCTGTAACTCATCATGTACTTAAGGACAGAACAATAATTACTGTAGTACCTCATTCCCAAATATTTTGTAAATTGTATATAATTTATTAATCTTAATTCATTTTTAATATGAGGTAAGAACTAGATATTACTCCCAATAACATGAAATAGGATCTAGGTTTGTTTGATTTTTTATAAGCAATTTTTTAAAGTATCATTATTTGAAGAAAAAAAATAAAAATCAAGGAACTCACACCACTCATAAAATAATTCTATATCATATTATACTGACCCCTGCCACAAAAGCAATACAATCAGATTCAGATAACAATGAAATTAGGAATAATGAGGTTAACATCAGTTTGTACAACTCTGCAAGCCCAAACATTATGCACGTTATTTAATGATGAAATGTAAAGTTTTTATTATTTTTAAGAAGTTTGTTACTTTTCATGAAAATTCACAACTAAAATAATTTCATCCTCAAAACCTGAAGTAACTCTACAGAATGCCATGCATAAAACTCATCATCCACTTCTGAGATATCTCCCCAAATTTATTCTGATTTGCTCATTCACAGATGAATAGCCAGGGCCACTGGGAATTGTATTTTTCTCCCTGAACATTCTCTAAATATATAGATTTGTAATTGATATTGGTGCCCTATTACATAACAATTGAAGGAAAGGAAGGCATATCATCTTAGCAGTGCTTGACAGATAGTAAATTATCAATAAGTGCTTGCTGACTGATCTAACATAACTTTAAGGCATGGGAGGCTATATCAAGTTAGTTAATTGTTGTCGAAGGCTTTCATAATATTCGACTTAATTAAGATGCTCTTGTTCGGCTATTGAAATAAGCCACAATAACTATAATATTCACCAATATTACAATATCACATATTACTTTTGCTTCATTTTAGATGTAGAAAAAACTCAATGTCATTCTGAGGAGCACTAAAGTCATGACTGCCATGAATAGTTTTCTTCAAGCATTAACTTGACAAATGATTTCAGAAAAAATTAAAATTTGTTCAAATTCAAAACAAGCATTATGGAGCAAAACAAAGTCTGGAGAGCTTCTCCATCAGAATGATTGTTCTTAGGAAGAATACAGAAGATGATTCTATTTAACTTTTTTTCTTTGCATTTATATGTAATATGTAATATATAACTTGTTCCCTTCATGTTTTTCTATATTTCTTATCTAGCTCTCAAATTTTATAATTGCCTCAAATTGTAAATACATTAGAAATCAGGCCATTTTCTAAAGCTCTTAGAAGGGCACCACTTGCACAGATCAAAATATCAATACAAAATAAAGGGCTATACTTTCCTTTCCAAATCTGGATTATATTAAATATGAGTATAACCTATACTGAGTATTACTTTTCCAAGGTAGTAGAGTTGAAATGGGGAACCTCTGGTTTTCTGTGCTAAGGCACACAGAGCAGGATATGTGCTCTGGCCCTTTCTTTTTGTGGAATGAGGCTGTTCTGGCCTCTACTCCAAAACCTCTTTCTCCATGAAGAGAGACTGCCATCTCACAGCAGACCTATCTTGATCTTTTGCAGTAGAGTCTGAATAATTCAGAGTAGACTCTCATTTGACCTTAATAGTCCATTCTTGAGAGATGTCTTGGAACCCCACAAAACCATTTTCTGTTTCATTAGCATGTTCTCCATGCTCAAAGAGTCTTTTCTGCCAGACCAACTGTACCAGTTTAAAGTAACCTGGGAGACTGTTCCTTTTGCTCATTCAGCCACAATTACATCCCCCAGGGAATTTGAGACAATCTGGTATGGTTCATGTGCATGGTCTACAAGAAGAATGAGAAGAAAATCCACTGACTTTTAGGATTCTTTTTCAGTGTTTTCTCTCATTTGAATCTGATGGTATCTGTATCTCTTATGTTTAAGTACAATATTAAAAACTACTGCATCCCCAAATAGTCCAAGATTTCTTGAATTCATGGCATGATGTACTGGTCCATTTTAGTTATCTTATTTAGTATCCAGATCTTTCTCTCTGTTTTTCTGTCTAGTCTCTCTCTCCTTCCCTCCTTTCTTTTCCTCCCTTTCTCCTTTTCTGTCTCTATAGATAGATAGACAGATAGATAGACAGACAGATAGATGAGTGCATGTGTGTGTGTGCGTGCGTGTGTGTGTGTGTGTGTGTGTGTGTGTGTGTGTGTATGTTGTGTGTAGGGGTACTGCAAGATTCAGGGATGATGACATTGACTAAACAGTTCTTTCAAACATTTATGGGGAATTTTACATATCTAAGAAGACTCTATTCTGAGGTCACTCTTGAAAGGCTTAGAAGTCACTGAGCTGAATTCTCTGTTCTATGTCTCAGGCAAACTCCACACTCCACTTAGGCAGTGAGTACATTATAGCACTGACATTTTGCTTCAAATGATTGTTCTGTTATATAGGCATTAGGGAGTCAGAAGAATCAAACTTTTTTGGATCTACTGTTAATACAGAGGCAGGTCTGCTGGGAGATGATCTAGTAAGTAGAATCCACCCCCCAGAAAGAGAAAAGGAGGTTGAGGCCAGAGAATAAAGCAGCCTCTTATGGAATAGCAAGGGGCAGAATGCATGTACAGTTCCATAAAAGATATCTCAGTCCCTCAAATCAGGGCTTCTCCTGCTCACTTCTGTTATATCTAAACATATGTATACATATATACATATATATTTCAAAGAGATGTTATGTATTAGACCAATAATTTGTTAACCAAGCACTTAATACATGTAATAGGAAATTTATTTCTAAATTAGTGGTAAAGTAAATTAGTTATACAAATTTCCCAAGAATATAATGACAGAAGTTAATGGTAGACACACAGTAGAGCAATCAAATAAAAGGCTTAATGTATACATTAGAGCACGTGACTAAAAGGCTTATTGTATGCACTGATGTCTTTTAAGGAAAATCTGAGCAAGATGGCTGTCATCATTCCTGCTATAACCATTCAGAAGAAATGGTAACAAGACCAGAAATGCTTCCCAGTCCTGACCATGTTAAATATATCTTGTTGGAAGGACACAATGGAGATAAGAAAAGTATATTATGGGAAAATGCAGAAGGGAAGAAAAGTGGATCATATACTAAAACATACTTACTTTCCGTAAGTAGTATCTTTTAATACTAATTCAGGTGCTCTATACCAGCGGGTAGCCACATAGTCTGTATAAATGTCTCCAGGGGCTGCTAATGTCCGAGCAAAACCAAAATCACAGAGTTTAGTAATTCCAGACTGAGATACTAAAATATTCTCAGGTTTTATATCCCGATGAATAATCTAAAAACAAATAAGAACCATTTTAGATAAACTAAGCTTCAATATCTAGGGATATTCTCTAACTTAGAGGGCAAATATTGATAAAAACAAGAGTTTTTTCACTGCAGATGTAAAGGATACTCAACATCTATGTTATACATAAGGTTTCTAATTCCTGGTGCCCCATCCCATTTACCCACATTAAAAAGGATTTTGTGAAAGATATACTATCACTAAAAGTGACATTCTAGTGAATGTCAAAAAGGAAAACAATTAAGCATTCCAATTTACTGTAAAATACCATGAAATAAACAGGAAAATTTATTCAAAGTCAGAAATCTAGGGTCATTCCTTAGATGTACAATTAACTTGCTGTAATTTGATACTACATCTTAGTCTCTCTAAAAGATGAGGAACATATTAACATAGGGCAGATTTATTTTCAGTGAGTAGTGCCATTTGAAAAAATGTATCCTACATAAAAGGAAATGAAAAGCTTTGTTTATAGAACACTGTGGTATTGAGAAGAAAACTAAAATATCACTTCAGCTTGAACTTTGTAGTAATTTCAGTTTTGAAACTACTACCTTTTCTCATAGCTTTTTTTCAAATCACTGATGTTAAACTGTTATTTTTCTTGTATTCTAACACATACCAGAAAAAGCTGAAATTTAGAACTTTACAATATATTTAACATTTTTGTTCTTTTTTAATTAAGAAATTAGGTAAGATCTGATTAAAGTTAGTTTTATATCAAATCAGCAAATTTTGAATTTGTTTTCAGTGTCTGAGAAACAAGGGAATTAAGGATGTAGAAATTCTACATTCATTCATTAAGCAAATATTTATCAAGTGCCTCCTTGTAAATCCCAGTGTTTAGCATTCAGAATATCTAATAAAGGCATTTTAAGGACAGGTAGGATTTTTTAATAGGTAGAGACAGAAGGGTGACATTCCAGAAGATATCAGCATGAGTAAAGTCACTGAAAAGTCTAGTTTGGCTACAATATATAGTAAGGCAGTATAATAAAGTGGAATAAACACCAATTATGAGTCCTGGCTTTGGATCCTGGTTGTAACATTTACTAGTTTTGTGAGCTTCAAGTCATCTAACTTCTCTAAGGTCAAACTTCTTTATCTGTAAAATAATACTATATGTCACAGGGTTGTTTTGAGCAAGATATTTCAAAAACCTGAAAGCGCTATGAAAGTGTGAGCTATCATTACATGAAGAATAAAGTTGTTTCAAGTATATATACTAAGCATAGTATAGTGCTTGACTCCCTTTTGGAGCAAGGATAGACAAGTGGTAAAGAGCCTCATTTCTAACTACCTGGTAGTTGTCTCATTTCATGATGAGTAAATAACTTAGAGAAGTTGTCAAATAAGATCTAGGCTTTATTAATTACTCACCTCCATCCACAAAATACCTCTGAAATATTAAAAAAAAAACTTTATGATGTATGCCAATTAAATTCCAGTTTAAACATATATACATGTATACACACAATACATATGCAATACATATATGTATGTGTATATGAAAAATAACATAAAATGAGATAGTAAAGGTCTAAATTAAAGTATTGACTCTGACACATTCTAGCTATGTGACCCTGGACAAGTTACAAATTCCCCCTACTCTAGGCAGATCTCTAAGTCGCAGAGAAGAAGCCAAACTGCATGGCAGGCAAAATTCCTTAAAAGGAATTCCCTACATCAGGAGAATCACAAATATGATCCCAATTTCTATCCCTATACAGTCACACGCCAAATCTAATACCAAATTCATACATGCATGTGAAGATTAATTTAAAAAATGATGTTTTAAACTTTAGTTTTATAGAACCATATGGTGAAAGCATATGTAAATCAATACTACATTTTCATCTATACCACCACTATTCCATACAAGTTTATATCCTTGAATTTAAACCTTCTTCAAAATATGCTAAGTTTCAACTTTCTGACAATCTTGGGAAGATCTAGAGTTCTAAATCATGTTAAAGATTCTATTAAATAAATTTTCCATCTATTTGTCAAATCGTTATATTCAGCACAATTGGAAATAATTAGATGTTAATGTGGAACAAACAGTGATAAGCTAATAATACCCAGAGATGTGCTGAATGAGGATGTTTGCAAAAAACACCGATCAAGCATACCCTTTGATCCAGCAGTATTACTACTGGGCTTATATCCCAAAGAGATCTTAAAGAAGGGAAAGGAACCTGTATGTGCAAGAATGTTTGTGCAACCCTCTTTGTAGTGGCCAGAAACTGGAAACTGAGTAGATGCCCATCAATTGTAGAATGGCTGAATAAATTGTGGTATATGAATATTATGGAATATTATTGTTCATTAAGAAATGACCAACAGGATGATTTCAGAAAGTCCCGGAGAGACTTACATGAACTGATGCTGAGTGAAATGAGCAGAGCCAGGAGATCATTATATACTTCAACAACAATACTATATGATGATCAATTCTGATGGACCTGGCCATCTTCAGCAATGAGATGAACCAAATCAGTTCTAATGGAGCAGTAATGAACTGAACCAGCTACACCCAGGGAAAGAACTCTGGGAGATGACTAAGAACCATTACATTGAATTCCCAATCCTTATATTTTTGCCTGCCTGCATTTTTTATTTCCTTCACAGGCTAATTGTACAATATTTCAGAGTCCGATTCTTTTTATACAGCAAAATAACGGTTTGATCATGTATACTTATTTTGTATTTAATTTATACTTTAATATATTTAACATGTATTAGTCATCCTGCTATCTAGGGCAGGGGGTGGGGGGAAGAAAGGGAAAAATTGGAACAAAAGATTTGGCAGTTGTCAATGCTGTAAAATTACCCATGCATATAACTTGTAAATAAAAAGCTATTAAAAAAACAGTAATATAAAAACAAAAACAAAAACAAAAAAACACTCATCAATTTTATGGTCAATCTTCTGATTGAACAGAGCACTCTGCTTTCTTTCAGATGGAAGATGATGGTCTTAAAATGAATGAAATGAAACTCCAAAAATAATGACCAAGTACTCAGAAAAGGATTGTAAAATTAGGGAGATTGTAAAATTAGGTTGTATCTTCAGGTTTTTCCTCCATACTCTAAGGCCATGTCTATATTCACAATAGCTTCATTTTGAGGATCTTTTGTTTGAATGATCTATTTGTGGGGAAGAGGGATATAAGGAAGACAAAGACATATTGTATTAAAATTTGGAAATATTTCCACTATATGTTTTAGAAAAATTCAACCAATTCTGTAAAACCAAAGAATAATTTCTAAGTAACTACAATGAAAACAATTACTTTTTGGAAAAATTTGTTAGAAAATTTTGAGATAGTAAAATAAGATCTTTATTTATAAAATGCCAACCTGATGAAATTAATGTAGTCCAGGCTCAAGCTATAATATACTGACAATATACATATTATAGTTCTGGATACTGCAATAGATTTGGGGTCTCATCTTCTATTGACAAGTGCAGATTTGCATTCATACTTTTTCATCCTGTGTGATTCTGGTGCATGTTATTATTGTTCAGTGGTTTCAGTAATGTTTAATTCTTTGTGACCTCATTTGGGGTTTTCTTGGCAAAGGTTTGCCATTTCCCTCTTCAGTTTATTTTACAAATGAGGGACTGAGGCAAACATGGTCAAGTGGCTTGCCCAAGGTCACACAGCTAGTGTATGGCTTGAACCAACAAAGGTAAGTCTTCCTGACTCCACACCTGGCACTCTTACCTACTGTGCCACCTACCTGCCCAACTCTTGTGCATATCATCCCATTAATCCCTACTCCAGAGTCTACCCCAGTATGCTGAGATCTTCCTTCTAGATCTTTTAGATCCTTGAATGAATACAAGTGTAGCTTTTAGGTTGCTTATCTGTTTTCTTTTGGCTTTGTTACATGGCCAACCCACCTCCTTTTCTGCTTTTACACCATCTCATCAATTATATTTTTATGCTACTTTTGGCATATTATTCATTGGTAATGTGCTGCAGCATATTTATGCCCAGTAACATCTTTCCATTGCCCTTCATGCATCCTGAAACTTTTTTTTTGATGAAGCTTAAGTGACTTGCCCAGGGTCACAGAGCTAGGATGTGTTAAGTGTTTGAGGTCACATTTGAACTCAGGTTCTCCTGGCTTCAGGGCAAGTGCTCAATCTACTGCGCTTTCTAGCTGCCCCTGGTCTGAAACTTTAATTCCTAAAAGACTGGGAATATTTAATGATTATTTAGGTTTTTGTTCAATGAGAAACTTGGATTAAAAGCATTATGTGATTTACCAAAGGCAATTCATTCTGCTAGTTTTCCATTATTCAGTTGTAGATCCTATTCCTTGTCCATCTTCCACATCTGTCTAATATATATACGTACGATGCATCAATTCTATGGACCTTCCATCCACTTGCCTATCATAGTTTGGGACAATAGGCAGCCTTCACCTATTTGTTTTTTCCTGTGTGAAGTTAGGTCTAACACTTTTGAGTGACTATGAATTAATTTAGAATATTCTACAATATTCTAAACAGCATAAAGTCACCCACAAATAGAAGCATCTGGAGGACATCACTCTGCTGTTTTCTTACTCAAATGATATAATCAGGAGTTTAAATAAAGTCCTCTCCATTGTTACATTTTTCAGTGACTATCAAATGATTTTGATATATAATATGAAAGACAATTTGTGGGAAAAGAACCTTTAAGGGAGCATTTTCCTTTACCAAATCAAAATGTTTTTATTTTGTATTTTCTGTACTTTTCAGTCAGCTGTGTGACTGTAAGAATATGTAGAAGTTTGAAACTTCCCATCTGTTCCTTTAATCATACCTTCAATAAAGACGCTCTCCATACATATATAATCATCATAAAAATTTTATTAAAATGTAAGTGTATTTTCTTAATTTACTTTTTGATTTGTATCCTGCATTCTTTCAGATATCTTGTAAATCATACCAACACCTACAAAATTATGCTGACTTAGCATGAACTTTTTCTATGTATTGACTACAATACATAGATGTTCTATTGGGAAAATAGTTATAGAAATCTTGACAGATCTTCATTTTGCTTGTTTCTTGTCCTTCCATTTTTATTCTTTTGTGAAATGATCTGGCTTAACTGGATTTCTTGCCAAGTTTTTCTGTAAACTTTTTTTACTTCACCATTTCTCATTATGAGTCAATTTATTTCATGATGTTCTAGCCAAGTTTATATTGTAAACTAGTATTATTTATGACTAGTAATCAAGTATTTGTAAAATGAAGTAGATTCTTCTGACCCCCTTAACAAAATGACAAATTTAGATTGGTAAATATTTTTAGGAAGTGGTGATCATCTATTTTATTTATTTGTCTATCTTATTGCTATCTTATTGATATTTTGATCTTTATTCTTATAAATCAATTCTAACTAAACACAACTAGTTTTCACATTGGTAACCAGCCATTTCTTAAGTTATAGTCATTTTGGGTGATGCCATAACATCAAAGGCCTCCAACTCTCTTCAAGAAACATACATAAAATTATAGGCATGAAAGAGGTTTGAATTTTTCCATTTCTTTATCCTAAACAACATTTTCCCACATTTTTCACTATTTTTATTTCAGTCTTTCTATGCCTACTTTTGCATTTAGGGTACTATATATACTTTAGTTAAGTAAATGTGTATACACACACACACACACATATTTAATTTAGAGAGTCTTATCCGTTCTTGAAGAGTTTCTCCCGCTCTTTATTTTTTTTTTCAGCTGAAAAACACTTCAGAAACTGGTACATCAAAAGCTGCAATTATCTTCATGGTGGTCTTTTTTGCAAATGTTCACAATGGCTACCACAACTATCTAATCCAATTCTTACACAAAAGGAACCCTACCATAAAATTGTACAAATGATTTGACAAATGATTGCCCAGCCTCTTCTTGAAGACCTCCAAGAAGGGAAAATACTTTTGAGGCAGAGCAATTTCTCTGAAAAGGGAATCCAATGCTATCTGCTGGATGGTTCAAATTGTTTGGAAATTTTTCCTGACATCAAGTTTAAATTAAACTCGTTGAAACTTTCAGGCATTGCTCCCAGGAGTCAAACAGAATAAGTCTAATATATCTCCTCTATATGACACTGAATCTTTTTTGCTCTCAGTCATTCATCAATCATGTATTATGGACATGTGATGGGGCAGGTAGGTGGCACAGTGATATAGAGCTGGGCCTGGAGTCAGGAACACATGCATTAAATTCTGACCTTAGTCACTTCCTAGGCAAGTCATTTAACTCTATGTGCCTCAGTTTCCTAGTCTGTAAAATGAGCTGGAGAAGGAAATGGATAACACTGCAGTTTCTCTGTCAAGAAAACCCCAAATGGGGTCATACTCCTGTAAAATGAGTCAACAACAATGTGGACTCAAGGACCTTCACCATACAAGTTGCCCTCTAGACACTGTCTAGTTTATCAATGAACTTAAACAGAGGTCTGACAAGGAAGAATACAATGTGATCATCACATCCCTATTTTTGAAAATTATGCTTGTCAATATAGGCCAAGATTCCACTGGTTTTTATGGCTACCACATCACACTACTGCATCATGATGATTTTGCAGTTGACTAAAACTAAAATATTTCTTGCTGCCAATAGACACATAAGACTTAGTGCAGCAACTCCTTTATTTGCCTATCCAAGAAGAATCTGTGAACCATCCTTCCATTTGGTTTTAACTTCCTAGGCTTCTGGTTTCATTAGTAAAAATACACCAATACGGATATAATTCAGTGACATATCAACTTGTTAGTGATTAAACAATAATCTCATATTTAGAGTAAAACAATAAAGTACATGTTTGTAGGTGCTACAAAAACTATCCAATTCTTATTATATTTTGCTAGTTGTTGCCACTACGTGGCTACAGTCACTGAAATTGGGTGTTCAAAAGGGCTGTACAAAAATAAGGACCATTTTTTCCCCAACTTGGTAGAATCTGCCAGAGTTTGTACATTACTAGCATAAGCTTTTAATAAGCCAGCATTACCTCTACACCACGATACTGAATTAGCATTTTTATGTAGGATTTATTAACTAACCTGAGTTCCTGCCCTAAATAGTTTTATATACAGAATGTACAGAAAGGACCCCAGATGAATAATAGGACCTCTTCCTTTAGGTCCATTTGCACCCTTAAAGGCTTCCTGCTCTATTTCCTCCTTTGGCTTTCTTTTTCTTCTTTGGTTTTACTAAATCAACCTGTTTTTTGCAAGTACTTTTGGAAGAGGATAGAGATGATGTTTCAAAGGGAAGATATAAAGTCTTGAAGTTCCCTAACCTAGGAGTTGTCTAAGCAGAAGGCAGCAAACTTCTTCCCTACACTATATGGAAATAGCATACCCACAGAGGCTGAACGATATTTTGATGCAACTACTGACAATACGTACACAACTCAGAAGGAAATATAGTATTGATCTTCCAAGAATCTGTCTACCAAACTAACTTCATAAATTGCAGGGAATACTGTAGATATATATACCCGAAGAAACTAAGAAAGTAATTCCTGGCTCAGCAGCCTTTCCTGGGTTCACTTAGAGACAGTGATGATTAAGATGTGTCATACTTTGCTATTCTAGAATCCAGGTAACAATTATGTTCTAGTCATTTCATGAAGAAAATATGGATTATATACCTCTATAGTCAATGAAGGCTTAGTCTCTGTGGCCTGAGTGAAGATTACTCCTAATAGGGTTATAGTTTAAAACATTTGGGAGTTTCCTGGGAAAGGTATGGACATCAGAGATAAATCAGACACTGAAGATGTGGTATGTCTAGGTGGAGCCACTTTTTCTGGGCTTTCTGTTTTGACTGGGATCAACTCCAGTCTATTCATAGGGACAATGAAACACTACAGGCAGCAATCTAGGCCTGAATGTCTGAATACTTTGACCACCTGCTTTCTATGTACAGAAAGAGAAAAGACAGAGCTATTAAAGGGCACCAAGCTTCACAACAATATAGTACCACTATGATGAGCACTGAATACACCATCCCAAGAATGGATAAGGAAAAGTATTTCAAAGATTCTCTAGTATCCAAGAAACAAAAGGTCTATCTCAGGAATAAATGCAATTCCAGGTGTGATATCTTTTTATTGCATGAATAGGAGACATGATATGCAATAAGGAGGGATTTCATCATCCTCTACCTATATGATTCCTGATCTTCATAATGGGTCTTGAAAAATCATTCTTCTAGAAATGGAGAAGTTTAGGAAACATCTGAAAGAGCTATTAATCAATAGTATCATGGAATCTCAAAGTCCCTATGCTTCACCAGAACTGGTGGTTTAAAAAAATTTAGAAAAAACCTGATTATGCTTAAACTATTTAAACTTGAATTCTAAAGGTTCTTGAGAACTAAGATAGATTGTACTATACTATGAATTCAGGATGTCATGAATTGTCTGCTAATTATCTTTCTGTGTTGGACCTGCACAGTAACTATTATAAGATCCTTATGGCAGACAAAGAGAACAAACCAGCTTTTTATTTGTTCAGTGAGATTCTACCAGTTTGAGTAGATACTCTTAAGGAATTTCTGGCACTTTCCCACGTATAGAAAAGGTAGTGAATGACATGAATTAAAGGCAATGATTTATCTGGATCACAGGATCATAGCTTTGAAAGCTATCTTATTTTACTGATGAAGAAATTAAGACCCAGGGATGATAAGTGACTTGTCCAAGTTTCTTCTACAGGGAGACTACTACAGCTATTAGATAATCTAAAGTTTTAAATTGACAAATACTAGTGCTGCATCACTTCTGTCAAGAACTAAGACAGTACTGACTTTGAGAAGACAGAAGGCAATACTTGGTCACATACTAAGAACTGTCAGGAACTATAGGAAATAAAGACATTTCTGGGTTTAATGTTTATTGTAAAATTTATGAATGATTATGCCATGATTACAAAGCCTCTTAATGAATGCTCTATGGATATATTACTAAAAAGAATCAGAAACAATTTGAAAAGCTAATACAGAATTAATGTTTTGATATACCTTTTGAAGATACTAGTACAAATACGCTTAGACAGACCTTAAAGAAGTATGTTAATAGTCTTTCACATGCATCATTATGGGCTTTTGCCTTTCTTAAGGGTGTCCTTTAACATACAACAATACAACATATAACAGTTGTTACACATTGACATCAGCTTACATGGTCTGAAGGCAGTTTTGTACTGGGAAAATGGCTACAATAGCCTATTTCACTTGCCAGTAAGTGGTTCACTAATACTGAGATCTATTATCTCAACCACAAATTGAAGTTTTATGTGTTGATGTGTTATCACTGAAAAGTTTGCCTGGATTCATGTGAAGGCCTGGATAGATTCAGACAAATTTGAATATGGATAGATAACCCACTGACTTACAATTTGAAAAGAGCTAATCAGAGATAAATATCTCTGACCAAGTATGAGGGAAATATGAATTACTGGCCAAGAATGAATGTTCTACAGATGTTCTAACCAGCAAACACCATGTATCAGAAACCATGATTATTCCCAAAGAAAGCATCATTTATGACATGAAAGGATTTTATCTGGAGAGGGTACCATCAATAGAAATAATTTTGTAGCCCTGAGGCTATTCTCTTTCTACAATCTGAACATGGATGACTAGTGATAAGCCAGACAATTGGCCAAGAGAAATGGACTTGATCTTTAGGGATCCAGATCATTCATGTGAAGTAATACATCAGACATCTTAAACAAGGTATGAGAAAGTAAATAGTTCTTCATTACATGGCAATAGCAAAATTATATAATGCTCAATTCTGATGGACATTCAACAATGTTCAGTCAAGTTCCAATGATCTTGTGATGAAGAGAGCCTTCTACACCCAGAGAGACAACTGTAGGAACCGAATGTGGATCACAACATAATATTTTGACTCTTTTTGTTATGGTGTGCTTGCATTTTGCTTTCTTTCTCATTTTTTTTTCTTTTTGATCCAATTTTTCGTGTGCAGAATAATAATTGTACAAATATGTATAGAGGAATTGCACATGTTTAACATATATTGGATTACTCTTGCTATCTAGGGGAGAGGTTGGAGAAAAAGAGGGAAAAAATTTGGAACACAAGGTTTTGCAAGAGTGAATGGTGAAAATTATCCATGAAAAATATATTTTGAGAATAAAAAACTTTAGTTAAAAAAAAGAAAATTAAAAGTGGGCAAGAAGTCAGAAATAAAAATTATATATATACATATATTCTTTATAAAAGAAAAATTTTCCCAAGTGTTAGAACAAGAACAGAAAGTAAAAATAGAAAAAAAATCCACTAATTACCACATGAAAGAGATCCTATAAGGAAAATCTACAGGAATGTCATAGCCAAATTCCAAAACTCCCAGATCCAGTTGAAAATATTATAAGCAACAACAAAAAACAATTTAATTATGGCAGTCACAATTAGAATCACACAAGACCTAACAGTGGCTATAATAACAGACCATAGGTCTTGGAACATTATATATCAAAGAGCAAAACAATTTGAGTTGTGACTGAAAATATCATACCTAGCAAAGTATAGGAATCTTGAATAGGAAAAAAAATCGGACATTTAATAAATTGCCAGACTTTCAAGATTTTGTGGCAAAAAGATCTGAACTTAATAGAAATTTTGACATAAAAGATCCAAGAGAAACATAAGATAAAAAGAATAATTATCTTCTACAGATAAGGTGTGAGAGGCAGAACTGACACAGATGAATTATATGGGGAAGGAGGGCTGGAACCCTACTTTCATGGGGAATGGGTTAAAGAGGGAACAATACATATATATCTTAAATGTATAAAAATCTTCTAAGTTTAGAAAGAAATAAGAGGGTAAGGTGACAAGGAGGAGAAGAGGATAAGGGAAGGATTTTTTAAAGGAACCCTATTCATATCAGATATGGGTTAAAGAGAGAAAAACATACATTTAGAAGGGATTAAAAATCTTATAAATTTATAATGAAATAAGGGGATGAGAAAATAGGATAAGGATAGGGTATAGAATAGTATGCAGGTTAACAAGAATGGGATAAAGATATATTTGGAAAACTATAAAAGCCTACTAAATTCAGACAGAAAGAAGAGGGCAAGGAGAAAGGTGAGGACAGAGGACAAGGGAGGGATCCTTGGAGTAAGTTAAATAATAGGAGGGCAAGGTAGTGGGTAGAAATAAAACAGAGGAGTCAGAAGGGAGAGGAAGTAAGAGATATACACAAACAAAGTTTAGGAGTAGAAATTACTATGTAAAAAATGTAGAGGTAGTAATCATGATGTCAGTCAAAGTTAAAAGTAAAATAGAGAGAAAAATAGAGAGGGAAACTACAGTATAAGGTTGGAATATTGCTATAATGTAGGAAATGAGCAGGTAGATTAAGAAAATATAGGACTTACACTTATAAAAGAAAATGTTATCCACCTTCAGAGAAAGAGAGGACAAACAAGCATAGTATATCTTATATACATGAATATAAGTGTAATATATGTGTATGATTATAATTATTTATGAATATATATGTGTATGTATGTATATGTGTGGGTATATTTGTATGTGTCTGTGTCTGTGTATGTATTCAATTAATTGTAGCCTTTTTGTGGGGAGAGGGAAAGAAGTAAAAAAGTAAAGTAAAAAGTACACAACAGAGAACAGAAAAAAATCTACAAGGAAGCAAAGATGTGTAGTATTTCTCTTTGAACACAATGTGTAGTATTTATTATATAAGGTTTTTTGAAATGGAAAATTTCTTGTTTTATATTTTAAATTCTCTGTTATGTTCTGTTATGCACATGGTAATATATTTTTTTCTTTTTCTATTTTGGATTTAAATTTAAAATAAATGTTAATAAAACAAAATAAAGAAAATCACACAGGAAGGGTGGTCAGGGAGCCTGTCAGGAATAGTATCAAGAGGAGGAGGGTTTCAGTGAGTGCCAGAAGATAGAAAGAGTGAAAAAGGAAAATGTTTAAGATAATGGCATGCCTTTATTTAATCTATATAAGATTGCTTGCTGTCTTGGAAACGGGAGTGGCAAGAGAGGGAAGGAGGAAAATTTGGAACACAAAATGTTGGAAACTATCTTTATGTGTATTTGGAAAAATAAAATATTATTGAGGGGAAAAGAAGAGCCAAAGACATAGCCTTGGGGCATATCTGCGTATATCTCCCCTTCCCTCCCACCCCAATTAGTGGTTCTGATTCAGATTCAGATTAACATCTAACTAAGGAAATGGAGGAATTACCAAAAACCTAGGAAGAGAACCAGGAGAGACTATCATGAAAATTTACAGATGAGAAAGCATTCACAAGGGGAGATAATGGACAGTGCTAAAAGTTTGCAGAGATATGAAGAAAGATAAAGGCTGATAAAATGTATTAGATTTGGTGATTAAGAGCTCACAACTGACTTTTTTGAAAGAGCAATGTCAAGTGAAAGATGAGATACTATATTACAGAAACTTAAGAACTGAGTAAAAGCATGAGAAATGGAGACACTCAGAATTCTTTTGGAAAAAAACTTGGAAAGACTTGTATGAACTAATGCAAAATGAAGTGAGTAGAACCAAGGAACATAATATACAGTAATAGCAATATTGTATAGTGATCAACCATGAATGACTTTTAACTATTTTCAGCAATTCAATGATCCAAGACAATTCCAAATGACTCATGATGAAAAATATTATCCACTTCCAGAGAAAGAACTGATTGCATCTGAATGCAGATGAAGCAATACTACTTTCACTTTCTAAATTTTTTATTCTTTTGGTCTATTCTTTAATAACATGATTAATATGAAAATGTTTTACACGAATATACAAATATAACCTATAAGGGAGGGAAGGGATGAAGTTGAGAAGGAAGAAATTTGGAACTCAAAATTTGAAAAAATTTAGTATTAAAAATTGTCTTTTTATGTATTTTGAAAAAATAAAATACTATTAAAAAAGATGAAAGCATTTTTCTTAAGTATGGAGCAGGAATTCAAGACAGCATAGTATAAGGAGTGTATAGCTCTAAAGGAGGACATAGTAAGGGTAGATACAACAACTGAGTAAGATGAGAGGGAACATTTAGTTGGAGAAGGAAAATGAGGCTTATACTTAGTAGTCAGTGTTCAGAAGTATCAGGATGAGGAGGGTATGAGGGGAGAGAATATGCTCATCATTAAAGAATGAGTTCTGGCAGAATATCTCTTTCTAGGGAGATGTCTATTGAGGATACTTCAAAGTCTTCTCTCAAGATCCAAATTCATAGCATGTGTCCCAGAATGCCAGTTGCAAGAAACAGACAAAGCCAGCCAGGAAACAAAAACTATAGTTCAAATTGAATAAACTTCAAAAAAAGAAGTCTCTGAGGCAAAGAAGCCAGTCCTGGGTGGCTTGGATCAGAAATTGACTCAAGGTTTGTGGCAAAGTCTTCATAGCTTAGAGGCCAAAGGCAGGAGATTTAGATTAAGGATTGAATTTACAGCTCTTTAGGAAGGCCCTTGGCCAAATACAAAAGGATAGAGATAAGAGTTGGTTACAAAGTATCTTGGTAAGTTTTTTTCCCTCCTTTCCACAGATTCAAATTTTACCCATGTTTCCAGGTCCAAGTTTAGTTCTTAGTTCTTTTTTGAAGCCTGCTCCAACTAACTGGACTCTAAATAAAAATGATTCTCCCTTTTCTCATCATCTATAATCCTTACTGTCTTTATCACTTATTTGTATATTATCTTTTATTGTTATTTATTCAATATTCCTCATATGTCCTTTCCAACTCAGTTATAAACTACTTCAGAACACAGCACACAGTACTGAAATTTTTTAAAAAATAGATCACATAAATCAATACCAAATTAGCAAACATTAAGCACGTAATATGTGCAAAACATTGTGGCAGGCTTTGAGTAGAAATAGTTTAGATGGTAGCAAATAAAAAAATGTGATTTTATTCACTACGAATTTATGGTAAATGTAATCAATTAAGCACTTTAATGTTGCTTAATAACTTTTACTCTACTATTATTGACTTTCCCTCATTTTCTGCAATGACTCTTTAACTTCTTATTTAGATCAAATGACAGTGTCACTGTGATACAATTCGATGAAATTAAGAACATCTGAAGTAAAACTTCAATTTTTTTCCTTCCCAATCTCAACTATTCAGCATCATTTATTCTTCTTCACCCTAGTCTCAGATGAAGTTCTCTTGTAAAATTAATCTCCTCTATACTATGCTCTCATTCCCAAACCTTCCTGACCTTCTAATCATCTTTTGACAAATAAACATATTATCTCATGCATCTTCAACCTTAGTCTTTCAACCAGCTTTTTCTCAACTGTCTACAAATTATTCAAGTTATCTCTTGTACCCTTCCTTTCTCCTCCTCCCAATTCAACTTCCATTCCATTATCTCCATCCCCTTCCTTCCTACTTACTCCAATCCAGTGGCTATCGCATCCCAATAATCTGTTTAGAAGGTTACTTAACACACAATATCTTTATTTCCTCACCACCCACTTTTTCTTTGCTGTTCTCTGGAAATTTTATTCTTCTCTTCCTCACTAACATTTTTCAAAGTTAACAATAATTAATATGGCAATTTTTTCCAGTCCTTCTTGACTTTTTCACAATATTTTACACTTACCTTCTAGATTAACCCTACTTTAAATTTAGAAATTATACACTTTTTGATTTTCCTGTTGCTCCAATTATTCCTACATCCCTTTCACCAACTCCTTATTCTCTTCCCAATACCTTAATGGATATTGCAGAGGTTTTCTTTCTGGCTCACCTCTCTTTCTTCAAACACATTCTTCTTTGGAAACCTATTTATTTTTTAGGACTCAATTATCACCTCTGCAGATATCTCCCAGAGCTATATCTATAATTCTAATCTTTCTTTCTTTTTTTTTTTTTAAATCTTTCTTTTAAGCTCCAGCCAGATCCCTATCTCTACCTAAAAGTTTTAACAAGTCAACATGTTCAAAATTGAATTTATCTTTCTCTCTCCCATTGAATTCTTTGTCAGTGGTAACACTATCCACTCAGTCTCCAATATCTGACATCTTGATGTCATCAATTTTTCCCACACCACAATCAGTGACCAAGTTTTAATTCTATCTCTACTCCAGGTCACATTTGTTCCCTTTTCTGTATTCCCAATCTTACTACATTAGCAGAAACCCTCACTGCCATCTGCTTGCTTTATTGCAAAATTACAGCTTTTTTGCCTCCAATCTTTTTCTCCTCCAATCTGTTATTCACTCTATTGCAATATCCATTATGTACAAATTGGATTATGCCATTCTTTTGCTCAAAAAATTTCAATAGTTTCTTAATAATCTACCGAGTTTAACTAGCAACCAATAGTCCACAATCTACTGCTAATCTGGTGTTCTTTCCAAACTTATCATACACTATTTTCTCCTAGTTTGTTATAGACAAACTAGACTGCTGTCCCTACTAACCATGTCATGCACTTTCCTGTTTCTTTGCTTATGCTCACTCAGCTCCATATCTGGACTAGCTATACTCCTCCAACTATCTGTTAAAATCATTCCTATACTTCAATTCTTCTCTAAAGTCTCCTCTGATCACTATAGTGAATAATAAAGCAATGACTTTTCTTTCAATGGAAACTCATACTGTACCTCATTTTATGCCTCTCTAAGATACTTTCCCTGTGTTATTTTATTAATGATTAGTTATGTCATTTCCTATTATATCATTATTTAATAAGGCTAATTTCCATCCTTATCTACACTTTGTAATTATACACATAAAAGTTATTTAACAAAATGTTGCTGAACAGGGTACAAGACACCACTACATTTCTTTATATATTTTTCCCTAAGTAAGGTTGCAAGGCTTTCCACATCTCATCAAAGTAATTTCTTTCTCAATTCTTTCAAAAGAAGACTCCAGGAAGTCAAGGTAAGCAGGATGCCATCTCCAAAATCCATATCCCCATGCTTTACACCCACCCCTCTGTAACCCACATTTCTGGATCTTCAAATCCATTGCAATAGCTCAACACTTATTTCCTCCAGAAAATCTTCTAGGATTGACCTTATGTTCATTCTTATATTAGGAATGCCTTAGTCCCCCATGTCTTCACTTTGAACAATATTAACATGTAATCAGAATCAGAATTAGAAAAGAACTCAGAGATCACCTAATCCAATTTGTACCTGAATAGGAATTCCCCTCTATAACATCCTCCAAAAGTGGTTATCCAGTCTCCATATGAAGACCTACAGTGATAGAGAACTCAATAATTAGAGAGGCAACCCATTCTACTTTTGGATAGCTCTAATTATCAGGAAGTTTTTCTTTATATGCAAGGAAGCTCTCTGTTTTGGGGATTTTCTACCCACTGCTCCCTATTCTGCCCTCTAGGACCAAGCAGAAAAAAATACCCTCCCTCTTTCACAGGACAGATTTCTAAATACTTGAAAGCAATTATTGTGCTCCCTCCCCAATGTCCTCTCTTCTCTAAGACTAAATACTGAAAGTTCCTTTAACTGATATATCAAATGTCAAGGTCTTTACTCATCTTATCACCCATCATGGTTACTCAAACTCCTCTGGATGTATCTAAAGTTTGGTAATGTTTCCTAAACTGGCACTTAGAACCAAACAAAATATTTCAGATTCAATTTGACAAGGGCAGAATATGGTGGGATTATAGGCTCCCATATTCTGGACACTATCATTCCATAGATATAATCTGTGATAGTGTTAGTTTGAGTTGATATTACACTACTGATTCATAATGCCTTTTAAATCTATTAACCTCCCACATCTTCATATCAAATTTTATATCTCTAAAGCTTATCACTCTGCATGGCTCATAATAAAGGCTTTAAAAAATGCTGTTGACAGTCACACTTCTTCCATTTTGTACTTTTGATTCAAAAAATTAGTTCTACAAGTGGAGGATTTTGAATTAGCTCACTTTTTAAAACTTGGTTTCATTTTTGAAGGTTTTGAGGAACTAAATGAAATATAGTAATTTGTATTACAAACCCTAAAATTATTGAATTGAGGTTGAAATATTATACTTTTATATTATCAGATACTATTTAGAGCTTTCTGAATGCCAATTCTATCAATTGACATGTTAACCAAATCTCCCAGTTTCATGTCATCTGGAGATATTATAAGTATCCTATCTATGCCTTCACCCAAATCACTGACAGAATTAACATAGGTCTGAAGGTTTAATTATCCCCTGTAGACATTTCCCTCTCTGATGACATTTCTTTATTCACTTGTCTTTTGATTCCATAATTTGATCAGTTACAATTCCATCTAACTTAACTATATCTATTTTTCATTCCATTTTGTCCACAAGGATAGCTAGTCAGATGCTTTGCTAAAATCCAGGCATT
The DNA here is from genome assembly GCF_016432865.1 of Antechinus flavipes. Classification (NCBI taxonomy): domain Eukaryota; kingdom Metazoa; phylum Chordata; class Mammalia; order Dasyuromorphia; family Dasyuridae; genus Antechinus; species Antechinus flavipes. The sequence goes on along the minus strand of NC_067399.1, from coordinate 362,371,985 downwards.
CTTCTGACCCATCAAGTCTAATTCATCTGTCAAAAAAAGAAAATGTTATTTTGTTCTGACCTGTTCTTCTTGAAACCATGAAAGCTCACAGTTTTCACTTCCTTTTCTTAATTCTTAGTTAATTGTTTCAGTATTTTTTCTTGATTATATATTCTAGATCCCCAATTATGGGCCCTTGATTATAGCCTTCCACTTATTTGTAACTTATCTGTATCTAGTTCCCAATAGTACTTCCACAGACATTTAATCTTATTATGATCATTATGGAAGTAAACATTAGCAACCTAATGACAAATGAACTTTTAAATAGCATGAGGGTGTAAATAGTAAGCCCAAAATCATGTCAGTTTACTATGAAGCACTTACATTATTGTTGTGAAGATATTCAATGGCTCGAAGGATTTGGAAAAGATATTTTCTTAGTCGTTTACTTTCAAGTCCATGACAGCAATGCTGTAACTCATCTAAAACTGTGTGATCAATAAATTCAAATACCAAATGAATTTTCTTTTTTTGTCTGAATACTTCAATTAGATTGACCAGATTTTCATGGCGAAATTGCTATTAACAAAAGAAAAAAAAGATTTTCATCAATCATCCTAAACATTCTAACTCGTATACAATTCCTACATAATATTGAATTGAGATTAAATTATCACTTTACCTCTAGTATTTCAAATTGAGTCATAAATTAAGGGAATTTTGGTCCATTGAAGGATCTTCTTTAAGTAAAGGCAATGTCTCCTTGTCAATATGACCCTTCATTTTTTCATATCTGCTTATTCCAGGATAACTATAGGCAGAAGTAAGCTGATATTGATATTTGGCAAAGTGCTAAAGAGTTATCAATGTGAACTTTTAAATTCCACTTGGAGGCCAATCCAACATCTTTACTAAATGGTAGTAAATAAGAGCTTTTATTTCAACAGAGCTTAAAATTTTTAAGTGATTTCAGTGATATAGTAGAGGTTATAAAGACAATTTTACTGCTTGATGTCTATATGTCAAAAAACTACCAGTTATTATAACTTCACTTAGATGCTGAATACTAAAAAAAAAAATGTAAGAAATACTGGGTGGTCATCCAAACAAATTATCAAAATGCAAGAGAATCTTTAAAATGCTTAAAAACTTCTCATATGAAACTTTTCCTTTAGATATGTGCCCATAATTTAAACTTATCTGTAGCAATTTAATAGGAATTTGTGAAACTATCTGTGGATAGTATAGTGCCATATATATGTCCACATTACTCAGTTAAATGTACAAAATATTTCCCATGATAAGAACCATCTTGATTGTGTACCAAAAGTTCTTAAAATAATTATATCTTTCACTGTTACAAATTTTTCAAGGTGTCAAAAATGTTATTTCTCAAATTTTTTACTGCTTAAAAAACAAAAATAAGGATAATCCATTCAATACCGTCATCTGAGATAAGTGTATTTCAACTCAACTCATATATTCAGGGACACTCTTATAGAGGTAAAAACTACTGAGCTAAATCATCAATTTCCCAAAAAAACAGAAACTACATACATTGTAGCAAACATTCTATCATTTCCAGTATTAAAATACAGAAAGCCTATTTTTTTTTTTTTACTGGCTTTTCATGTACAACAAATACTATATTTTGACTATAAATCCTAAGTTTATATATGTTAAATTAACAGTTCTCTAAAAAAGAAAAAATTTAGGTGGTAATATTCCTTCCCAATTTTACCAAAACAGTAGTTTTGAAAACTACTGAACTTGAAACAGTAGTTGAAAAAGGTACATTTTAATGCTACATTTATTAAATCATTAAACATTTTGTGACAAAATATTTACATTTATTCCAAGGGACTTTTTAAAGCCCCTTTTTTTGTGGATTTTTAAAAACTAAATTATGTAATTATTACCCTTCAGTTCTTTTAATTCATAAATTTCCTTAAAGTTTTTAATTTTTTATCCCAGATCCCCAAGCAGGCAATGTCTGGTAACACAAGGATAGCAGTAAAAAGAATAATTACTTCTGATCTCTGCAACATAAAGCACTAAACCAAAAAAATATATAGTTTCTGGTTCAGTTTTTATTGTACCAGGTGGTCCACAAATCTGATTGCAGTTTTATTAAAACCACTCTCAGACTTTTGGGCCATTCTGTGGAAAAGACAAAGGTAATGAAAATAAAGGATGTTTTGAAAAGGTAAATAGATATACTATAAGTAAATTATGCAGAACAAGTGGTCACATTTTCTTTAAATGTTACAATGAAATCAAAACCATGCCCAACTTCCTTTTTTGATCCTAGTTCTATTATTTTTTTTCTGCAAATGGTAGATTTGTGTTCCATTGAAGCACCCCCACTACTGATGTTTCACAGAGCTTTTATAGAAATCATATCTCTTGGAAAAAACTAGATTTAGTTCAAATTGTCATCATCAGTTAAGGCTTTAAAGTAAGGATTCTATCTAGTTCAAACTAAAAAGCACTCAAATTCAGTGATGTCAATCCAAAGTCATGCTAGAAGTAAGCAAATCAGAGATAACACATTTGAAGTGTCTCAAAATAAGTTTTATTTAACAGTCATGATGACATTTATACAATTTTACAAATGCCTTCACAATACACATTATCACAAATACCTTGTGACAAATTGATCATTTTTTCCAAAACAATTTGACAGAAAAAATAACCAGCTCCACTACCCCAAAGAAAAACTAGAGACAAAAGTATTTTCTATGGGAAAAGTTCTATGTCTACCGAAATATGATTACAAAAGTGATCTTTAAATATACAAAGAACATGATTTTTTCACTGTAAGAACCTAGAGTTAGATGATTTATTAAAGAAATCTTAGGTTAAAAATTTTAAGTGATTTGCCCAAGGTCATATAGTTAATTTTATTGATAGTATTTGAACTTAGATCTTTCTGACAGCCTTTTGTATCTCTACAAAATCATATCAGCGTGATCCCCCTTTCAAGGAAAAGGCAGACCATTTCAGGATCTTTGCCAAGAAAAATCTCAAATGGGGTCATTAAGAGTTGGACAGACTGAAAAACAACTGAGTAACAATGTAAATCCACAAGAGGTAAAAAATATTTTTGTATTAAAGAAAAAACTGCCTCCCTAAAAAAGTGGTAATCAACTATCAATGTTCTGTATGTAGTTCACATTAAAACAAATATCTAGATAATTGTATTCTTAAATGTTGCTTCATCTTCCCACTTCATATCTTACTAAATGAAATACATGGGTAGTTTAAGTATTATATATAGTTAAGGTTCATATACTTACAACTATGTTCTTTTCTCACCTGATTTTTACAATTATACTCATCTAATTTTTTCCTCCAGATTCTAGCTACTTTTACGACTTAAAAGATCATTTCTATGCAAATGTACATTTCTTCCAACCTCAAAACTAGATAAGGAAATTTCATTTTCCCTTCAAACTAACTGTCCTTAGACTAAGCTATGCTTAGACAGCAGTGATACCACAATTCCCTTAGTCACTTAGGCTAGAAACTTTGGAACAATGGACTTGGGGTCAAAAGATTTGGATTAAAGTCCCAGTTCTGTCATTGCCTCCTTGTATGACTTTGGTGAAAGCCACTTCGTTTGTTTCCTCTTCTCTAAAATGGGGATAAGTGACACTTGTACTACCTAAAGAATGTAAAGCATTTTTTAAAAACTTTTAAGAATGGCATACAATTATTTTAGGCAGTGAGCAAGTCTGGTTTAAATTCTTTCAGAACTATTACTTTTTATGTTTTTGTTCCTACTCAAAAGAACCTTAGCATGAAATTTCAAAGTCCTCCAAAATCTGGCCTCAATCTAACTCTCCAATTATATATTCTATGACTTACCTACAGACAATCATCTACTCTCTACACATTCCTTTCCTCCCCATCCTCTCTCATATGGTTATCCTGGTCAGAAATAGCTACTCTTCTGTACTTATCTAAAACTTACCCAATCTGTAATATGCAACTCAAATTCTAACTGAACCTTTCTCAAACCACAGGTTTCCTAAGATCCCCTTCATATAAACTTTTTTGGTATTTATACTCTATTAATCTTAACTATTTAAGTATATTTTCCTTTAACTGCAAATTTCTGGAGAATAAAGATTGAATCTTCCTTCACTGTTATTGTAAGACAGAATTGTACACTTTCAATTGCTTAATCTGAATGATTCTTTCATAAAATAGGGCTTTAAAATCTTGAATTTTTGTGCATGCATTTAAGTTTTATTTGCTAAAATTTCAAAAAACTTTTCTACTGAACTTTTTCCATGAATCATAAAGGGCAAACAAAATTAATGACATCTCCTTTTTCTATTGTATGTGTGTATTTATACATACACACAGAGCACATAATTTATCAAAATATCCTAATATGAAAATGACTTAATTTCTAGTCATTTCTCGACTTACAATAGCAATTAAGGCAAAAGAAGCAAACCTTTAGAAACTTTATTTCTCTCATTGCAATTTTGTTGACAGATTTTTCCGGTTTTTCATAAAATATCTTAATGGCTACTATCTGCCCAGTATCCTTATGTTTACACTTCATGACCGTTCCATAACTTCCCTCTCCCACTTTTCCAAGGGTTTCATACATCTCCATTTTCAAGACTGGTTTCTAGTTCTTCATTTAAAAAAAAAAAAAAGATAAATGTTTATATTTGCATTTGCTCCAGGCTGGAAATCTATTTCTAGAACAAATCTATTTGCACCAGAAGTTCTTCCTAAAAGAAAACAAAGGATTTTGAATATTTCGGAATCCGTGAACATCTAATTCCAATATAAGATGAGTAAAGAAAAATGCAAAAGTTTTATCCTTCCCCCTTCTTTTCTTTTGGGGCACAGGCACTCCTCATAACCTTATGGTTCTATTCCCATTACATACATAATTCCTAAGTGTATTTACAGAGTTTCAACCACTACCATCAAACTCTGTTTTCCCCCACAACTTCAGACATAATCCACTAATACCTGGGGACCCCATAACACCTGAGAATACAACTTAACTTCGAACCTCCCTGCCATACTTTTTTATATGACCTTTCCCAATCTAGAAAGTGGGCCAGGCAACCCATCTGGACATATCATACCCAGCCAGGTCTCAGTTTCTTCACCTCAGGCCTAGGGCAGTCTAAATCCTCCAGATGCCCCTCACATCCCACCTCTCTCCAAGTCTTACTACCTGATCCATCCCCAGGGCGGTTCTTCCAAAATGAGATCCTTAGAAATCCGCACCCCCACATCATCTTCTCCACCCTGGGTAAGAACCTCTTCCAAGAAGCTCCCAAAGGCCTCCGTCCCCTCCCGAATCAGAGTACAAACTCGTCCCCCACAGACTTCAGTCCCAAATCTCCACCCTCGTGCCCAGCCAGAATAATCTCCCATTACCTAGGCTCCCACATTGCCTCAATTCTCCATCCCCCTCATCAAACCCGCGGTTCCCAGGCCCCGGCCGGGCCTGGCCCGGCTGCAGCATCCCCCTCCGCTCCGCCCCGCCGTTGACCTGGTCAGGGCAGCTGCCACCACCGCCTCAGCCCATCCTGCGGCCCCACGGGCCTGGCTCCGAGCAGTCGCAGCCCTAGCCCTAGCCCCAACCCGGCCCCAGGGTCGTGGCCTCGCCGATCCGGCCTCGCCCTGCCGGCCTGCCCCACCACCCACTACCATGGCAACACCGGCAGGGCGGGGACAAGACACGACGCACGCAGGACCGGAAGCTTCTTGAGCTCACCTGGTTCGGAACGGCAAGCAGAGAGGGACAGAAGAGGAAAGAAGGTGGGTCGCGGCCTGGTCTTGACTTGGCCCTGGGGATGGCAGTAGGAATAGCCAGGGGCAAAACGCAATAGACTGAAGAAATGCCGTAGTCATCTGCTTTTTCGCCCACGGTCGTTGGAGCCAGAATGGACCTTCAACCGAAATGTGAGGATTCGGGCCTGAGAATCCGAAACGAAAAACCTGGAGTGGCGGAAGGAGAGCTGGGGAGGAGCGCCGGCGGGGCCGGGACAGCTAGGCTCGCGACTATCCTGACTCCAGCGCTCCCAGTTCAGGCTCTTAGCATCTTGATGCCCGGCTATTGTCGTAGCCTCCTCAGTCACCTAAAAGTTATTTCCTTTCCCGCCCTCCCTCCTCCCTCCTTTCCCCTCCCCTCATTGGAAAAAGAAGGAAAAGTAACTCCCTCTTTCAGAGGTGCGTACTATGGACCACGGAACCTCTGGAAGCCTGACTGGTCATTGTTCAGCTAGCGTTTATTAAGCATCTAGCAGTCAACTAGAATTTGCAGGACATATATGTAATTAGCGCTGAAAATACAACGAAAGGGTGGAGGTGTGGGGTTTGGGAGACCTACCTAAAACCAAAACATGGTCTCTGCCTTCCAGGAGTTCACATTCGAATGGGGGAAACAACATGCCAGTATCTATATATCTAGTGATAGGAGGAAAGAAATGACTTGCAAAAAGTGGAATTTGAGCTGAGTCTTGAGGAAAGCCAGGTAAATGGAGTCCGAAATCCTCCAGGAATGGGGGACATCCAATACAAAGAAAATGGAGTTTGTAGATCTAGAGTTAACAGCAATCAGGCCAATGTAGAATGTGGTGGAGAGAAGGAAAATGTGAGAAGACAGGAAAAGGTAGGAAGAAGCTAAGTTATGAAGAGTTTCAAAGACTAAAGAGGAATTTATGTGGCAAAAACTGGAGAAATTGGAGAGAAGAAGCCACCGGAGTTCACCGAACAGGAGAGTGATAGTGATCAGATTTGTGCTTTAGGAAAACCAATGTGGGCATCCGTTTAAGATTGTATTGATGTACAAAGGCTTCAAGTAATTAAAAGCCTGGAGGAGTAATCCAAAATTAATGACAACCTGAACTAGACTTGTGGCTGGCTGTATGAGAGCAAGAGAAGGAGATACATAGGACAGGTGTTTTAAAAACAAGATTTGGCATGAAATGTTTGGGTGATTTGAGGAGTCCAGAATGATTCTAAAGTTGTGTCATAGGTGATGGGATAATAGCATCCTCAAACAAAAATTTGGGAAGGGATTAAAGTAATGGATTTTATTTTGAATATATTAAATTTGAGATACCTATTGTTCAAATTGTCCAAGAAATAGCTGGAGGTGAGTGGCTAGTTCAGGGAAATCATCTGCATAGAGAAAATAATTAAGCTCATGGGAACTGATGAGATAACCAAGTGAAAATCTATAGAGCAAAAAGTGGTTCAGATTGGACTCTTGGGAAACACCCACATTAGTAGGTATGAAAAATCAGTAAAGGAGACTGAGGAACAGTTAGATAGAACCAAGCAGAGTGGAGAAATTGAAAGAAAAATGGTTATAGAGTCAAGAAGATCTGGGCTCAAATCCTGCCTCTGCCAAAGACTGAAGTTGTGATCATAGGCAAATTATTTAATCTTGGTGCCCCAGGCAACTCTTACAATTAATTTACCAGGTACTAGAAATTGCTTAGTTAGTTCAGGCACTGGAAGTAGTTTCCACTCTGGAATCTCCCTAAGTGGATGAAGTCACAGTTCTAAACTAAAACAAGAGAGAAAAAAAACTTTGTGGATCATTGTTTAAGTGGCATTTTGATAAGGGTAAATGATTGTTATCTACTGTGTCTTAGGGATGGGAAGAAGTATGGATGTGCATTTGTGAATAAAACATCCTATATTTTCTGGAGGAATTATTTTAACTGCACATTTTAAGTTTGTTTTCTATAGCTACTAGTCAGAGATATGGTTAGAAAGCTTTTAGAGAAATGTGGGTTTCCTCTCTATTACTCACAACCATGTCCATACTGGTAGAAATATTATGAACAATATTAACAAACCCTACAAGAAAAACCAATTACATGGAGAATATTTATTGCTCAGATTATCAATTGCTGTTGTAGTTGGATGGGCAGCCCTTTGAGTTAGTCCATTACTTATATGTTATAGGGAAACAATGTTTAAAAAAAAAAAAAGATAGTCCCCAAACTGAAGATTATGTATGCTACATTTATGGGAAAATGACATCTCTTTTTACAATATCAAACTATTCTCTGACACAGAATTGCATTTAGAAGCATTTAAAATAATGCAATAGAAAATGATCTCACATCTTCGACATTTATCTCTTTCTTTTTATTCATGTACCTACTTTCCCATTTCAGGTCCTCATCACTGCTGGCCTGGAGTATTCCCATAATTACCTAATTAGTTTCTGGAATTCACATCACTATACAAACATTACATTCCGGCCAAACTGGTTTATTTGTTTCTTGTACTTGACATTCCACCTTCCACCTTTATGCCTTTGCAAGAGTTTTTTTGGTTGGTGTTTTTGTTTTTTTTAATGATTGGAATGCTACCCCTCCTGACCTCCTCCTCTTGGAATCTTTAGTGCTTTTCAAGGCTCAACTGAGGTGCCACCTATTTCATAAAGCCCTTCCTCATCTCCTCCATTTGTTAGTGTTCTCTACCTCCTCACTCCCAAAATAATTTGTACTATTTATATGTACTTTTTATTAACTGTTTGTTATATATTACAAGTACATAGTAAGCTACTTGAGGGCAAGGACTGGTCTTTTAAAATTAATCTTTGTATCTCTCCTGCCCAGCACAGATGTCCAAGCAGATAATATTTGAATTGCATCAGATCTAAACTTTATATTTCACCTAGTACTATTCATGATACTCATCAAATTAATTTTAATGTATTCTTTGTGATACTTTCATAAAGTCATACAATTGTGATAGTGTTTAGTGGTTTAGTTGTATCTGACTCTTTGTGACTCTATGGAACAAACCAATGCTGTCCATGGAGTTTTCCTGGCAAGGACACGAGTTATTTGCCATGTACTTCTCCAAAAGCAGAGGTTAAAAAACTTGCTCAGGGCCACACAACTAACAATTTGAACTCAGGTCTTCCTGATTCCAGGATTTTCCAACTACTTTCCAACACTGAGCCATTTGGCTGCCTCTTTGATAATGTTGTCAAGTAACATTTAATCATTTTATAGCTTACATAAAACCTTGAAGACACACCCTTTTCCTGCTTCCTCATGTGTGACTCTGATTTCTGGGTGCTTTGCAACTTTATCAGACATAAAATATCAAAAGGGGAGAACACTTGTGTGAAGAATACTAAAAATCATACCTTCAAGTCCTACCCAGAAAGAAAAAAGTTTTGGACTGAAAATCTCTTTACTGGGCTCTAATAAAATAAACTGAGTCCAACTTTATTTACAAAGCTCCTTTCAAAAAGATATGTACTCTATATACCAACTAAAAAAGACAATCTCATTTATGCTTTTTAAAAAAATAACTACCTCTTTTAAAAAAATGAATTTCATTAATTATTAAAATTTTCTACCACCTTTCTTTCCAGCCTCTATTTATCTCCCTCCAACTGAAAATGAAAGAAAAACAAAACCCATTACAAATACAGTCAGGTAAAACAAATTTCTGCATTGGGCATGTCCAAATGTTCAAAGTGGTCATTCTGCACTATCTCATCATTAGTCCTCTGACAAACGGCTGTTCATTACAATGATCAGAATATTCTTTCAAAAGTGTTTGTTGTTACCATATTGTCATTGTTTTCAGGTTCTGTTCACTTTGTTTTCTGTCAGTTCATACAAATCTTCCAAGTTTCTCTAAAACCAGCCTCTTCATCATTTATTTTTTCACATTTATATCCTATAATTTGTTTAGCCCAACTTGTTTGTTCCCAGCTTATGGGAAGTCCCTCAGATTCCCATTCTTTGTCACCTCAAAAAAAACTTGTTTATGTTGGTAGAATTTGTTTTGCTTAGGACTATTCTCTCCTTTAATCTGCCCTTTCTTCCATACCCCCTTTTCTTTCCTTTTTCAATTTCCCTGTTGAGTGAAGTATATTTTTGTGCTCAATTCTGTGTGTATGTATTCTTTCCTCCTTTGACAGTGCAGATGAAAGTAAAACATGTCTATTCCTTACACTAAATGAGATTATCCCTAACTTTCCTTCCTCCTCTCCTTCCCTTACTTTCAATTCTTAAAGTCCTTAAGACATAATAAAATCACTCTAAGGTCTTGTCTAATTAGATGCCATGATCCCTGATAAGATTCAAAGAGAACTCATATATCATTTCTCTACATTTTAAGTAAATTAACAGATTCTTATTTGGTTCCTTGAATTCATTGTGCAACTTTTTCTCTAAATTTCTATGTTTCAATTTCAGATTTTTCATGCAATTATGTACTTTTTAGCAGGAGTGGTTGAAAGTTTTCTATTTTGTTAAAGATCCATTTCCTTCTCAACAGGATTATATTTAGTTTTGCTGGGTAATTTATTTTTATTGCAAACCCATATAATTTTTCACCTGTAACGTAAAGTCTCTGGTCCTTTATAGTGATGAATACTACAATCATCTGACTGTAGCTCCTCATTTTCAGAAGTATTTCTTTCTGGCTGATGACAGCATTTTTTCTTTGATGTGGAAGCTCTGGATTTTTACCATGCTGTTTCTGGGAGTTTTTATTTGTAGATTTCTTTCAGGAAGTAGTCAATGGATATTTTCTATTTATATTTTATCCTCTGGTTCTAAGAGATCTAGGCAATTCTCCTTTAAGTCTTTATGAAATTGCCTATCAGATCTATAGAAAGGGAGGAAAGTTCATGACCAAACAAGAGAAGATTCATAGGTTAAATGGATATTTTTATTTTATAAAAGTATTTTTGCACAAATGAAATTGATAAAATTATAATTAAAGTAGGAAGCTGGGAGAAAAATCCATCTCTGATAAAGATCTGATTTCTAAGACATAAAGGTAACTATTTCAAATTTATAATAGAGCCATTTTCCAAATCACAAATGGTCAAAAGATATGAACAGGCTTTTTATAGTCATATGAAAAATGCTGCAAATCATATAGAGACACAAGAAGTAAAACAACCCAGAAGTACTATTTCATATTTATCAGATTGGTTAAGATGTAGAAAAGGAAAAGTGACATATTGGATGAGGGGGCTATAGAAAAACAGGGTTTTTTTTTTGGTAGAACTGTGAACTCCAACCGTTCTGAAAAAACAATTTGGAACCATGACCCCAAAACTTTTAAATAGTATATATTCTTCGACAAGCAATATTGCTACTAGGTCAATACTCCAAAGAGATCAAAAAAGTAGGAAAAGAACCATATGTACAAAAAAAGATTTGTAGCAGCTTTTTTGGAGGGACAAAATTCAGAAAAGCTAAATTAAAAAAGCAAAACAAAACAAAATTTCCCAAAACATTTTAAGTTCTTTTTAGACGTGGCTTTCAGGTAGTATAGTGATTCTTTTTTTTTTTTTTTTTAATTTTATTTTATTTAATAATAACTTTGTATTGACAGAATCCATGCCAGGATAATTTTTACACGACATTATCCCTTGCAATCACTTATGTTTCGTTTTTTCCCCTCCCTCCCTGCACCTCCCCACCCCCCAAGATGGCAAGCAGTCCTATATATGTTAAATATGTTGCAGTATATCCTAGATACAATACATATTTGCAGAACCGAACAGTTCTCCCACTGCACAGGGAGAATTGGATTCAGAAGGTAAAAATAACTCGGGAAGAAAATCAAAAATGCAAATAGTTCACATTCATTTCCCAGTATTCCTTCTTTGGGTGTAGCTGTTTCTGTCCATCATTTCTCCAATGAAACTCAGTTAAGTCTCTTTGTCAGAGAAATCCACTTCCATCAGAATACATCCTCATACAATATCGTTGTCGAAGTGTATAATGATCTCCTGGTTCTGCTCATCTCACTTAGCATCAGTCCATGTAGGTCTCTCCAAGCCTCTCTGTATTCATCCTGCTGGTCATTCCTTACAGAGCAATAATATTCCATAACATTCATATAGTATAGTGATTCTTAATTTTTTTTCTCGTTCATGTTTTTTGGATCAAGTTGTTTTACATTTTCTCTCTTTTTGGTCTTTAGACTTTAATATTTCTTGTCATATACTCATTGGCTTCCATTTAGTCCATTGTAAATTTTAGATATTTATTACTTAAGCAAGATATACCTCTTGGAACAAATTGCTCATTCTAATTTTTTCAATACCTCTCATTTCTTTTAAAAATTTTTTCTTCTAGGACTCTCATTAAACACACATTTTAAACTTTTTAAAATTTTTGCTTCATCTCTTTTAGGAATTTTAGTTGTATTTGTGGCTAGATTATATATATGTATATTTTATATATATATGCATATGTATATAATATACATATATATATATTTATTTGTAGAGGTTTTGTAGTCATTCTCTTATGGGTTTGTGTCTCATGCCTTTGTTACCGTATTAGGTTTTCATATTAGGATTCTTTTTTGTTAGTACAGTTGTTCAGCTTATTTCCTGCTTCCAGATTTAATGTTGGATAGGCTTCTGTGCTCTTGAGGAAGGAAGGTCTGGCTGGTTCTGCTTATGGAAGGTATAAAGCATTGTTTTATTTCAGGATCTCAAAAACAGTTCAAGACTGCTAAATTGAAAGCTTTTAGTGCTCTCAGAGTTGTCTAATCTATGGCAAAGTCTTAATCACTGCCTTTCCAGTCTGAGCTCTGCAAGTTCCTGACCTGTGTTCGGATCCGAACAGCAATAGATTGTTACTGGACTCGGCCCCTGTCAGACAGCTGGGAAACACTGCTGGTTCAGTGAGAGAACGATATGATTCTCTCTGGTCAGGGATGCCTGCCCTGGTTATTCCTCTGCAGATTGAACTAGATGATGGAAATGAAACCCTGCTCTGCTTCTGGAATCTGAGCCACACAATTTGTGATTGCTTCTGAATTTGTTCTCTGTGGACCACCATCCCGTATACAAGTTGTAGTCTTAGTCTACTCTGGATACCTAGAAATGAGTATTAAATGACATAACTGCTAGATGGTACCAGTTCCTTTTTGGTGTCCTGTTATGAGTTTGGACCTTTTCTTGCCCTAATGCTCAGTCTCAGTGTGGGCACTCAAGTGCTCCAGATAACCACATGGTCTTGGCCAAACCCTGTTCCCCAGTGTCTTCAGTCCTCTCGTTTTTCCCTGCCAGATCAGATCAGAAAAGTTTGTCACTGTGATTTTTTTTTTCTTTGACTTCTCCATCACAATTCAAGATGGTGCATTTTCTATATGTTTTGGAGATGTTTGGGGGGAAGCTCACTATATTTATTCCCAGTACTCCATCTTGACTATGCCTCATCTTTGTTTTCCCATCAGCCCCTATCTAATACAACAGCTTACACAAGTCTGTAAAAAAATTGAGTTATTGATTTTAATAATTATCACATAATTATATTTAAAATGTATTGAATGTGATCACACTCATTCTGTCTTGAACACAGTCCCACATAAGTCTGGTCCAAGCTTTAGGTAACAGATCGTTGTGCTGATCTTATATTGCTTCTATTTTGAGAACCTCAGTTTGCCATGGGATTATGCTGGCTACAGATCTGGCAGCCTTGTTGCCTTTTGGAGAATACAGCCTTTCTTGAAGGGAGTGTCTCCATTCTGAGATTTTTTTTTATCTCTACTTGTATATAGTAAGGCCTGATTCTATAGATAAAATATAACTCTCAAGATTATAAAGTACCATCTGCTCCTTAAGCCTCCTAGGTTTACCCCTACTACTCCTCTTAGCTGAGAACTTTGCCTCACAATTTATGGGGCAAAATGGGGGAGGGGCATGAGATCATTCGCTAAGAACTTCCTCCTCTTCCTTCTATCGGATCTCATATCACCTGGCTAGTTAGCTGGTCGGTTGTTGTCTTGCATACTTGAAGAGAACCAAAATGACATCACTATGTTACAGTTGGGTTACACTATGACTGTGGCTGATCAGACCAACATGAGCTATGAGTGCTCTGCCACAGGTTGGACACAAATAGTGCATATTTGGTAACTTCTCTAATTTTAAACATCTCACATTTTGGGCTAATTCAATTCTGTTTTGCTCATAGAGCACAGCACCTTCTTTGATTAGGGCATGCCTTGCTAGGAAATCTTGTGCCAGTATCACTCATGTCATACAATCAATTCTAAAGTTCTTGAGAGACCTTGAAAGGATCCTTGTATTGAGTTTTCTGAAAAAGGTCATCTACCTGACAGCCAGGATGGCTTTAGAAGGGACTGAGGAACAGATGATATGGTGTTTACTGCTCAACAATTCCAGGAGAAATTCTAGGAGCAGAACAGATCTGTATAAATTTGTGGATCTGACCAAGGCCTTTGATAGCATCAGTCATGAGGGCTTATGGAAAATAATATCAAAATTCGGTTGCCCAAAGAAGTTCATCAGTTTCATGATGGTTTGCTTGCCAGGGTTCTAGACAGTGGGCAATGCTTTTGAGTTTTCCCAGTCACCAATGGAGTGAAACATGGCTATCATATCACCTTTATATTTTCTATCACTTCCTCCTTCATTCTTTTTTCACATAATAAGGTCACCTTTCCCCTTGCCTACATAATTCTTCTGCATATACAAGTGATCCTATCCCATTGTTTTCTTCAGGAGATTGCCCTATCATTTTTATTCTCTATCCCTATATACTTGCTTCCTGTCTACAAACATGTTCATGTGTTCTCCATCCTCAAAAAAAACCTCACTTGATCCAATAACTATTATCCCAAACCTCTCCTTCCTTTTGTGTTTTACTCTTTGAGAAAGCTGTCTATAATAAGTGTCTCATTTCCTTTCCTTTCCTAACCCTTTGTAGTCTGGCTACCTAACTCATCATTCAGCCAAAACTATTCTTTTCAGAGTTATCAATAATCCCCTTTAAATGCCAAATCCAATGATTGTCTTTTCCCAGTCTTCATCATTCTTGACCTTTCTGCATCCTTTGACACTGTAAATTACTCTCTCTTTGATACTCTCTTGTTACTAGGTTTTTAGGATGCTTCTCTCTTCTGGTTCTCTTATCTATCTGATCTCTCTTCAGTCTCATTTACTGTATCTTCATATAAGTCAGACCAAGAATGTCCAACAGGCTCTGTCCTGGGTCTTCTTTTTCTAAACTTTTTCATTTGATCTCAGCTTCCATGGATTCTCACGATGATTCTCTAATCTACTTACCCAGCCCAGTCTCTTCTGTCTCTTCTGACTTACAAACTGCATCAGTCAAAACTAGAATGTCTTGTAGACATTAAACTCAACATGTCCAAAACTGAACTTATATATTTCCCCTTGAACTCCTCCCTTGTCCTAACTTCTTAACTACTGTTTAGGGTACCACCATCCTCTTAGTAATGCAAGTTTGAAACCTAGGTGTCATCCTCTATTCCTCACTCTCTCTCACCAACCTCCCTTCCCCCTAATATCCAATCTGTGTCTAAAACCTGTTGATTTTATCTGTAATATCATTCATAAATATCTCCTGTCTTGATACTGCCATCACTCTGGTACAAATTCGCATCATTTCACAACTGGACTTTTTCAGTAATGGCCTGGTTGGTCTCTCCAAAATCTAATCCATTCTCCACTCAGTTGACAACATGCTCTTACTAAAATACAAGTCTTAACAATGTCACTCCCTCCTATCCATTCAAACTCTAGTGGCTTCCTCCCAAGATCAAATATAAACTTCTCTGGTATTGAAAACCCTCATAACCAACTCTATTCTCCTTTCTTATATCTTAACAAAGGTATTAGCTCCTCAGAGAACTTTCTGATCCAATGACACTGACTTTGTTGCTTTTGTTCTAACAAAACACTCCATCTCCCAACTCCAGGCATTTTCACTAGCTCTCACTCATACTTGAAATGCTCTCCTTCCTCATTTTCACCTCCTGTATTCCCTGATCTTTCTCCAAGATATAGCTAAAATCTTCTCCGGAAATCTTTCTCAATCCCTTTTAATACATGAAAAGTACTTTTCTTCTGTTGTTCATTTCTAACTTATACTGTGTATCATTTGGTTGTACACTTTTTTTTTCTTTTGTTAATCCATTAGATTATGAGCTCCTTGAGAGCAGGCAAATGTCTTTTGCTTTTCTTTATATTTTCAGCGTTTAACACATTGCCTAGCCCATGGTAGGTGCTTAGTGTTTACTTCCGGTTATTAATCACTACAAAATCAGTCCTATTTTGCCCCCTCCCCCATACATGTTCTTAATGCAATCCTAACCCCCATGGTTTGCCTCTTTAATTTTTCACTGACTTTTTCTAAACCCTTGTCTTCCTGAGGAATTGCATTTGACAACTGAGACCTGGGTTTGAAGCCCAGCTAATTATTTACTACCTGGATTTGTGACCTGGAAGAAATCATCATCTTGTGGATTTTAGGATCCTTATTTATAAAATTTAAGGGATTTGCACTGCATGACCTCAAGTTCATTAGAATCATAATGCTCCTCTAACTGGCCATTCCTGACCTACAACTCCTTATTCCTGGATGACCCTCGCAATCCAACTTCTTTAGTCTTGATCAAGGGCTACTCAAAATCACTAGAGTCATAAAAACTAAGCTGATTCCAACAATTTCAAATTCATATATATCAACTTCTCTGCTCTTCAAAATTTCTTCTACTCTACCCTCTCAATTTATTATCTTATTCCTAATAGTTACTATGCCAAATATTTCTTTTTCTATTTTCTTTCCTGCCTATCAACTCCTCAACTTTCCACCCTTAAAGCAGGTAACCTAAGCCTATTTCACTGAAATGATTAAGATCATACAATGTGAATTCTCCCATCTTTCTTCCTCTTCAAAATACAGCTTCTCTATCCTGCCTTTCTGTCAAAAGAAATGTGATTTTATCCTTATGTTTACCTTTAATCTTCCTCTCCTCTTCATATGGAGTAAGAGTGGAGTGTTTTCCTCTCCAGAACCATGCTCTAGCAGTGATCTTCTCTCAAGTATCTTTCATCTCTCCCTTGCTACTGCCTTAACCCCATCTGCCTAAAAACTTGTTTAAGTCTTTAAGTATTCCTAAAAAAACAAACAAACAAACTTTAAATTTTATACTATTCCATCTTCTCTCCTTCATTTATAAACTGTGACAAAACTATGTATTTATGTTTGCTTCTTTGCTGTCCATTCTGCTATCAATTTCTTGGCAATTGGCTTCAGTTCTTCTCATTTTACTCAAATTGCCCTCTCAGAAATTACTAATGGCTTCAGAATCAAAAAGTTTAATGTCATTTCTTCAGTCTTTAATCTCTCTGACCTTTTTGTAATATTGATGTTGCCCATTTCTCCTTACTAGAGTATTAGATTTAAAAAAAAAAAAAACACTTTGCATATCCTAAAGTGCAATATTGATATGAGCTATTTTTATTATTCCCTCAGTTTTAGAGATACCACACTCACCTGGTTCTCTTTTTACCTCTCTAACCACACTTCTGCCTCCTTCACTAGCTCCTTATTTTCTTTTCAACCCCTTTAACACAGGTGTTTCCCCAAAGGGTTTATATTTGACTCTGTTCATTCTACACATAGTCCCTTTGGCAACTTTATTTACTCCAATGGCTTCAATTGCTAACTCTATGTCAGTGATTCAAATCTCTGAGTTTCTAGTCCTTATTTCTCTTAAGCTCTGGACACAAGTCTTCAATGACCTCTGGGATATCTCTACTTTGATATTCTATCAGCATTTCAAGATTAATATATCTAAAACTTCACTATTTCTGTCTGTTGTACCACCATTTATCGAGTTTTCCATATTATAGCCTTATATTCTATAGCCTTAGACTTTATCTTTAATTCTTCTCTCTTCCTTACTTCATATTCCATCAATTACCAGGTAGTACTATCACAAAGCCTATCTCTATATATTTTGAATCCCTAATCTCTAGTCTAGCACTTTGGTTCCAGATCACTAACTACTTGCTATACATCTCCATCTCAAACTTAATATGTTTAAAACAGAAATTCCCATCTCCCCCTCCCCCCCCCCCCCCCCCCCGACACATACACTTTAAAACCCATCCTTTCATAGGATTACAAATTTGATTTAAAGTTCATCTAATTCAAGCTCTTCCTTTTGCAAATATAGAAAATAAGGCACAGAGAGCTTAGTTTCTTATCCAAATGCAGGATTTGCATTCATATCATCTAATTCTAAACACAGCATTCTTTTAATATGATGTCTCAATTTCCCTTTTTCTACTGATTGCACTATTGTTCTTCCAGGCATTCAGATTCATAGCTTAGAAGTTGTCCTTGACTCATTTCTCTCCTTTAATCTTCATATCTATTCATTCTTGTCATTCATACTTTTCCCAACTCTCACACATCCATCCTCTTCCCTTGACTCATACTGTCTCTGTCTCAGATCAAGCTCTCATTATCTTTTGTTTGGATTATTATAACAGCTTCCTTAATTGTATCCCAGCATTTTCAGTCTCTCACTTCAGTCCATTCTCAACATAGCTGCTAAATTCACATTCCTAAAACTCACCTCTAAATTCTACTCAAAAATCTTAAAAGCATCTTTACTGTCTTCAGAATAAAATACAAAATCATCAGTTTGGCATTTGTAGTCCTCTGCAATATGACTTTCACATTTCTAGTTTTTTTTTTTTTTTTTTATCTTATTCCTTACTACCACCGCCAATCCAATCAAACTGATTTGCTAGCAAATGAATTAAATACTACAATTCTCTCCTCCATTCCTTTGCACAACTGGTCCTCAAGTTTCTAAAAGGCACTTCCTCTAAATCTGTGTCTCAGAATCAGAATTTCTTTCAAAGCACAGCTCAGGTGCCATTTCATATACAAGACCTTTTCTCATCCTTCTGGTTGAGAGTATCCTTTCCATCTTGAAATTTTGTAGTCAGTATCCAGTCAACTAGAATTTATTAAATACTTAACAATGTGCTAGGAACTGTGCTAAACACTGGAATATGAAGGAAGGAAAAATCTTCCAATACCCTCCATTCTTAAAGAATTCACAATCTAATGGAGGAAACATGGAAAATAATTGGTATAGACAGGATAAATTGGAGGTAATCTAAGGGAAGACATTAAGATGACTTTTTGCATAAGGTAAGACTAGCTAAGATTTGAAGAAAGTTTTTGAAGCTAATAGATTTGAGGAGAAAACTCTACAGGCTTGGGGGACAAGCCAGTGAAAATTGATCCTACCTTTCTTTACAAAGTGTCTTTCAAAATGTCATGTTGTCCGTTATAAATTAGACAGTGTGTCTCATTTATACTTTGTATCCTTTTGGCTTTATATAAGTACTAACATAGTCACTTGATACAAGTTTGTTGAATTGTTAAGTGATTTAAATATACAGGATGGTTATTACAAAATACATAATATGTATAAAGAATGCTATAAACAAATACTAAGAAGGTAATTACCAATTTGCTGAAAGTACTTTTAAGAGGAGTAATGGGATCAGTGACTTGGGCAATGCTTTGCTATAATATTACCATAGCTCTCAATTTATTAGAGGAGGACTGAAGGGAGCGGAAGATACTTAAGATTTTTATTTTCTTTCAGTAGAGATCATGAAGTCTGGATCTCAGTTTCACTTTTTATACATTCCTCAAAGAATCTAGAGAATATACTCATCACTGAACCTATCCGATAGTAATTTCCTTCACTTTGCTAAAAATCTGTACAAAATAGCAACATATTTCTGGGTGTATTGATATCATTTATCACTTACAGGCTCCTGATAGATTGAGAATTCTAGTGGGACACATTTGTATCTCACAAGGAACTTATCTTTGCATCTCTTCCAGCACTTAGCATGTGCCTTGCACATAGTACTCACTAATAACCAGTCTTGAACAAATGAAAAACACGAGGCCAACATTATATCAAATTCCAATCTTCTGTTTTCAGAGCAGAATCAAGGATTTCTTATAGAAAAAAACCCACGAATTCTGATACAAATCCTCAAATGAAATGGATGTAAGAAAAAACATTGTGATTTTGCGCGCGCGCGCGCACACACACACACACACACACACACACACACACACACACACACCTCCCTAACGTTAACTCTAAAATAACCTTAGTGCAGTTCAGAATAGATGTCTGTGCACATATGGATTTTTAATTTTTTTTGTGTGTGAGAGAGAGACCATTTGTTGTTGCCCATCAATAAAAACTCTTTCTCTCCACTACCACTCTCCGGGTGAGTAATACTCTCATCAAAGTAACATTTCAATAGCTTGCGAACTGAATTTTAGTTCTGGCCTGCTAGGTGGGGCAGAGACAGGGGGATTTAAGCCTCGAATTATATTGGCACAATTTAAAAGGTTTTTAAACAATCTTTGGACCACGGCAGGTACGCATCTATCTTCTGAAAACTAGTCAACCTAGCTAAAATTGCGGTCTCTATCACCAAACTAGCCATAGAACAGTGAGTTGAATGAATTCTCAAAGACGCTCAAACAAGGCCTGCGAGGTAGCCAAGAGAAGTAGTGCCCGCGACGAAGTCTCCAGATCTTGAAGGAAGAAGGCAAAAAAGAAATGCAAGCCTTCACTCCCACCAGGTAATGTTCTGCTGACTCCTGGCTTCCAGCAAGGTCAACAGTCGTGGTTCCTAGTAGGTGACTAGGAAGATCCCTAAAGAGAAGCTCCTTCCATCGCCAGGGAAAACTGGCCAAACTCTCTTCGCAACTTCACCGTTCCAGTCCCGCCCCAGAAACAGTTCTGCCTGCGTCACAGGGCCACGTGGTCTTGTTCCCTCCCCCATCTCATCTGAATTGTTGACAACATCACCGAGTGTCACGTGATTTGACGTCATTGTCCTTCCTCTAGCCTGAAATCTCAGGAGCTGGCTGCATCACCCCCGCCCGCATCTCCGACTCCTCCCCACTTGGACGAGTCTAAGATTGTATCAAGGGGGAACAATCAAAGTATTAGTTGTGATACTCTTTCAGCTACTCACTGTGCTTAGGAAATTAAGTGAATTTAAGAAATACTATTTATATAAATACTACTACAGTAAAGGCTCGATATTTATCTGATGAAAGACGTAGAATTCGTTCAGACTCCTCCCTCTACTCCCCCTCCTACAAAGTCGACATAGTGGTACAGGCGGAGGGCGGAGGGATCTTTTGTGCAGCGGATGAAGAAGTCATTGCGGGTTGTTTGTGAAGCTTTGGCGGTGGCGGTACTCCTGAGTGCTACGGCCGGGGGGGTGGGGGGTGGGGAGCTCGGGACTCTTTTCTCTCACACAGACCGCGGGGGAGCGGGGGGATCATGTCGACCCCGGCCAGAAGGAGGCTCATGCGGGACTTCAAGCGGTAACTGCCCCCAGCAGATGTCCCCGTCCTATTTTTCCGGCTGTCTTTCTCTCTTCCCCGAAGTCTTTGGGCAGAAGAGGAGATTAGAGACCAATTCCGGCAGGCCAGGCCGCAGAGCACCTTCCTTTTAGCTCCGCGACGCGGCTTGGCCTATCTTAAGATCCCGGATTGGGGCTGGGGGTAGGGCCGGGGTTTGAGGCGGCTCCTGATCGGAGCTCGCTGCACTCTGTGGTCCTTCAGTTCCGGGCCAAGGGAATTCCAATTTTCTCCCCTTTCGTAGGCGAAATTGAGGGTGGGAGTGGGGGTGGGGGTAGAGGACCGCACAGGCCTCCAGTTTCGCTTACTTCTCCGTCCCCGTCAGGAGGAGGGGGGGGAGGTCCGGCACGATACCCCCGTATTTGGGGAACCGAGGGGCCTGTCTTTTCGTTTGTTTTTGTAATAGAGGAAGGAGATAGGACACCCTCATATTTGTAGCCCAGTTTGGGGAAGAGCAGAGGGAGACAGGGGGAAGGGGAAGCGCTGACTTTCTTTGCCTGCCTAGGTTTCATTTATTATTTTAATGAAGCGAGTCTCTGGTAACACCTCCAGATTTGGAAAAGTGAGGGGTATACGTCTTTCACCCACCTCCACCCTCCCTCTGTTTCATTTGTTTTTGTATGCCCTAGCGGGGTGTCCTCTTCCCTTGAGGAGGTTTCCCTTCCCCCAACCGGAATCTAAATTCTGTGTTTTTGTAATTGAATCCCACACCCCTTCTCCAGTTTGGGAGGGGACCTTGAATAACCCTTACCCCTTCAGTGAGGGTGTAAAATAGGGGGAAGCTTGGGACTAATTCGCTTCCTCTTTCCCTTCCCCCTTTCCATTCCCTCCCCCCAGAAAAAGAAAGCAAAAACAAAAATAACTTTGGGTGCTGAGCCAGTCCAAACATCCAGTTGCAACCCTACTAAAACTAGTTAGGGATTAGTGGCTGATATCAATTCATTCTCTCTTGCTATCCCCCTTAGTTACCAGGAAGAATGTTGGATAAATCTTTGAATTAGTAACTTTTAAGGTTTGAAGAAATTCCCTTTTTGCCAATACTGAAAATGACAAGAAAAGCACCTGGGTCTGCTATGGTGCATTTTTAGGATTTTTATCTTTTGAGGATGAAATTTTGACAAAGTAGTTTTTGTTTTTTAAATAAATGACTTTGAAGACACATAAGAATATAAATGGTGAGAAAATATCTTACTGAACCTATCTTTTCCTCAACATTTTAATTTTTTTCTTAATGAGAAGTGTTTGGAATGACTTTGTTCTAGGGAAACCTGCCTTGGTCGTCAAAAAGTTTTTATTAAAAATTAGAATGCTCTCACCATGCTCTTTTAAAGTACTCAGGAAAGGTGCTTGAGAGATCTTTTTCCTGAAGTATGAACCAGTTGTGTCTTTTAATTCAAACTGAGCTGTTATGGTGGATACCTTTTCTTCAAGGGAAATTGGTATGATTCTGCTTAAATGCAATGTGGTTTGAACCCTTACTAAACAAGGGGGGAGGGGGAAATAGCAGAAAAACAAAATACTTATGTGCAAAGTATTGTATAATTTGCAATAATTTTTTTTTGTATGTAAAATTTTATAGCTTTTATAGCTCTGCATTGAAGCCTTTAAAATAAGATTACCTGAATAAAGGGCAAAGATGGTTGTTGACGCCATAATTTTTTTTTTTCCTAGTTGTCTTTTTCCTGTTAATGGAAGGTAACACACAAGAAGCATTTTCTAGAATTATAAGAGTCATATGTATTCACCTTTTGATTTTTTTTTTTTTTAACATCTTTAAAATACTCTTATGGCTCAGATATTTCACTGTCTGGTTAATTTTTCTGAGAATTACCTAAGTAATAGATTTCCAATTTGGGTTCCAGATACAATTTATCTTTTTTAAAATTTTGCTTAGGATACAGGTTAACTCTGGCAACAAATACATTTCTAAATGGTAAAAAAAAATTTGTATGTTTAGAAGCATACTTGGGTTAATTAACAAGAAGTTGTGGCCACTGTGGAAGATCTATCAATCCTGCAACTTTGTTCATTGATGGGCTAAAGTGGCTATGTTATTTATCCCTAAGGGGAGGGTAGTGAGTTGCAAAGTGTCAGTTTTAGGAGATGAATATGCACTACTTGTATATGAAAATTTCAGCTTCCTGTAATTGCTCTGTCTTTATTTTTCATTGATCCCTGTTGGTCCCAGACATTGATATCCTGGGGTACTTTCATTGTTCTGAGCTTTGACTTGCTTCTTCAGGAACTTCACTCTTGCCACACCTTGCTGAGAAATTGAATCTACCCTTTAAATATTAGCTGTTTGAATCCTTTCACTAGACTGTGTGACCTTTGTTGAGGCACTTAATTTGTCCCTCAATTTCCCTGACTACTAATTGTAGAGTAATGGAGTTGCATTATTTACAGTGTCTGATAGTTTTAAGGGATCAAATGAAATATGCGAATATGAACAGATTTGTAATCCATAAAGTCTTATAAATATCACCCATTCCATTTGTTGCAGTTCTGTGGAGCAGTTCATTTAGAATCATAGTGGTCACAAAGTCATAACTAATAATGAGACTAATATTTACTGTTTACAACTCTTTATTTTGTACCATTATTGGCAAAATAGCCTTTGAGTTATGAACTCATAAGATAGCTTTTTTATAAAGTATTATATTCAGAGGAAAAAAATAATCATTGTTACCCTGTCATCTAATTTAGTTATTTGGCTTTTTGCACTTGCCAATCCTGCTTTCTGCCTAATCAAATATAGGAGATTGTCAGCCAATAAACTATGCAAGCTTATAATAGGAAAGCAGCTGAATACTGAGAGAACTTGACCCTGAGGAAGGTTATATGTCTGGTTGGGTTGTTAGTCTTAATTCTGACACATTCACTCTCAAGAACTCTTAATGTTTTGTCAGTACCTTTTAAGGCATAGCTTTGACTCTAGAGTTTGAAGAAAAGATTAAGAATCATAAAAAATAGACCTAGCTGCATTTTGGAAGTTATTCTTATAGTTTCTGCTAATAACTTATTTTTGATTATAGTTAAGTCTAGTTACTCAAACTTTCCAAGCTTCAGGTTCCTCATCTGTGAATGAGCTTGGACTAGATTAATGTGTGAAACTCTAATAGGAAGGGGATTCAATAATCTATAGATATGGAATGTTCCTTATGGGCTGTATATAGATTTGGTTTTAAAATATGATATTGTCTGTTGTATTTTCATTCATTTTGTTAAATATTTCCCAATAATATTTTAATCTGGTTCCAGCTGGGGAGTGTTGTGGGCTGCACATTTGATACCTCAGGACTAGAAAATCTCAATTTCCAGCATGATCCTCAAGTAAATTGGCATCTCCTTCTCCTGAAATAAACCAAATAAAAATAAGATGTTTATTAGTAAATTGATATGCTAATAATAATATAACTAGCATTTTTATATACTTGTGCCAGGCATTAAGCCAAACATTTTCCAAATATGTCATCCTCACAACAACCTTGGGAGGTAAGTGTTATTGATACCTCCTTTTTACATTGAGGACAGACCAGAGATTAAGTGATTTACCTAGAGTCACACAGTGACTTAGAGACTGAGTGTCTGAGGATGAATATTGAATGCAGGGTTTCCAGACTCCAGGCCCAGTGCTCTATTCGTTCTGCCACTAACTCCCTCCAATAGATATAGTTGAGCTATTTGTAATTGTAATTAAATGCTATCCTCCATGTTGCAGGGTAGCAAGGACCAGGATAAAAATGTATGTTGTTATATATTTTGAGCGGGAATATAAAAATGTATAATGGGAGAGTGGTATAATGGAAAGAGTACTGGATTGGGTGTCAAAACGTAGATTTGAATGTCAGCTTTGCTCTTTACTTTCTGTGATCTTGGGCAAGTTATTTAATTCTGTGGGCCTCAGTTTCTTCACCATAAATTAAAGGGATTGACTTAGGTGACTTCTGGCCCTAAGTAGTATGATCCGATGATCAGAATTACCTTGGCAGTTGGGTTGTTCAGTTAATGCTGCTATATGCTAAGTTCTTAAGAGAACACCATCTTATATCACCTAGGGAAAAATCATTAATCTTAAATCCTATAAAATTCCATAGAACCTGAAGTGCTAAATAACTTTTAAAAGGCAGCAGATTCTTCTAGATTTTTTTCATTCAGGGGTTGAAAAGAAAGAAGCCTTGTCCTTTCAGCAAAGACATGGAGATACATCTAGTTTAAAATACCATAAATTAGAGTTTCTAAAAAACTATATGGAACAGTGAACTTGTTTGCTTTGGTGGGACGCCTTAATAGTTTTGATAATCAATTTTTTTGCTTGTGTTTCTTTAATGCTTAGATTGCAAGAAGACCCACCTGTGGGTGTCAGCGGTGCGCCATCTGAAAACAACATCATGCAGTGGAATGCAGTTATATTTGGGTAAGTAGCAAGTACTAATAAATAATAGGCTTCATCATCCTTTGAGCACTAAAGTAAAATATTTGGCAAATATTCTTAGTAAAACCACATTGTAGTACAGAGAGTTCACCTTCAACTCTAAAAAAGTAAACTAGTGAAATGCAAGTTAGGTCATCCTATCAAACTAACCTTCTGTTTGTGGTTTAAAGACGCAGCTAAGTACAAAGGAACCAATCACCAGAATGTTGGTCACTGGATAATTTTTTTTTTTTAAACCATAAAGATCAGTTACTATAGAAAATTGGGATCTGTATCTATTGAGGAAATAATCTATATGGGTAAAATCATGGATCTTTTGGAATATTGAAAGTTAAATTCTCATGAAAAAAGTTGAAGGTAGCAATGTGAATCCTCCAAGTCTAAAAGTTAAGAAATTTCTACCAGAATTTTTATAAAGGGATTATAAAAATTATTTCATCTGTGCTTTTGGTATTTTCCATAAATTTAATTCTGGTTTCATGTGCTTGGAAGAGCATACCAGTTAGATGTTCAGTAGAATAGTAAAAGAAAAAACTGATAAACTTTTATGTCAAGCCAGAATTCATTTCAGCCTTTGTGTGTGTGTGGGGAAAGTATTAACTTAATATGTTAATATAGTAAATGCAAATACTCTGTAAAGGCTTATGTAAATAAAAGTGGAAAATGAATTCTTGACCTCACTAACTACATGTTAAATTGTAAATTTTTTCCTCCTTACATTTACAATTCCTCCTTTTTGTTGAGTTTTCTTTCTTTATTCCATTTCTTCTTAGGATTTAAATTCTAATTATAAAAAGATTTAACTTTTACTGATTATTTTTAAAATGGGATCCCCCCAGAAAGTTTTTCCTTTGCTTTAGAATGAATTTTGAGAAGTCTGATTGAGATTAGAATGATAAACTTACATTTAATGCATCACAGTAACTATTTGCATTAAAATCTTTAATGTACTTTGTACATATTATGTATTTTAAACCTCTTGGGAAAGGTTAAATTGTTGTTAAAAAAACAGAAAAGTTTTAGGAGCAAGAGAAAAAAGACAAAGTGACTCACCACATTGAACTTAATCTCATTTTTTTACTGGACTAATGCTTTGTTGTTGTTAGTTGCGTCCAACTTTTCCTGACCCCATTTCTTGGCAGATACTAGAGTGGTTTACCATTTTCTTCACCAGTTCATTTTACAGATGAGGAAACTGAGGCAAACAGGGTTAAGTGAATTGCCCAGGATCACATAGCTAGTATGTGTCTGAAACAAGAATCAAATTCTGGTAAATGAAACATTAGGCCCGCCCACCACACTATCTACATCTCCACCTAGCTAGCTACACTTATGGTAGGAAATATTACATCTCCTAGAAATCAGGATAAATTGGCTTAGGGTTATTCTAAATTTGGTTCCCATCTTAAGAGAGTATATTGAAGAGCTTATGTTAATTGGAATTTTTTTTTTTTAAATCTTTCAGGCCAGAAGGCACACCCTTTGAGGATGGTAAGTGGTCCTGATGATCTTTTCTTTGCTAACTCAATAAAGAAGAAAGATAATTTTTATGTAGCAAGTTTGCATATTAACACCTTACCTTTTCCTGTTGTTGCAAACCATTTTTAAAGTAAACAAAAAATTGTAGGCTTTGGGAATTGATAGCTCACAAAGGATTCTCTTCTGGAGCTTGAATAAACTTTAGTGCCCTAGTTTATTGCTAGGGCAGTTAGATATATTGGACAGTAAACTTAGAGACAGGAACCATGTTGAGAATAGTTTATATTTAGATGGTTTGTAATGTACTGGAGATGTCTATGAGATAAACATCAGGAGGTTGGTCATGCTTTTAGGCTCTGTGACTATATTGGTATGGTGTTAAACAGGAGTTGTTTTAAACATTGCTGCCAGTAACTTCATGTACAATAGTTTACAACATCACTAGAATTTCCCCACTCCTAAGTGATGGTAAACATTTTTCATTCTCTTTTGCATACAAGTTAGATTATTTTCACAAAGAAGTAGAATAATACAAAAGTAACTGAAACTGTTTAATTGGATTAATTGAATTGATTTTTTAAAGCCAGTTCTTGGGATTGTCCTTAAAATTACATCTTTCTTAAATTGAACTATTTAAAATAATCGTTTCTTTTGGTCATCAGAATTTTTAAATACAATGTTTGGATCTAAATGTGTGATTTTTATCACTATCATGAATTCCATTTGTAGAAACTCCTTTCACTGGTGCAGTAACAGTTGTAATAGTCTCACAGAGTTGTCTGAATATGGTGAGGTGTTAAGTTATTAGCCAGTGGTCACACAGCAAATATGGATCAAAATTAGAATTGGAACTCAGTTCTTGAATCCAAAGATGAACCTCTGTCAATCAAGCCATGCTGTTTCTCAATCAAAAGTGTGTAGTCCTTTAATAAGATAGTTAATGTTTTATCTCCATTGAGCAGTCATGTATGCCAGTTCCTGTCTATAAAATTTATTTTCTTCATACTGTTTGAATTCCCTACTGAATGCAAATTTGAAGTAACTGATTTTTGCCTGTGACTCTTGCATGCTAGAAAAATCTCAAATTGTAAAACAAAGAAGGAAATCTGATGCTGTTCAAAATGATATAATATCAAGTATTTTAATCCAGTAAAGATTTTCTAAAATAGTCCCTAAATAAGAGTTTCTCTAATGTCAGAATAGATTAAAACCAAAGTTCATTAGACTTTTGAATAAACCAGGAGGTATTTAATTAATGAAAGTAAGGAAAAAAGCATGAAGTTTGTCTATTAGATCTCAGCAATCTCAGCTGGATTAAAAATATATGTTGATTTTGATTTTATGAAATATGTCCAAATTTACTGGATGCTTTCTAACAAGCATATAAGTTTATAATTTGGAAAGTTTTAGGTGAGGTTATTTCTATAGTATTTTCTGTGATCAAAAAATTACTTAATTTTGTAAAGTTCAATTTATTTCAATAAACATTTTTAAATGGTTCATTATGTACAAGGCATTATTTTAGTTTTTAAGAATTCAAAAGGAACTTCTTTTACCTGTGGCTATCACCATCTTCTCTGGAACATTTAGTTTTAGAGTTTGTAAAACCCTAAGGTTAATTTACTTGCCACAGGATCTCACAATCATCAGAGATATGACTTGAACCTAGGTTCCTGGCTCAAAAGCAGACTCTCTCTTCACAATACCAAAGCTTCCTCTGTAAGGAAATTGGGAGAAAATGCTGAATATTCTTTGTGTAGTTTGATGTGTGACTTGTATACTTAATATTAGCATTCTAATTGAGGTGATAGAGTAGCTAAACAATTCCTCCCTACAACCATTTTGCCAT
Source organism: Antechinus flavipes (assembly GCF_016432865.1). Classification (NCBI taxonomy): domain Eukaryota; kingdom Metazoa; phylum Chordata; class Mammalia; order Dasyuromorphia; family Dasyuridae; genus Antechinus; species Antechinus flavipes. The sequence continues at coordinate 362,342,971 of NC_067399.1, read as the reverse complement.
CTTAAAAAATTGAAGCCCATAGTTAAGCTCATAGACTTAAATGAGGAAATTGAGGCCCATAGAAATTAGGAAACGTCAAAAGTCACACAAGTAATAAGTAAATCGGGCTTTCTGACTTCAGATCCATCACTTTTTTGCATAACCTCTTGCTGCCCTCCTCAACTAGACGGACATTTTATCTACTTATGCCTGAATCATCTATTATTGAATAATAAAGTGGAACATAGATAAATGAATATATGTTGGCACTCCTAGCTTATTTCCACCTCAGAATCATAGCATAAACACTTAATATGGCTATGAGTAAGGTTTGAGTAGGTGAATACTACCTTTTATTATCAAGCTAAAATAGGCAAATATATGTTTGTATCATTAGGGAAAAGGTGCCAAATGATTACTCATAATTGTCCTGATTGTTTTATTGGCTTTGTTTTCTTCTCTCTTAGGTACCTTTAAACTAGTAATAGAATTCTCAGAAGAGTATCCGAATAAACCTCCCACTGTTAGGTTCTTATCAAAGATGTTTCATCCAAATGGTAAGTGGCTATCTTTATTAGATATTGTAAATACTGAAGAGGATGAATTTAAGCTCTTTGAATTGTCACATTTCATAAAAAAAGCACTTAAGTGCTTAGCTATTTTTGCCATAGCCTTTTTAATCTCCATGTCCATAGTTTGAAATACTAACATAGTTTTAATGATCATAGGTGTAAACTTAGTGGTGGAAGGTACCATAAAGATTAGTCAAACCCTCTCATAGTGACATCTAATTAAAATAACTCTTCTTCCTGGTGGTATTTTTTTTTTTTATTTTTTTATTTTTTGGTGAGTTATCTTCCAGTGGAGTCGAGAAGTCTTGGAAAAATCATTGCAAGAGGGCTTCTCAGAACCTTATTATGTGTGGGGAAGATTTCTGGGAATTCTTGAAATATATAACAAGATAGACTGTTATTGACTTCAATATTATATTTGCAGTCTATGCCGATGGTAGCATATGTTTAGATATCCTCCAGAATCGTTGGAGTCCAACGTATGATGTGTCCTCTATTTTAACATCAATTCAGGTAAGTTCTTGTCTTTCTTACTTGAAACTGTAAATCAGATTTTTTAAGTTAAGAAATCTTGGTGAAGAATCCCAGTAAGGATATTCCTGGTGACAAAGAGAATGTAGAGTTCTATTTATTTAAGGGTGTGTTAGGGAAAAGAGTAAGAATCTTGGGATATGAGTAAGTAAAAGGGAGGGGAGATTGCACGGGTTGGTAATTCTCTGGTTTTTAACATATTGCCCCTCCAATTTTACTTGTAAGCACACGTACACATATAACACACACACCCCTCTCTCCTTTATGTTCAGCATTTTCTTCCTACCTATTTTACCCCCTCTGCAGTACTATACTTTTTGTTATATGAAGCAAATAGAAAAGATTCACCACCAGATGTTTGAAAAGTAACACCATTCAAACAGCCATTAAAATGCTGGTTGCTAAATCATAACAATCTATTTCATAGTCAGATTAGCTTATTGTTTCTTGGTTCCTGGAAAGTGCTGGGTATTTTTCTGATTGTCTTTGAACTATTATTTCAAAACATGGTTGATAGTTATTTGCTTTTAAAGTGTTAAGTTCATTGTCAGGATACTGTCATTAGAGTCAAGTAGCTTGTAGCTAAAGATTGCACTAATATCAATAATTATTCCTCCTGAATGATTTCTGTTGTTTTGTGTCATCACATACTCTTATTTCAAGTATTAAATAGGTATACTTTTCCTCTCTTCTCTATTTCAGTCTCTTCTGGATGAACCTAATCCCAACAGTCCTGCCAATAGCCAGGCAGCGCAGCTTTATCAGGAAAACAAACGAGAATATGAGAAAAGAGTTTCAGCTATTGTTGAACAAAGCTGGAATGATTCATAATAGACAACTGCTCTGTTCATCCTCATCATCATTGTTGTGTATAATTTACCTCTCAGTAGAAAGGCTACCAGAAATTTTAAGTGCCACAGGTTTTAAGGATTTGCATACCTAATGTGTCTGCAAAAAAGAAAAAAAAGCCCTTCAGTTTAGAACCTTTAAAAGCTTGTGTATCTTGATTAATGTACTTTTTATTGCATGGTATGAACTAAGTTATTGCTACATAAATTTGTAATATATCCTGTTTGTATTTTTTTTCCAAGTGTATAATGTTGGTGTGAAGTTTTCATGACAGAATATACACATTTTGTAAATCTGTACTTTTTTCAAATATTGAATGCCTTATTTTTGAATTCTTTAGATTTTTAAATTGGAGAAAAGCACTTAAAAGTTTTTTATATATAAATATTACATGTAAAACTGTTAAATACATAACTTCAGTGCAAGAGACTTTTGTCACTTATTTCCTTATCTGACTAGGAAGGATTGATGCATAAGTATCTCTCTCCAGTCATTTATATTTGTTTTATCTCCCCAATTTCAGGGGAATAATAACATCCTCTCAATAGTCTGTCAGGAAACATAATCAAATGTGTGCTTCTTCGACTGAATATCCATAATAATTTCATGCCCCAATTCTGAATATGCATATTAATTACTCTTAATAGAGTAATCACTATACAGAGCTATTTGATTCATCATGATGCTTAATTATTGAAGGATCACTTGCTTCTTTTCGTCATTTTGCTAATTAGGAGATTTGGTGAACTCTTGATCTTACTATTTACTAGCAGTTTTGGAGGGAAATTGAAACTGTTGGCATGAATATTTTAAAAATTATGAATTTATTTCCTAGTAGAATAATAAATCAAGAACTAAATTTTTTTCTATTTCATCAAGGCAAAGTTTTTGAAAGGAATTATTATTTAGTCTATTTAATGCCAACCTTTAATGTAGGACTGTATTTCTTTCTCCCCCAAAACCAAACATACTTCAGGGTTTTCTAAATTGATGTCATGGCGAGGAAAATATTCCGATTTATATAAAAAAGCTTAATTGCACATGAAGTTTGCAGGGTCATTACAAACCAACAATGCTTCAGAAAGCTAATGATAAGATGTGTAAGAATAAATGGGAAACAGCTTTCCATATGATGAACTTGAGAGTTCTTATTTCCTGTCCATCTTCCCAAAAAAGGATAGTGAAAATTAGTTCTCTGGTGTTTATGTAGACAAGAAACTAAAACACCTGTGGTGGTAACTTTTAGTATCTTTTTCATCAGATGCCTGCAAGTCGCTTGAGGAGTACACATATACCTTAATGTTTCAGTGGCACATACTCAGGGAAACTACAGTTCCCTCACAAATATGATCTTGACAGATGATATGGCACCCATAATGAACTTTATAAAGAAATTGCAATATTTGGAGAAATAACTCCTGGTATTTTCCTTTAAGAATTAATTAACCCTTAATGCTAAAACCATGTGGTATAATTTAAAGGGGGAAATTTTGAGTTTTCCAAAGTGCTGGAAGCTGATAAAAGTATGGTAGTAGCTTCAGGAAGTTACTTTTTACTTAGAAGTGCTTTGATGTAAGTGGTGGCTAATGCTTTTACAATTACCAAATATTTATATGCTTTATGAATACATGTAACTTGAAAGACAACATCTGGTAATTTGTGACAGAGAAGTGTCAGGTATGTCCATTTGACATGTTCGTGAATACTATTTGGATAATCAAAAAAAACAAACAAAAACAAACTTAATCTTTCCAAATCAGTTTAATATGCATATGACCTATTTTCCTTTTCTCGTTCAAACCCAGAGTTATGTCAGATTTGATGAAGAATTAGAAGTTTAAGCTGTTCAGCATAAGCCTTCAGAAATGGAGCTTTGTTATATATCTTTTCTTTTGTTGTTGAATAGAATTTTGTGGGAAGACTTCAGAGACTCTTAAGACCCAATCAGAAGGAAATTGAGGCTCTCTCTTGACTTCTATCTTTACCTATACGTTTTTGCAGATTCGCGAAATGAACGTTCCATTATTTGTTATTTCATATCTTGGTGCCTATGAAGTGTGAAGCATTATATTAATTAGATAAAGGATATAGAACAAAGGTAAATATAACTGCCCTCAAGATTATAAACTGGAGAGCCCATGAAGTGTGAAGTATTATGTTATAATTAGACTAAGGATTTAGACCAAAGGTAAATATGACTGCCCTGAAGATTATAAACTGGAGAGTTGAAAAATATACAAACCATATTCAACATACATACTTGTGGAAGCTAGAGGCTTCCTGGAGAAAAGATTTTTGAAAGAGTGAAATACTGTTAGATTTCCTTATTTACAATTGACCTAAAATGTTTATTGTCTTTTAAAAAACGTGATGACAACAGCCCATTTGGTAATTCTGGCAAATATTTAATCTTAGAGATTTCATTTATTTTCATTCTGAGGGCATTTGATTTCATTAGTATATGGAGTGCCTGGGAAAGGAAACTTCCCTTTACTAGCGAGTCAGCAATCTTTCCTGCAGTATAGTCTTAGTTGTAGACAATGTTGAGAGATTTAAGTGATATTACTTGGGTTACACAGTATGTCAGAGATGGGATTGGAACCTCTCTCCAAGGCCAGCTCTTGATCCAGTATGCCATATTCCCATGTAGGTAGGCTTTAAAAAAATAAAAATCCCATTTTCTAAGGGTCATAATACACTAAAACTATTCTTTCTGGATAATTTATCAAGAAGCAGAAAACTTGAAGGGTATGTATGTGGTGAAAAGCACCCTGGAATGAGATGGGAAATGGAAATTTTTAGCTAACTACCCATCCAAAAAATGAGATTGACCCAGGTGGGTCTGATAACCAATTAAGTCATTTGATTCAATTGATACTTACTCTTCTGTGGTACTTCACACAAGTTTCCTCAAGATGTCTCTGATGAGAATACTGGTGTACAAGGAAGTTAATTACTGTAATTACATGGTTACTGGGCAGTAAAGCCACACACCTTGTACACAGGCTTCCAGATTCCCCAAGTAAGGGCTCTTTCCAATTAACCATACTATCCTGTTTTGTTTCAGCATTATTGTAGAGACAAACTTTGAAAAATAGTTGGTAGTGATTGGGGGAAAAGAACTAAAAAGAGAATAGTGAAGATTATAATTAGACCATATGAATAATTTCCTGGGGATAGTACTGAAAATTTTTTTAATAGGGGTGAGATCCCAAGTTAAATCCCATTTCTATAGCAGTTTAATGTTTTGACAAGTATTTAAAACTAAAATAGGTAGTACTAGTATAAGTATTCCCTTTACAGTTGAGAAAATAGATTCTGGATTTGGTGGTTTTGAAGGCAGGTCTTAAAACCCAAGTTTGTTGACTCCAGCGGATTTTAGATGTTGAATTTTGAGTTATACTTGTTGTTAGCCTTCTCAGAAATGATTCTGAACTTCTTAGCACTATAAAGATAAATAATAGCTGATAAATTCATAACTAATAGCTCATGGTTGTGATACATGGATTGCAGTGTATTAATAATGACTATTGTGAGCCCACTAGTTTTCTAGTAAGCAATATCAATGGAGCCTTGCTTATGTGGGGCAATATTTATGTAAATAATAGAGGAGTAAAGTCAGTAACTTGGAAAGCAATTAAAGGCAAATGAAATTGTCTTAAGCTGGCATCTTTTTTATCAAGTGGAAAACAGGCAAAAGAAATCACTTTTGTGTCTCCCGTGGAAAGAACCACCATTGTAATTTTGGAAGAAAGCACTTAAATCATTTTCTCCCCACTTGTTCTAGAGTCATGTGGTAGACAAGGATATCAAAAACCAGATTTATTCGGGGAAAAATCGAGTTTTCTCTCTTTTCCCCTTCTATCTTTCAAGGAAAGGAATTATTAGGTAAACTCATTACTCAAAAACATTTTTAGTTGGTAACTGAAAAAAATTTTCTTTTCAGGTATATTCTACAAGTTTGTGAAATTCTTTTACAAGTCCTTTTTTAAAGGTAGGTATGGGAATTATTGAGCAGTTTTCCTTTAGGGCAAGCCTTTTAGCAAAATCTAGTCTATCAGTTATTTCATAAAATTGTATTTATTCAAAATATAGGTTGGAAAGACTATATAGAAGCAGCCTTTTTTTTTTTGTGGGTGGAAACAAGCCCGGCGAAAAGTGCTTATATTTGGGAGAGTATTTGAATAAATCATAGTATATAATGGAATGCTGTTGTAGAAACCTGCAGGATTTGTATGAATTCATGCAATTTAAATAAGCAAAATCAGTAAAACAATTAATACAGTAACATTGTAAAAACAAGCAACTTTGAAAGATTTAAGAACTGTGATCATCACAATGACTGAGGATCCATACCAAAACCCACTCCCTGACAAGTATGATGAACATAGTAATTTTCACAATGCTATGATTATTTTTGTTTGCATATTAAAAGAGTTCTGGTAGGAGGGAGAGAAAAAATAATTTTCTTAATTGAAAAACAAAACAAAAAGGCTCCCACCGAAGTATAATTGTGAACAATGAAATGACCTGAAGCCTGAAGAGAAGATGGAGACACTTAGAAGCTAAATAATTGCTTTAGTTCTTCCAGTTAAAACTTTCTGTGGCTCTATCGTATGAGAGGAAGAGGGAATGTACCTGTCAAGTATGAAAATGAATCAAAAATGATTTTTTTTTCTCATTTTTTTTCTTGATTTCTCCAATTTTTGGTACTTGACTCTAGACTGCCTCTTCCTGGATATTTTCTTTGGAATTCAAAACAGTACTCATTTGGTTTTCTTCTGCCCCCACACTTAAGTTTCATTGTAAACCATCTTTTAGCTCCTAACTATAGATGACCCAAGACTGGCTTTGAGCCCTCTTTTCTCCTGATAGCTCTTCTGGTGGTCTCATTAATTGCCCTGAGTTCAATTATCTTATGCATATGACTTCTAATTACTTCTACATCATCAGTTGCTTTCTAGACATCTCCACCTCAAAATCTCATAGACATCTCAAGCTCTCCCTCAAACTTACCTATTTCTATCAGGGCACCATCTTTCTGGTCAGTCATTCACAAATGGCAATAACATGCTTAACTCTTGATTCCTCTCCCTAATCCTCCCATATATAATTATCATGTCTTACAGATTCTACCTCTAGCTCTTTCATCTGTCCCCTTTTCTCCATACACAGGATCTTAACTCACTTGATCAAGTCATCTCTTTCTAGGGCTGCTGCAATACCTGGCTTTCAGCCCATGTTCCATAAAGGTGCCAAAAATATTTGACCTTGTCACTCTCCCATAAAGATTTCAATGACTTCCTTTTTCTTCTATATGATTTCTCCAGATTGGCATCTAAAAATTTTTCATTGTGTCTCCAGACTATCTTTTCAGATTTGTTCCATGACTCTTGCCTTACACATTCCATTACACACTTACATTCCAGCCAATATGAATTGATCTTGTAATTCCATCTCCTGCCTCCATGGTTTTATTACAGACTGTCCTCTGTACCTAGAATTTACTCCTTCCTCACTTCTGCATCTTAGAATCTTTAGTTTCTTGAAGCCTCAGTTCATGTCACCTGCCCCCTAATTTTTAACTTTCATTTCTCAAATTTTCTTGAGTTTGTGTTTGTGTTGTTTTTTCCTAATAGAACATAATGTGGAGGACAGACTTACATTTTTGCCTTTAATTCTCTTAGCCTAGTTTAGTTTTTGCACATAGTAAGTGCTTAATATTTAATAATACATTTATTATATTGTTGAGTGATCTTCAAAAACCTACTTGAGGAAGCCTAATACAAAGTTGCCTACTTTTTTTTAAGAGCCCAATCTTAAAACTCTGAGAGAGGAGCCAACTTCAAGCCTTAAAAGTAATAATGATCCATCCAGAGAGGTAGCTGTATGCAGTAGAGGAAAATCCACTAGATTTGGACTATAAAGAAATGTGTATGAGTCCTAGCTTGTGGCTCATTACCTAGGTAGATTTTCTGTATCTGTTTTTCCACTTGTAATAGGAAGATCCTTAGCCACTTTGCAGGGTGGTTATGAAGATAAAATAATACCAGAAAGGGCGTGTCAAACACTATGTAAATGTGAAATATCTAGTCACTTTTTAAAATGCCTGAAATTCTTGAGAATTAGTTTTTATTGATATGTTTCTTATATCATCATAGTTATCCCAAGTCCCCTTCTGGTTCTCAGAGAGCCACATAACAGTGTTTTTTTAAGAGAAAAAAGTCACAACTGATGACAAAAAAATCCAAAAACATGTGCAGTGTGTAACACCTGTGGATCTCCCAACTCTATGAAAGGGTGGGTTAGAGGTATCTAATCATGGTTCTTCATTTGAGGCCTGCTTGATCTTTATAATCTTACTACATTTGCTTTTGATTTTTTGATGTATACTTATTTTTTCCATTCACTTTTTTATGTTGCTGTGTATGTTTTCTTGGTTTTGCTTGCTTCATTCTAGGTCAGTTTATATAGATCTTTCCATCTCTCCACACATTTTTTTTTTTTTTAATCAATGGCATTTTATTTTTCCAAATACATGTAGAGATAATTTTTTCTCCATTTCCTTCCTTTTTTCCTCCCTCCCCAAGACAGCAAGCAATCTGATAAAGTATAATACTTTTAAACATACTTTGCATTGTTGTACCTATCATTCTACACTTCTCCACAATTGACTATTGCCAGTTTTGTCATTTTTATGAATTTATAAGGAATAAGATAAAAACCTAGTGTTTTGAATCGCAATTTCTCTTATTAGTGATTTGGAGCATTTTCCATGTGATTGTGAAAATTAAGAACTGAATAGCTGTTTTATATACACACACATATAAACATGTTAAATGTATATGTGTATATAATTATTGATGTGAAATTGTCAGAGAAATTTTATATAAATATTTTTCCATTCAACCTTCCCCTTCTTATCCAAATCTACTTATTACCATGAGAATTGTGCTGTTTTTCTTCTAAATTTCTTTTAAAGTATGCTCTTCAATATTAAAATCATGTATGGATTAGAATTAGAATGTTTTGTTGAAGATGGTGTAAGGTGTTCATCTAAAGCCTAAGTCACTCAAGAACTTAAAGAGAAGGTAATGGCTATCAGAACCAATGTTTTAAAGGTTTTATTCCCTGGTCAAGGATCAGATTAGACTTCCTTATCTTCTGTCTTCCCTCTGCACACATTGCACACATGCATCATCATTTTTTAATATCCTTTTTTTACTATCTCCTGCCCTACGAGTTCCTATCCCACCTAAATCCAACTTCCTGTCTAAAGGCCAAAAGGCAGACCTTTCTGCCTTCCCCTTTCCAATCTACAAACAAGAGTTTTGCCAAGAGAAGTATATAGCTTGTTAGAAGCGAGTTGGTTCCTTTAGATCTCCTCAGATGAGGAGAGTCTTCAAATACTGCATCAGGCCTGGTGTCGAGTTATTGTATAAACTTGAGCTGAAAAATGATTTTCTGATGAATTTTTCTGCATGAAAATTTTAAACTAAGACACAAGGGGGTTAATTATTCTTCTTAAAGAACACTGATTCTTTAGCTAGTGAGACTGAGTTCCACATTATGCCAGATTGTTGCCTCCCAGCCCCTGAAGTAAGAAACATCTGAGGTCAAATTCAGTCTGAGACACTTAAACTAGCATTGTGATCAGGGCAAGTCATTTAACCTTTTATTTGCTTCAGTTCTTCATTTGTAAAAGGAGGCCACACTGGTAAAGGAATTGGCAAATCAAAATTGGAAAAGACATAATTGAACAACAATAATCATCATCACCTCCTAGAAACCCTTTAGGAAGCTAGATAAATAATAATCAAGTATATACCTAGAAAATAAAGTATATTCTACATAACAATTTCCTTAGTTTCATATGCTTTGTATTTCATCATAAGAAGAGCTATATTTCAATTGAAGACAGTAAAATCAAGTAGGAAACAATAATTCATTACAGGTCTGTCAGAAAATTGATAGAAGAAAATTTTGGGTTATTTTCTGATGCTTAAATCAATTCATATATTTAGGAACATAAGTAATCAGTTATATATCCCTTGCATCACATACAAGATGTACAGACCAAGTACTTTACTACTGTTTGATTTATATTGCTCTAAATTGTATGGTTCTATTGCATTTTGAACTATGAAATCATTCAAATTTGAAACAAGATAACCAAATCCAAGCAGAGTTCTTCTCTGGTATTGATCTAAATAGCAAATGGAGATTTTCAGTTCATGTTAGTTTGCTCTCTATAGGATGACTGTTGAGATTCCTGCACAAAAATTCACAAATAAAAGCAGCATTTAAATAACATTTAAGGTTTGCAAAATCCTTTATATATGTTACCTCATTTGTTCTTTCCTACAACCTGGGGATGGGGCAGGATAGATGCTATTATCCCCATTTTCCTGATGAGGAAATAGGCTGTGAAACCTTTTGTAACTTGCCTAGGATCACAATTACTAAGTGTTTGAGCAGGTTTGGGGCCCTAATTTGACACACTCCAAGCCCAACTCTCTATCCATTATATTTCCTATGTGTTTTCAAATACTCTATTCTCAGCCTACATGGAGGGTCTCTGATTGGGCAAACCATATGTGAGAAGTCTCAGCCTAACTCTACACTGTTCCACTTCCTAAGCAGCCTTGTCCGTTGTACGGGTACCCTCTCCTACCCCCTCTTTCTAGCTTCCTCTTATGTTTTTTCTTCTCTTATTGTGATGTAAGATCTTTGATAGAAGGGACCATCTTGTTCTGTTTCCTTTATTATCTCCAGTGTTTAGCAAAGTTCCAGGTTCATACTAAGCACTTAAGTGTTTTATCCATCTATATCTTTTTATCAAAAGCATTTTGAACACACAAGGTATCATGTGGTAATAAGCTATGCTATTGCTTTCAAGCCATTAGGTAAATAGGCTCTTTTATCTGATTCTATTTAGATTAGTACTGTTGACTTTGAATATGATGGGAAAACCTAAGCTGCTCTGTTATAGAGAATTGCTTGTTTTCCAGATGAGCTCCCTCCTAGCCTTATATAGATCAAGTTGTCAATGACATCTGTTAGTAGAGCAGAAGTTATTTAAATCTATTGTGGCCGTATCTATAGTGAGAAAAATAGCCAAAAATACTCCATGGCAGAGAGGAATGAAAGGATGATAGCCTTGAGGTTTCCAGTTTTTAAAACAAGTAATATAAGGGACTGCTGGCAGTGTGTTTTGATAAGTTTTTGACAGATATAATTTTGGCTGAAATTATTCCTGAGACCTTTTAGGCTAACCCTTCACACAACTACCAAAATGATTTTTTTCCAAAGCACTCTCCTCAATAAACTCCAGTGGATTCCCTTTATGCATTAGATCAAATATTAACTCAGGAACTTAAAAGTCCTTCACACATGTTACGGTCTTGTCAAATTTGCTTTATTGTTTCTAATATAACCCTTGGTTTACAGAGCCAATTGCATGGGACTTTACTCCTCACTGGTAGAAGTTTGATTATTCAATACCTGTTGTTTTGTTTTTGCCCAATGTAGGCTATGTGTGCCCACATAGGTCTGTCTAGATGTGGTTCGCAGGGAGACAAAAACAGATATTTCTAGCATCTTCTCTTCCCACCCTTCTCCAAGGAAGATGAATTCCTAAAAAAAGAAAGAAAGAAAAAAAGATGGACTCCTGCCAGGAGGCAAAGTAGGAGTTTGGGGCCAGAGGTTGGTGACTGTTCTCAGAGACAGAGGGTGCTGGGCTAAAATTATCTCTCTCTGCTCCCTTTAAATATTACTAATCCAGGGGAAGTGATTTTTAGGTTAATGCTATACTCCTGATTTCTATTCCTTAATAGGAAATGAAGGTCCCAAGTTACATATCCAAAGATAAACTTCCTTCTTATTCAATAACCTGTTCCACAATGAACATGCATAGCAAATAAGCCCATTTATTCAAATTGATTGCAAAATAGAGCTCAAAGAAAGGATGTATAGGAGGGAGGGAGTCAAGATGCAAAATAGGAGATAAACTATCTACTAATTCCTTTAAACAGATCTAGCACATGTACCAAACCAAATCTTGATGAAGAAATCTAAAAAAAAAAAATCAATTGAGGGCTCTGTCTAGCCCACTTTGGCATAGGGAGACAGGGAGATCTGTGAGTACTAGGAATGGTGTTAGATTAGGAGCACCTTTTATCCCTTAAACTGCACACTCTAGTACCCAGGAAGACATGGTGCATCAAGGCAAAAGGACTAAGCCACCCCCAGAACCATTTCTTGCTCTATTAAATGGGGACAGTTATAAGCTGAAACTTCTGTTTCAGATCACAGATCCAGCGGGGTGGGGGAATCTGTGGAGAATGGGGTTTGAAAGTGGGCTTTCCTATAGTAACAACAGCAATAATTTGGCTCACCCCTTAGATTCAGAGCAGGGTTTGTCTTCTAATATCTAAGCTTGTAGGGAGGAATAATCAAGGCAGGAAGCTCAGACCAAAGAGGAGCCTACAATTTTGTCACTTGAACTAGGGGTGGAGTCCAGTCTATTCTTTCACAAACCCAAACTCAGGTCTGAAACTTACAGAATTCAGATGAGGGAGACAACAGATTTTGCCTGGATTCGAACACTTTGGGAGCATTGAAAGCTTGCAGTTCACCAGTTCACCCTGGGATCCTGGAATAGCACAATACTCAGTATTCCATAAAAAGCAACAAGACTAACCCTGACCTTCCCTCCAGAAGTCCTGCAAAGTCCAAACCTAATATCAAATGCAAAAATAGAAAGTAGCTGAGAAAATATGAAAACCAAAAGAGGATACCACCATAATGAGCTATGAAAATGTCAGGGATGCTCAAGATACAAAAAACAGAAGATAATAACTACAAAATAATTACAAGCAAAGCCTTTTAAGAAAAACACAGCTTAGATACAAACTCAACTAGCATTACTGAAAGATCTGAAAATATTTTTATAAATGGAATGAAAGAGCTTAAGGGAAAAAAATCAAAAGAAGAGTAATGAAAGACTGAAAGGGAATTAACACCTTGGCATAAGAAGTACAAGAGAAACTTGGCCAAGCAACAAACTCACTGAAAACTGAAATGAATCATATAGAAGCCAATAACTGAAAAAATAGAATGTATAAAGAAATATAATCTACCAGTCATCTCCCGAAAGAAACCTCAAAATGAAAACTCCAAGGATTATCATAGCCAAAAATCTAGACTTTCCATGTTTAAAAAAAAAAAAAAAAAAAAAAAGGGACCTTAAGTAGCTATAAAGGAAGAATATGTGGAACAGCTCCCAAGCCCCAGTGTGATAGAGCTAACAAATGCTAATACCAGGATCTCCCATATATCTTAGCATAGTCAGGGGAAATGGCTGATTCCAGGTCTGGGAATCACCATGTGTTTTGGTGTAGTCCCAAGCAAAAACAGGCAGCTTCCAAGGCCAGATTTTCATGTGCTTTAGCATAGCCCTTGGGAAATGCAGAAACACCCAAATGGATCTCTGCACACACCAGATAGCATCACTAGGACCTCAACTCAGCACCAAGTAAGTTACCAGAATTCTTACAGCCTCCATAAGGACCAGGTATCCCAACCCCAAACTTAAAAGTATTACACTAGACTCTAGGGTCTTAACCTGTGGGCCTCAGGGCAACTTCAGTTTACCAAGTTAACAAAGTGGCAGTCACTGGCACAAGAAACCTGAGACAGTATTTCTACCCTGGGAGCAGAGCATAAATTTAAAAAGAAAAAAAACTCACACCTTCCCCCCTCCCACCCCCCCCCAAAAATATATATCCATATATTATATATAAACTCTTAGAAAGTTATTATAATAAAAGGGAAAACAGACACAAACTCAGTGGAGGGCAACAATGCCAAAAAACCTATAAGCAAAACCCTGAAAGAAAACAGTCTCAAGCCTAGGAAAAAACTCATGGAGGAGCTCAAAAAGAAGTTTAAAAATCATGTAGGAGAAGTAAAAGAAAAAGTGAGGAAAGAAATGAGGGTGATGCAAGAGAAGTATGAAAATAAGTCAATAGCTTGGAAAATTCCTTAAAGAATACAAATGGAAAACTATCTTAAAAGTTAGAATCAGGCAAGTAGAAGCTAATGACTCTATAAGATACAAAGAATCAAAAAGAATGAAAAAATGGAAGAAAATGCAACAATATCTCATAAGAAAAACTGATCTAGAAAATAGATCCAGGAGACACAACAGAATGATTAGATTTGGCAGCTTCAATATTAAATTAAAGAATCAGAGATGATATTCCAAAAGGCAAAAGAGCTAGGACTACAACTAAACATTACTTAGCAAAATTAAGCTTAATATGTCAAGGGGAAAAAAAAAGTCCATTCAATGAAATAGGATTTCAAGCTTTCATAAAGAAATCAGAACTAAAAAAAAAAACAAAAAAAACTGATTTCCAAAAAGGGGGGAAAGGGTATTTATTTAATAGAGCTAAATTGTTTACATTCATCCATGGGAAGATATTTATAATTCTTAAAAATTGTATCACTAATAGTACAACTAAAAAGAATATACATAGTACAAATATAAGGTGAATTTGAAGGAATGACATGAAAAAAAATTAAGAGATGAGAAAAAGAAGTTTATTGAGTGCAGAAGGAAGAAAGAATGATGTAAATTACTTCACATGATGTATGAAAGACCTATTAAAGTAGAAAAGCATGGGAGAGTAGACAATGAGCATTGCTCAAACCTCATCAATATTGGTTCAAAGAGGGAGTAATATATATAATCAGTTGAACATAGAATTCTAATCTGAAAGGGGAGTAGGAGGAGAGATTCAATAAAGGGGAAGGGAAGGCATATCAGGGGAGATAGTAGAAGCAAAACACTGGTAAAGAGGGAAAGGGAAAAAGGAAGAGGACAAACAGGAGGAAGATTACACAGAAATTAATCATAATTTCATGTAAGTAGGATGAACTTGCCCATAAAACAGAAGCAGATAGCAAAGGGATCAAAAACCAGAATCTTACAATATGTAAGAAATACACTTGTAGTAGAGAGACAAACATAAAATAAAGGTAAGAAGCTGGAGCAGAATCTACTATGCTTCAGTTGAAATTGATAAAGGGAGGGGGCTAGCAATCAATCTCATTCAAAATAAAAGTAAATATAAACCTAATTACAAGGACGGAAACTACATCTTGTTAAAAGATTTTATAGACAATGAAGCAATATCAATATTTAATATAATATGTGCACCAAGTGGTGTAATTTTCAGAATCTTGAAGTTAAGTTACAGGAAGACAAAGACAAAGAGTGTCATTGCAAAAATGGAAACTAATTTTAAGTCTTTAAAGCCTTAAAAACCAAAGCAACCAAGATTAGAATGGAAGTAAACAACTGGAAAACAGTCTTTACAGCAGTCTCTGATAAAGGCCTCACAAATATATAATGAACTAGGTTTGTCTCCCAAAGAGATAAGAAGCAGGGAAAGGCCTACATGTACAAAAATATAGCATCCCTTTTCATAGTGGTAAAATATTGAATATTGAAGGAACACATCAATTGGGGAAGAGCTAAACAAGCTGTGACATATGAAAGTAATGGAAAACTATTATACAATAAATGATGAGCAATCAGATTTCAGAAAAACCTAGAAAGACTTGTACAGACTGATACAAAGTAAAATGAACAGAATCAGGAAAATCTGATCCAATATTAAGCAATATTGTGTGATGATCACCTCTAAATGTAAAAACACAATGATCCAAGACAAATACAAAGGAAAATGCTATTAGTATCCAAATAAATAACTGAAGGACTTTGAATGCATATTGAAGGATTTTTTTTTTTTACTTTATTCTTTTGGTTTTTTGATAATTTTTTCTTTAACTACTGTGACTAGTATGGAAATATGTTTTACATAGTAACACAGGTATAAACTATATCAAGCTACCACTTTAGGAAAAGGGGAGAGGAAGGAGAGA
Source organism: Antechinus flavipes (assembly GCF_016432865.1). Classification (NCBI taxonomy): domain Eukaryota; kingdom Metazoa; phylum Chordata; class Mammalia; order Dasyuromorphia; family Dasyuridae; genus Antechinus; species Antechinus flavipes. The sequence goes on along the minus strand of NC_067399.1, from coordinate 362,327,087 downwards.
AGAAAAATCTGTAATTCAAAATCTTGTAAAAGTGAATTTCAAAAGTTTTCTTGACATGTAACTGGAGGAAAAAATAAAATACTATTAGAACCAAGAATATATGTACTAAGGACCCACAGTCAGGATTATACATGATTTAGCAGCCACCACTATAAAAGAGTGAAGGGCTTAAAATATACTCAATAAGATAATTATTTCCCACAGACTGCATATTGACTTAGAAAACTAATTCAAATTAACTGACATACTGCATTTTTTTTTGTTGTTAAACATTTCTCAATTGGATTTTAATCCAATTTAGGTAGCACTTGGAGTATGCAACTGCTTGCCAACCACAGGGCCTTGAGTTTGACACCTCTGCTTTGTCTCTGACTCTGTACACAACTTCAGGAAATGGAAAAGTATTCTGCAACATATATAGAGCCATCCATCTCAACGTGCATTTGCCATCTTCTGGACAGCAGAGGGCAGTGGTTTTGCAAGCACGGCAGGGAGACTGATCTAGTGTAGCTGAAGAATTAAGTCAAGGAAGGAGAGAAATCTCATCAGCCAGCATAACTGTGAGGGCAGGAAGGGAGAAGAAGGTAGGAATGTCTAATAGCATCTGTTCCTATGACAGGCAATACTGCTTCCTTCCCAAGGGATGCTGAGTTTGTTTTGAGAATTCCTGGTTGTGCAGATCCAAAGGAAAACCTGAAAATCTAATGCAGTCAGACTGATCCCTTTAGTTATTGGGCTGAGCCTTTCCCTGGACAGTGTGGGGACATTGACAGCAAGGGACTGCACCCTCAGTCCTGTCAACCTGCATGTGAAGAATGCAATGGCTTTTGACAGGCTGATTATAAGATTCATTTCACTTTTGAAGAGACAGGGAAGAATTTCTAGTGTTGAACTTGACATCAGAAACTCTGGGCTACAGTCCTGACTTGAGTTATTAATCTATTATAAATCCCCCTCTTTAATCTTGTTTTCTCATATATAAAATAGGAAAAATTGCTCTACTGGCTTCCCAAATCTGAAGGAAGGAAGATGGTTAGCAAATATTAGTACTGGATAAATGTAACTGCTTATTATCATCCTTTAAAAAAAAAAATCAAAAGTCTCATCTCTTACTGGAAGAAGGGTTTTCTGCCTTGCTCAACCTCATGAGAAAACTAGGTCAAATTCAGGAAACTTGCTTTCTTGTTCTGTTTCCTTCTCTCTGACTCATCCTGTACTTTGGGCAACTGAATTCTGATTTATTATTTTTTACAGTTTATCAAGTACTGATTATGTAAGTTATGTAGTTTCTGTCATTTCCCCATTTGTAGGGGAGGGTGGTAGTGATAATTTATTCTTTTTTGATTAAGGACCTCTCTTGAAGTATGTCCTTAACAATCTGAAGTAAAAGTATGTCCCCATCAAATTGAAGTCCCTTCTCCATTCACATATAATCTAGACTCAGTGTTCTCACAACTAATTTCTTTTTTTCTTCTTCTGAGTCAATTGGGGTTAAGTGACTTGCCCAGAGCCACACAGCTAGGAAGTGTTAAGTGTCTGAGGTTACATTTGAACTCAGGTCCTCCAGACTTCAGGGCTGGTGCTCTATCCACTGTGCCACCTAGCTATCCCCCACCTTTTTTTGGAGTTAACATAATATCTTTATTTTAAGTGCCATTCACGCATATCAATTCTGCCAGCAACAATTCGAACGACACTTGGAATATGTTCTACAGCACTAAACTGTTACAAATCATCTCTGTTAATCCCAGATAATCAGGAGCCAGTTGCTTTTGCAGGGATAATGTGAGGTGAGTTGACAATTAATAGTATTAACCTAGAAAGTCTAGCAGTTCTTGAAGAGAGGTGATAGGAAAATTCACTGATGAGTGAGCCACAATAAATCTAATAACTTCTATACCTTGGATAAAATCCAGGAGGAATTTGTCAGAAAATGGGTGTTTTGGAAAAACCTCATCAACTGAAGTAAATATTTAGTCAGACCCAGAAATTACCTAAGAAACACTTTTATCTGTCAGAACTTCTGTTGTAGCGCAGGGGAAATGGGAAAAAGGAAGCATTTTTGCTAGCATATGTAATAAGGCATGGAAGGTTGAAGGGATTTTGTGAAAACTAAAAAAGCCTCACATTTTTGTTATAGCTGACACCAAAATGTTGCTTTGCAAGTTTTGTAGCCCATCTCACATGAAGCATCTTATTATGTTTTTCAAAGACTCTGTTGTTGAAACTGGTTTTTTTGTTTGTTTATTTTTGTAACACTCACTTCCACCCAGGCAAAATGGACAGTTTTTCCTTTGAAAACCTGTAAGAACTGATTAGCAAAGAAAATAATGAGCCTGTAGGTATGCTGTGTGAGGGAAGGAAAGATTTCAGTTTGTTGAGGACATTTCAAGAAAGCATCTTGATCAAGAGAGACAAGTTATAAGAAAATTTTGCATGGCTAATAGAAGTTTCAGAGCTGAAAACAAGTGGGAAGTCAGCCCCCTTAATATCCTTTGACTTCTAATGCTTGCAATCTTAAGACTACTAAGAACAGAATTCCATTGGTAAGATAGTTCCCTAAATCATTGGTTGAACTGAGGTGCTTTATTTTTTTTAATTAAAACTTTATTTGTAATATATATAGATAGATAGATTGATAATTTTCAACATTCACCCTTACAAAACCTTGTGTTCTAATTTTTCCCTTCCTTCTTCCCACTCCCTCCCCTAAATGATAAGTGATCCAATATATATTAAACATGTGCAATTCTTCTATACATATTTCCAAAATGTCATGCTGCATAATAAAAATCAGATCAAAAAGGAAAAAAAATGAGAAAGAAAACAAACCGCTAGCAAACAACAACAAAAAGAGTAAAAATATTATTTTGTGGGCCTACATTCAGTTCCCATTGTCCTCTCTCTGGATGCAGATGACTTTCTTCATCACAAGACCACTGGAACTAGCCTGAATCATCTCATTGTTGACAAGAGTCACGTCCATCAGAATTGATCATCATATAATCTTGCTGTTGCTATGTATAATGATCAGTCCTGAATCTTCAGTCCTTTATCAGCCTTATCTCCAACAGTGTCTTATAATTCTCAGGCCTTAGGATAAGATGTAATGTAGCAATGCAGTGTTAGGGCAAGAAGAACTCACCTGTCACCAATACATTTTATCCACAGGACCTTGGAGGATTTTTTTTTTTTTTTACAAGCAAACAGATGGGTTATAAATAATAGTTTCTTCTTAAATAGTTATTTAAGATAATCAAAGTGCTTTACTCATTACAGGATACAATATAGTACTGTATCTGGAGTCAGGAAGACCTATTTTAGACTCTTACTGGCTGTGTGACCCTGGCGAATCACTCTCTGTAACTCAGTTTCCTAATCTGTAAAATAGTATAGTTTAACTTGACTTGTCCTCTAAATTATCTTCTAGATTAAAATCTATGATCCTTTGAACTAAGACTTAGAGAAACAAAAAGATTTATCCATTCACACTTGAAACTCCTCTGATTTCATCTTTTTATCATACCATCTTGCATCTCTAGTGGAAATCAGAGGAGATTCCAAAAAGTTTTGATCAAAAGATTAAGACATGCTTCAATTTAGCCCCCCAAGCACACTAATTAGGCTCTTTTCCAGCATAAATAGTATAGTCAATGTATGAAATGAAACTCTGCCTAAATCTGTCTTTCTACCTTATAAAATTAGTGAGGAATTATTTCTAAGCCTAGGTTAACATCATTTCCTCAGTCTCAGGAAGATAAAATCTCTCCTTGAATGGTTACTGGTATAATTTCTGTTGTTGAAGTTTAGGCCATCTTTTCATTGTTTTCTTATTCATTTTTCCATCTTGAAAATAATCAAATGAATAGATTCTAAGCAGGCTGACATCATTTCCATCTCCTATTTTGTCTGGCTATTGGCTCCTTTGTGTCTCTATTGGATACTGCCCTGGGAAGAAGTATCCAGATTTAGTTGGGCTCCTTTGGCATTGATTCAGAACTTCAGGTCACTTGAGTTTACCTGTTCTTGGTGCCATTTCTCCCAATTAAGAATATGTGACTTCTGTGGGCTTCTATGGCTCTATGGCTATGACTCCATGGGCTTCTAGTTAGCTCTTTTTTCTGACAATCAAAAGATAGAGAAACCAGAATCACAGGATCATAGAATTTTAGAGCTAGAAGGGACCTATGAAGCCATTTAATACAGCCCCCATTATTTATTTAAAAAAATACATTTTGTGGATTTTACATTATTTCAATCCTTAATCTCTCACCACTAATTGAACCCTCTCTTGTGGTAAGGAAAATTATTACAGAATCTTTTCCAAGAAAACCCTAAATGTGTTACAGTTGGACATGACTGTAACAATTGAACAATTCACAGCTAAATAGTGTCTTCAGCCAAGACACATGCTTCAATTCCTACTTCAATATGGATCAATGAGGTGGGAGATTTAAATTCTCTATTTAAGCCCTCTCTTGTGATAAAGAAAATTATTGGGGGAGCTAGGTGGCACATTGGATAGAGCAGTAACCCTGAAGTCAGGAAGACCTGAGACTGACTTAACTCTTCCTCAGACACTTAACCCTTCCTGGCTATGTGACTCCAATTGCTTCAGCAAAAACTTAACCCCAATTTAACCTAATTGCCTCAGAAAAAAAAAAAAGAAAAAAAATTATTAAGCAAAAAACCAGAAATGATAACATTTAATTTGGAGATATAGAAACCATAACTGCCAATATATATGATTGCTCTAATTGTATAGAGTAGGAAAACATATTTAATCTGTTCTTCAGGACACTTCACTAGTTTTTCAATTATTGAGCTCAGTTTCCTTCCTGATTATATTGACATAGTTATTATGTTTATTTTCTCTTGGTTCTGCTTATTTTGCTCTGTTTTTAGTTCATGCAAATTTTCCCATGTTTCTCCAAATTCCTTATTTGTAATTTCTTACTTTACACTAATATTTCATTAAATAGCTTTTTTTCCCCAGCCATTTCTTGTTGATAGACTTTCCATTGTTTCTAGTTCTTTGCTACCATGAAGTGTTTCGATAATTATTTTGATATTATATTAGACTTTTGTTGCTATCTTTGACATCTTTGAGACATATGCTTAAGTAATGAGTGAATGACTATGAACAATTTACTTTTCTTGCATATCTCCAATGTCATAATCAGAATGATTGACTCTGTCATTTTATACAGAAGAAAACAGAAGCCAAATAATTAAAATATGCAAATATTAAGCAGTCCCATTTTTTTTTCAGATCTAGGATTTAAAACAAGCTCCTCTCACCCCAAATCTAGTGCTCTTTCTATTGCACCACACAACTTCCATCACCATTTCAAAATCCTGCACAAAGTTATGATGATATATATCAGTGCATCTTTGGGCAGAGTTTGGATTCAGAGAAATCAAATTTGTTCTTCTGGTCCTTGAAACAATTATATGGTCCAATGTATTCATGGCTGGGCAGCATCTGCCTGCCTGATAAATTCAAAAGAGACGTTCAACAATTTTTCTAATGGGAATCAATATTCTAAAGGTATTTATGGAAATACACTGTTGGTAGAGTTATGAAATGATCCAAACATTCTAGAGAGCAATTTGGAACTATACCCAAAGGGTTATAAAATTGTGCATACCCTTTGATCTATTACTAGGTCTTTATCCCACAGATATCATAAAAGAGGGAAAAGGATCTTTTTGTAGTAGCAAGGAACAAGAAATGGAGTGGATGCCCATCAATTGGAGAATAGCTGAATAAATTATGGTATATGAGTATGACTGCTTTCAGAAAAACCTGGAAAGACTTTTACATGAACTGATACTAAGTGAAGTGAGCAGAAGCAAAAGAACATTGTTTTTATGTGATAATCAACTGTGATGGACTTGGCTCTTCTCATCAATGTTTTGATTCAAGGTATTTCCAGTAGACTCAGAATGGAAAATGCTATCTGCATTCAGAGAGAGCTCTATGGAGACTGAATGTGGATTGAAGCACAGTATTTTCTTTTGTTTGTTTTTTCTCTTTTAGTCTGATTTTTCTTGCACAACATGACAAATATGAAAATATGTTTAAAAGAATTACAGCTACTTAACCTATACCAGATTGCTTGCTATCTTGGGGAGAAGGTTGGTAAAGGAAGGAGAAAAATCTGGAACATAGTCTTACAAAAATGAATGGTGAAAACTATCTTTACATGTATTTAAAAAATAAAATACTATTGAAAATTTTTAAAAAATAGGTTAAAAAAGATTTTAAAAAGGTGTTAGTGGAAAAGTAAAATAAGTGATAATAGAATGAGAATTTGTTATGGCTTTTGTCTACTAAATAGGGCAGCTAGGTGACTCAGTGGATATAGAACTAGGCTTGGAGTCAGGAAATCTGAGCTCAAAGGTAGCCTCAGACACTTACTAGCTGTGTGATGCTGGGCAAGTAACTTAATCCTGTTTGTCTATTTTTTCATGTATAAAATTAGTTGAAAGAAATGGCAGACCACTCTAGAATCTTTTCCAAGAAAACCCTAACTGTGTTATAGTTGGACATGTAACAACTGAAGAATTCACAACTAAATAGTGTGTTCAGCCAAGACACACTTGAAAACCATGCTTCAATTCCTACTTCAATGTGGATCAATGAGGTGAAAGATTTAACTTCTGTGTTTAAATGTAATGCATGATGGAGAGATGGTTGAGAAAATATTCTGGTATAGTTAATAGGCCCTGGCTCAAAGACCCTACACAAAAATAAGGATATTTGCATGTGAAAATTAGGCAGCAATGTAATAGCAATTGAATAGTCTACATCTCTGGTTCTTGTTCTGTTTCCATGGCAATGTTTTTGGTAAGAACTTCATTTTACTTGCCACCAATGGATGAATGGGATTCTTCTTGGGCATATGAGATATACTTCTCTTTGATATTAATCCAAAGATAATGACTACTATAAAATGACATGTGGTAAACATGGGTCAAACTAATTAAAATGCTACTGACCAGAATTTAAAAAAAAAAATGAATCATTCAGAGAAATTTTCAAGGCAAAGTAAGCAAATGATTAAGAATGGTATTCTGACAATCCCTTTGAGGGGAATCCAGATTCCATTATCCAACACAGAAACTCAATTAGTGTTTTTTAATGGTGCATTTTGTGTCTAGCTCTTTCATTGACATATGGCTCCTTCACAGGGGCATAGTTTTCAACTTAGAAACAACTTTAAGAAACTATCTAGTCAGCGCTCTCAGTTTACAGTTAAGAAAACTGAGTTCAAAAAAAAAAAAGGAAAACTGAGCTCCACAGAGGTTAATTTCCCCAAGGTCATGCAGGTAAGGAACAGAATAGAACATTGGTCTTCCAAATCCAATGTTTTTTCTATATTTCCATGACAATGTTCTTTCTACATTTCTTTGCCTTAGGTTCAAGTCACTGAGGTTTGACTCCTACTGAGCCTTTTTCTTCTATCACTTGAGTTGTGCTGAATGCTTCAGTTATAATGGTTTACTTAAAAACCAAAGAGATACTGTTATAAAAGCAAGCAGTGCCATAGTTAAATATAAAAGCTGTTTAAAATGGAGCAAGAGTGAACTTTGGGAAAAGTTACAAAATTGCAGCTGGTTTGCTTTTATTTAAAATGTTTTTTATTTTTTAATAGCTGGAGCATGTTTGCCATGCACCTATGTGCTTTAAAATTCTAAACCAACCATAAGAGAGGCCCAAGCTAAGTATTTTAGGAACAGTTTTGAGAATAACTAAGATATTTTTTGCTATGAAGGGTGGCTCTTATTAATACAAAAATGTAAGCAGATGTTAAACTTTCATTCAAATTCGATGTAATTGGCAACTCAATGCCCATGTAGCTCGCAGATTATAGAAGCTGGTAACAATGAACCACAGGTTAGTTCCAGACATTAGTCTCAAAGTATAGCAGAGACTCTATGTAAACAAGAAGTTAGAGACCCTCCAATTACTTCAATTAAGGTGATCATTTTTGCTAAAAGTTACTAGAGATGCTTATCTGTAAAATTTTTTCTTTTTAAATGATTGTACATTTTAAATGTATTTATAAGTTTTACTACTGGAAATCCCTAATGAATTCTCAGTATGGCTATTTGTAAATCCATATTTTTATGGATTTTCTGAAAATCAAATCTACTTGTACAAACAAGGTTCAACAATTTTGCTTTGAAGCTAGGAACCAACCAAAAAAAAATTTTTTTTTTTTTTTTTTACGAAAAGTGATTTTATTTTATTTTATTTTTTAATATTTTATTTTATTTAATAATAATTTTATATTGACAGAATCTATGCCAGGGTAATTTTTTTTTACAACATTATCCCGTGCACTCATTTCTGTTCCGATTTTTCCCCTCTCTCCCTCCACCCCTTCCCCTAGATGGCAAGCAGTCCTATATATATGTTAGATATGTTACAGTATATCCTAGATACAATATATGTTTGCAGAACTGAACAGTTCTCTTGTTGCACAGGGAGAATTGGATTCAGAAGGTAAAAATAACCCGGGAAGAAAAACAAAAATGCAGATAGTTCACATTCGTTTCCCAGTGTTCTTTCTTTGGGTGTAGCTGCTTCTGTCCATCATTTATCCATTGAAACTCAGTTAGGTCTCTTTGTCAAAAAAATCCACTTCCATCAGAATACATCCTCATACAATATCGTTGTCAAAGTGTATAATGATCTCCTGGTTCTGCTCATTTCACTTAGTATCAGTTCATGTAAGTCTCGCCAGTCCTCTCTGTATTCATCCTGCTGGTCATTTCTTACAGAACAATATTATTCCATAACATTCATATACCACAATTTACCCAGCCATTCTCCAATTGATGGGCATCCATTCATTTTCCAGTTTTTAGCCACTACAAACAGGGCTGCTACAAACATTTTGGCACATACAGGTCCCTTTCCCTTCTTTAGTATTTCTTTGGGATACAAGCCCAATAAAAACACTGCTGGATCAAAGGGTATGCACCTTTTTTGATTTGATAACTTTTGGGGCATAATTCCAGATTGCTCTCCAGAATGGTTGGATTCGTTCACAACTCCACCAACAATGCATCAGTGTCCCAGTTTTCCCGCATCCCCTCCAACATTCATCATTATTTTTTCCTGTCATCTTAGCCAATCTGACAGGTGTGTAGTGGTATCTCAGAGTTGTCTTAATTTGCATTTCTCTGATCAATAATGATTTGGAACACTCTTTCATATGAGTGGTGGTACCAACCAAAAATTGACAAATTAAATGAATTAGTCACCTCTTATAATCTTAAAATTCCTTCCAACCCTCACTTTAGGTAACACCTGTGTAGTGCAAACTTCCTGATCTCCAGTTGTTAATACTCTCTCACTTCAAATGATCTGTTACTTCTCAGTGTGTACATGTTGTATCTTTCAAAAGAATGTAGGCTTCCTGAGAGTAGGGGTTTTCAAAAGAATGTAAGCTTCCTGAGAGCAGGGGCTGCTTTACTTTTGCCTTTGTATTCTTAGCATATTGCATATAAGTATATACTTGTTTAATTGAAAGAAAAATAAAAGGAAAAAACCCAGCAACCTGTTGCCATTTGATATTAATCCCAAAAGTTGAAGAAGGAAATCTAAATTAAGGTTATTTATTAAAGTCCTTGATTTTCTGGAAAAAATTTGGAAGGATTTGAACATATGTGGCCTAGATACTTCCTGAGCTATATAGAGTTTAGCAGAAGTTCTCATGGTTCCTTCTTCACTGGCTTCTATTAACAGGGAATATAATCCAAACCTGAATACAGTAAGTGTGGTGACTCAAAGATTCCAGTGAATCCATTCTGACTCATTTTTTTCACATACACTTTTAACATACTGGCCTTTTCACCATTCCATATTCCAGGAATAAATGGTGGATACCTGGACATAATATTTTCAAAATTACACAAACTACAGAAGTGCATTTTGCTCTTCTCACTCATTCCTATTCTCATTTCATCAATCTAGTTAGAAGACCAAGAATAGAGAAAGTCTTGGGGCAGCTAGGTAGCACAATGGATAGAGAATCAGCCTTGAAGTCAGGAGGACCTGAATTCAAATCCAGCCTTAGATACTTAACACTTCATAGCTGTGTGATCCTAGACAGGTCACTTAACCCCAATTGCCTCACAAAAGAAAAAAAAAAGGAGAGAGATTAAAACAAAAACAAAACAAAACAATGAAAATTGCCTAAATAGGAATTGTGTAGAAAGGAAGTTATGACATTGTCATCTAGTCAGGGCAAAACTTGATCAGTCTGAATTTAAATAAATCTTCCAAAGAATTGATATGGATTATCTATGAATGAAGAGGATACAAAAGAAAATCACAACATACTCTAACAAGGTTGTAATAAGTGGAAACAATCAATATGATTTAGCCTACACAATATAAAATGGATCTTCTGATGAAAGGTGAGTTTCTGATTTCATTTCAAAGAGAAGGGAAATGGGCTTCTTCTACAGGAGTAGTTTAATTTTATTAAAATAAAAAATCCTGGGACAGCTAGAAGGCAATGAATAGAACACCAGCCCTGAAGTTAAGAGGACCTGAGTTCAAATCTGATCTAATTAACCTACTTAACCCCAATTGCCTAAAAAAAAAAATCCTACAGGAATCATTAGTGTTAGAATAACACTAATCTGGTATCTCTAGTATCTCTAGTCTTAAGAGTTTTACAAAGAAAACAGATTCTTATTGTTTTTCAGATGAAGGGGGCTGACTAAATGGTTATTCAAGGGTGAATATTTTTGGCTTCTGATTCCATGATGATTTATGTCAAAGGAAGGACATATTTTATATATATATTTTCAATTAAAAATAGCAAAGAAAAATATTATTTGGCAAATATGAAAAATCCATTAAGAAAAACAGCATAAAGAGTTATGTTGTCTCACTCATAATTTAAAGAATAAAATGGAATCTTCTTGTCATGATGAAAGACAAAAATTTTTTTTTAAATGATGGCATTTCAAAAAGAAAGCTTGATATTTTAAAACCAAAAAGAAAATCAGAAAGGGATTTTATATAAAATTACTTAACTCATTCTCTATAAGAATACTGTCTACATCCCAGCTTCTTAAACTGTGGTTCATGACCCCATATGGGGGTCCTCATAACTGAATGTGGGAATTGTAAAGTTATGATTTATTATTAGTAAATATTTAATTTGTGTATCTATTTTATATACCTTTTAACCTGGGGTCACATAAAAATTTCTCAGGCAAAAATGGGTCATGAGTAGGAAAAGTTTAAGAAGCCCTAGTCTAAATTTGCTTTAAAGATAGCTACCAAGACAATGACAGTTAAAGAAGTCAATTCAATGATTTTACTTGCTCCCAATTGTCTTCCTTCTTCCTGTGTATGTGAGATCTAGAAGTTTTGCAAAAGTTTTTATATTCCAATCCTCTTGCTTAAGCATCCAATTTCATGATGAAAATTGGAGAAATCTTCCTTAGGGTTGATACTGGAAAAAAATCAAACAAACCCAACAATAAAAAGTTAAAGATCCAAAATTTCTATAAGTAAAGATATAGAAGTGAGGTAATATTTCTCTGTTATCCAGACAATCTTCCCAACTTCATCTAGAAAAATCTGCCAAATACCGACCACTACCTATTTGCTAACTCAGCAACTAATTTTTTTGTCTTATCCTGCAGAATCTACATTAGTCTACAATTTAAGGCAGTAAGATAAATATCTGAAATACAACTGTGCTCCAGGGCAAAGTAACTCTGTTTAGTTACCAAAATATTTATTGTTCTCAAATTTAAAAAAAAAAATTCAAAAGCCAAACTCAGGTAGTAGTTCACAACACTTCACTCTGACTCAGATATCTATGGGGTTATACTTTTCTGGACATCACACTGCTACAAACTGTAAAAGCATGTCTACAAATAGTAAAGTGAGTAAAAGCATAAACATTATTCCTGGGTACATACTCTCCAGTACCTTTGGTAAATTTATATTTGGTTACTGACAATTTTTGAACAGGGTGTGAAGAAATCATTTTGGCCATCTCCTTGTATTTTAGTAGGCTTCTTTAAATCCAGCATGCAAAAAGATTAATCCTGTATTCTTTCCAGTAAACAGAATTTTCAAGATATGACCTACTTCCCAGATAAACCATTCATCCCATATTTTTCAATAAACAAAAGTACAAACTAAGTTCCTCAGGAGGAGCTCAAAAACATCAGAAGGCTGCTGCCTCTTCCTAAAGATTTCTGCATCAGGTAAAGAAATCATCTTTGATCAAAGGCTACATCCAATGCATAATAGGATTATTCTGAATAGATACAGATTATATAATTAAAGAATTCCTTCAATTTTTTGTTTTGAAAATTTTAAGAATGTTTTAAAAATCTAAGAAAGGATAAGGAATACAAGAGCTGGGAAAATTGGTTCTTTGCCATAAAGTGTAATTTTAGTTGTAATTCCCCCTTTTAAAGAAAATTATAAAATGTCCCATTTATATTTTTTAGAGTAAAGATTCTAGAATACAACAATTTTAAAATAAACTTTATTTCGGATCCTTGAGAACAGATAATGAAACTTTTCCTCCTTTGTTGTGTGTGTGTGTGTGTGTGTGTTTGTGTGGGTGTGTATGTGTGTAGGATAAGCTGTATACAGAAAAGGTCATTTTACAGGATAATTTATTTAATTGTTTTTCTCTTTTTCAAGGGAAATTTCCATCTATAAAAGAAGGAGTGAAATGACGAATATAAAGACAAAAAGTATCAATAAAACATTTTTAAATAAATTAAAAAATTTTAATATGACAAAGACATTTTTAATCTACAGAGACATAAGAGAAATAAAGGAGAAAGGGAGAAGAAAATAAAGAAACACTCAAAAATATTCCAGTACTTAGCACAGTGCCTAGCACATAGGTAGATACTTAATGTTTATTGACTGACACTCAAAATACATAATTACATAGAGACTGGGAGACCTGACATGCAGAGTTTTTTAAATGTTATATTCCATTTGTAGAATTTTGAATTACAACTGGTAAAGGTATTTTAAATTGTTTGGAGGCATGCTTTGGAACTTTACTGCAAACTGGATGAAATTAAGCTAAAATCTCCCCACATCTGTAGAAGGTAAAGAAGTTTAATCCAGTGACCCTCAAAACTGTGGGATCAGTTATCTTAAATTTCTGACAGGATTCTGTCATGGCAAATGAATAATAATATTAATAGATTACAATAAGAATCCTTTAAGGTTTGTTAACTACTTTAATTTAAAATATATGTAAATAAGGTAAGGATTCAGACTTTTAAAACCATTTTCTAAACAACTAAAACCCACTATAACTATGTTCAAGAAGAAGAGATCTGCCACTGAGCAAATGAATTAACCTCTCCAGAACTTGGTTTTCTCACCTATAAAAAGAAGGAATTAAACTAGATGACATATAAGGTTCCTTAGAGTCTAGATTAAGGATCCTATGATCTTAAATGTTGTCAACTTAATCAAAAAGGACAGTTTCATGGGTCATACAGACATTCAACACAGACTGAATTATATCTCACATAATGCAATGTTGCAGTGGATCAGAATTTGATGCTTCCCACTTCTTTGCTTTTTACTCCATAAAGGTAATAATGGGAAAGAAATTGATCCAGGAGACCCATCCACTTGGACAGCTCATCTATATATTTGCTTTCAGTAGTGTATGATTCTCTACAGATTAGCACAGTCAGCTGAATTTCCAAACATTTACTTGATCCTCAACTCTCATCTCAGTACCTAGAATGCTTCAGCCAAAGTAGATGTATTTAACTATGTAGAGACTTAGCTTTGTGTTTCATTGCTTCCACTGAAACATTTTAAAATGTAAGCAACTTATTTTTTAACTTCTTGTCCATTTTTGCTTTAAAGTTGTTAGTCATATTCCATAAAGCTATTCTCTCCTTTGATTTCAAAGTTTCAGGAAAAATAAATAAAATAGTTAACTTGAAAAACAACTTCTGAGATAATAGTATCTTTTTATCCTTTATTAAATATATGTTTCTTTACAATAATAATATTACCTTGGAAAGTTAACTATAAATGTCAAAGAAATAGCAACCTTCCTCTAAAATAGCTCTGGGCATACCTTATTTACTAAAGTATTGGCCAGGAATATGCTGGCTACTAAGAAAAGCCTAGAACATTGGGCTTAGAATGACTGTCTTAATTAATAAATTAAAATTGTCTGCTGAATGTTTCTTATGTCATTTTATCCCCTTTTTCCCACTAGAAATGCCATATAAACATATAACCATTTGACAAATTCCAGCCATCCAAGTTATCAGTGGTTTATGTTTGTTATGGTGGGTGAAAAATAAGGTATATTCATTCCAAGAAAATTCATTCTTTCAAAGCTGTGCAACATGAATGACAGTTTCTAAAAATTCTTATTTAAAGAGTCCTTTTCTCCATCTGGTTGTAAAATACCAAGAGACTTAAAGGCATTCTGTACCCAGTTGTAAGCCTGATTTAAATCCCAATCTCTCTAATTTTAGAGTTTATCATCAATTTTGAGAGGAAGAAGAGACTTTTTACTAAGATGGCTCTAAACCAGATTTCTTTTTTCCCTGGGGCAGGAGTTGTTCCAAACATTTGCCTGCCTCCTCTATTATACACAGGCATAGTAACAAAACACAGTTTCCTCTTGCTAAATTCCCTACTCTCAGCATCACTTTTTCTAGTGGGCACTTAAGAAATTATTTACAGTTAGTAGTAGGCAGATTAGAATATAGTCAAAGCCTTTTAGTAGAACAAAAAGTGATCCTTTCCCAGGATGTCTATATCTAGAACAATTTTGACAACTGACAAGACATCCTTTTCCATCTATCTTATTTTCAAAATCAGCTGAGTTTCATTTTAAATAGCATTAAAGAGTTAAAATTAAATTTTGTTACTAAGAAAAGAAAGTTTTCTTTGAAGGAAATTGATGTACACATAATCTTTGGAACCATTCCCCTTCACTGGAGTTTCATACTATACTTATCAAGTTATCAAAAGATAATTCCCTAAAGTACCCAGGTTATCTGCACCCTGGTGATATACCTTCAAAGATTATGAGTTATCCTAGTTTCACAAAACAGAGAAATGTGGTATAGAATATGAATCACAGAGAGTGCCAAGAAAGGGTATGTTAAAATAACTAGCAGAGTGCTTTAATTGCATACAGAGGATTCAATACAAGTTTATGGAACTTTAAAAGTAAATATGCTTATGATAAAGAATCAAGGGAGGAAACAAGCAAGATGTGAACAAGCAAAATATTTTTAAATTTCCTTAATGTTCCATGTAAACATCAAACAACTGGCAAACATATGAGAATAATGGAACTGATTGTGCTCCAGGGAACACCACCAGTGTTGGGGATGTTGCAAGTAATCTGACTAGGAAACTTTGCAATGTGAATTGCTGACATTTTAAAATAATATACTAAAATCTGTCTTAAAATGTATACTTCCTGTTTATCCCATTTGATCTATTTATAAGAATAAAATGAAAATCTCCAAATCAATGAAATATTCAGATTAGGAATAGAAATACCAAAAAAGAGATATAAGAAGATAATCTTTTACGTTCTTTGAGGAAGGAATTATATCTGTGAACATTGCATGTATCAGTTTTCTTCAATGTGTTGTTGAACTGTGCTTTTTTCCTTTTTTTTTTTGCTGAGGTAATTGGGATTAAGTGACTTGCCCAGGGTCACACAGCTAAGAAGTGTTAAGTGTCTGAGATCAGATTTGAACTCAGGTCCTCCTGACTTCAGGGCTGGTGCTCTATTCACTGCACCAACTTGCTGCACCTTTTTCCTCTTTTTAAATTTTTTGTTGTAAGGGATGATTCTCCAGAAGTGAGAGGGGTGAAGGGTATATGACATATAAAGTGATACAGAAACAAAAGGACATCTTTAAAATAAAAACTGTTTTAACAGATTTCCTGAAAGCTAATGCAAATAAAGTATGAAGTTTTCCTTATGTTCTCAGCCCCCTCTGAGGGGGCTATTGCTATGCTTGGTTTCCTACCCACTCACTTGGCAAGCATTCTTTGTGGGTCTACTTTCTTCCTAGCTATCCCAACCATTTTAACTTAATGAGGGTCATGGATGTAGGCTGTGTATTAGTTGAGAAGTTTCCTTCCTTTGTTTGTGAGGCTCATTTATGAGGAAGGACTGATATGACTCTGTGCCAATTTCTGTGAATACTTCTGATTCTGATCAAATGAGCACTGAAATATTCAGCCTGCATACATATGTGCAACTTTGTATATTACCCTGCATCTATATTCTCACCTACAAGTTAGAAAAGATGTTAAATGAAGGGTTTCTTATATTATTTCTACCATTTTAGCTAACATTTACTTAACTAAATAAATCCAAAGATTCAAAGTAAAACGTTCTTGAACAAAACAGGTATTATTTGCTTGTTAGCCTCCAAAGCATAGTGTATTGGTCCTCTGCTCCATTTCTTGGATCTAGTAGGAAAAGGTTTATGCCAGTGGCAGGGAAATAAGAATCCAAGGATTAGTCCTTCTGGGTAGTAATCAGGAGTATTAAAAATGAGAGATAAGAGACAAAAATAAAGAGAGAAAGAAACAGAAAAGAGAAGGGAGAAAAAAATGGAGGGAACAAAAAAGAGAAGGGAAAGAGGGAGAAGGGAGAGGGAAGACTTCCTTTCTAAAACATTTACATATGTAAAAGCAATTCTAAATATCAATGGCCTGAACAGTTAAATTCGACATCATCACTCAGACTGAATATTGAAATATGCTATATTTACCTTTTTCATTAATTCACCTCTGGTTTTAAAACGGGGCAGATCTTCCACTTCAATCCCATTAGCCATTTCTATTACCTTGTCTAAAAGTTCTTTGTTGTAACTGTACAATAAAAAGTAAGGTAAATTGCTTGGAATGAAGAGTCACTTGTAGTTGTATATTAATATGAAACTGTAATATTCCAGACTGTAAAACTCTCAGTGGATTGCCTTGATATTGTAGGGCTAACATATTAACTATTCTAGTAGCATGAACATATTTCACTTAAGAAACTGTTCATTATGCTTTAAGGTAGTCAGAGGAAGATATAAAAGATATGAATAAGGAGATGTATCAGAATTTAACTATATAAAGTGTACTTTACATTTGTAAGTGATATTAAAACTAAAAGATTATTTTTTCAAGGCTTACAAATGATGGGCTTTGGAAACTGACATTTTTCCTTGTTGAACACTGATTACTACTTGATAGAAGTGACAGTCTCTGCTCTTACAAAGGTTCTCATCAGGGACACGGAGAGGATGTGTACATCCTACAGCCCTGATGTAAAAAATCTTCAAATTCTTCTCATCTCTACATTAACAATGCCCCTGTGGCCCACTGTAACTTCGTACACTTTCTAAGTCTAAAAATACAAGATAATGGCTTGCGTTAGGAAAAGTTGTGTGATCAGGCAAGCTTCACCAGACTTTCAGATGGGTCCATGACACAAAAAAACAGTTAAAAAGCCTTTATGTGGCTTAAATCCTTCATTTTACAAATAAGTCATATAGGGCTCAGAGAGAGAGAGTCCCATCTAAGATAATATAGCAAATTATTGGAAGGAAAAGAAATAAGACTCAAGTCTCGACTTCCAATGCAGGATACTTTTCATATCACAATGAATAAGGAGAGGTAGGAGAGAGAGAAAATCTTCTTCAAAGGGAAAGGGAAATGCTATTGGAATGGGTACACAAAAAGGGGGTCATTAGTAGAAAAGGCCCCAAGCAAGAAACAGAAGAAGCCAAGAAGCTTAGCAAGTTAGATATCAGAAAGAGAAAAGTCTAATATCATAGGGTTGGTGTGGAGGGATGGAACTAGACCCAAAGGGTTAGGGGATCTGACTCACATGAACCTACTCCAACAGTCAAAGTTGAAAATGTGTGGGACAGATTTAGGGAATTAAGAGGAGTTCTAGGTCCAGCCTCAGTGCACTGATGGATGAGGGCAGGGGATGTTATGAATTAATTACCCCTCCCTTACTTATAGCCAAGGATTGTCCAATAGACTTAAGGGTCAAGGAATGGGCTTGGGAAGGTGGGCTTAGAGAACAAAGTAAGGAATGAGGAGGCAAAGGGGACTTCAGAGGTTAGTCTTGGGGAAGTGGGCCCACTTACCAGACTAAGGGATGGGAGTGTCAGAAGACAGGATCGGTCTAGTAGTCCTGGGGTTAGAGGTAAGAACCGGATAGGGGTTAAAGGGGGTGGAGATTAGGGGCAGGGGTCGGCACCTGCAACCCAGGAAGAGATGGTTGGCCCACACCATGGACAGCGCCAGCAGCTGGTCCAGGCGGCGGCCGCCTTCAGGCTGGTCCTGGTAATTTGGCAAGTGGCGCAGGATGAACTCCATGCGGGCCTTCCAGTGCTTCTCGCTCTCTGAGTAAGCCCGGAACTGCTCGACGAACTCGGCCACTTGCCTTGTTCCTTTTACCAGCTCCTCCACTGCAGCTGAAGTCCCTTCACCCCCAACCATCATGCTCCCAAACACTACCAAACCTAGACCCAGCTTGCCTGACAACCACTTTCCCAGAGTGCACTGCGCAGCCTTTGCTCCACGGATAGAGGCGCTCCCGCGCGGCGGCCGCTCTCGCCGCGCTCGCCTTGACTGCTCGGGAGTACCTACCCAGAAGTGGGTTCTGTGGCACTTAAACACGTCATCAGTCATCTTCCTGCGGGGAGGAGGAAGTGACTCAGAATCTGAACTATGGCTGTCACTAGGTGACACATCCCAGTGTCTGACATTCCAAGTGTTACTCTACTGTGTCATTGCCTACAATGCACTTGTCACATACTCCTTGTAATCTCCAGTCAAGTTAACAAGCATTTATTAAAGCTCCTATTATGTGCCAAGCCCTCCGCACAGGAAAAAGAGACAGCAAGAGATAGACACAGAGAGAGAAGGACAAAAAGAGAGACACACACGGAGAGAGAAATAGAAACGAGCAAATGAATAAATAAATAGACAAACGAATGAAGGACAAACTGGAAATTATATATATATATATATATATATATATATATATATATATATATATTTATTTATTTCATATATATATAAACTGGATATAATCAACGAAAGAGAGGCACTAAGTCCTCCTTAGAAGACTGGACTTATTGCAGAAGATGGAACTTCAGTTGAGACTCAAAGGAAACTAAATGAAAATGCCCAGAGTTGGGAGATGAAATGTTGAATTCAAGGAAAAGCAAGGAAGTAATGACTTGGAGGAAGATCCAGCAAAAAAGTCAGAGAAAGAAATGAGGTGAAACAGGAGAGAGCAGTATCATGAAGAGAAGAGAGAATCAAAGAGAAGAAGGGGATTGACGATGGCAAAGGCTGTAAAGAGGTCCAAAAGAATGAGGATTGAGACAAGGTGGTTAGATTTGGGAATTAAGGGACCTCTCTTCATTTTGGAAAGAGCAGTATCTGTTGAATGATGAGGTTGGAAGCCATACTACAGAGAATTAGGAAAAGAGTGAAAAGGAAGGGAGTGGAAGTATCAGTTGTAGAGAACCTTCTAAAGGAGTTTAGTCGCAAAGGGGAGGAGAAGTGTGGTATAAGAGTTGGCTTTCTAAATTAATTTCTAAATGAAGGCTTTTCCTAGATTTCAATTTGTTTGAGGCCATGCCCATTCAGTGATTACAGGCTAGGTATGAATAGAAACAAAATATGTCTAATTTACTATCTCAATAATATCATTATTATTATCATAATTAAATGAAATTTATTGTTTAAATTATTTAATCAAATTTTAAATTAAAAATTATAGTTAAAATTGTTTAAATTATGAAAATCACACTGAATCTAGTAATTTGCGTGAATCTAGATTTGAGAAGTATAACGTCTCATATAATGTTTTCCTTTCCCAAACCCTGTGAGGATGATGGCACAGGGTTTATTATCTCCATTTTACAGATGGAGCTAGGGATATAGTTTAAAACTATTTTGAATTATTTATACTCATGTGAGATGACATTTCACTCCAAACTTCATGAAAACTCTAACCTGTTTTTAAAATTAGCATGATTTTTTTTCTCCTTGAATTAGGCTGGCACTTTCTCTGCCCCCAACTTCAATGTCTTTTGCTGCTATTTTAAATTTAAAATATTATTATGTTAACATGTAATTGGTTTATTATTGTAATTTCTAAATGAATAAACAAATATTTAAAATTTCTTTTAAGTTCTAATTTGGTAAATATTGATAGATACTTGTATGTTTCTGGGAAAAAATGCTTTAGTTCTTATCCCATGTAATATTGCCTTGAGACTAATTTTTTTTTTTTAAAGAAAAGGTATGATCACTGTTTTCACCTTCCATCTCTATAGATAGGAATTGCTCAGAAATTTATTGATTCAGTTCAACAATTATTTCTTCTTCTTTTTTTTTTTTTTGCCTAAGTAATTTGGACTCAAATTTCTCATATGTACAGGATTCATTTCATTTAGTGAGGAGAATAATTACCCTATATTCCATGTTTTCATGAAGGACAGAATGACTGAGAAGTTGCAAGAGCAGAAATTTTAGATTTTCAGGCTTTCAACTTTGGGCAAGGATACAAACTGTTCTTGGCTTGCTTCAAGATTTTTCTCTGGCAAGTCTGGCAAGGAGCAGCATGTAGAGGAGGCACATCAATCATATCTCCATTTCTAGCTTACCACAATGGAGGAATTTCTCTTTTTACAAGGCTGGGGACTCTTGGTTAAACTGAGTTATCTTACTCCCAGTGGAAGAACTGATTAATTCTGTGTATTGGCTAGTATATTCTAATCAGTATAACTTCTCTGATTCTGCTTGCTATTGGCTTAGATAAATGTATTTATTTGCCATTCAATATGTGTGGATAGTCTTTGTTTAATGGAAAAGGAATCAAGTTTTTGAATATAAGTGGAGGTACTACTTCTATTTAGGGATAGCAATCAGAACAGTGACTTGAATCTAAAAATTATTTCCCCTAAATAAAAAAATATTAAGAGGGGGCAGGATAAATATATTATATCTCAGTACCCCTTCTCTAAGGAGTACCAGGCTCAACTCCTTTTGTAAAAGTGCTCAGCTTAGCATTTTTATAAAAATTGAGTATATATTGTCCTTAATTAGGAATCAATCCCTGAAGAAATGTGGATGGAAAACACTCTAGATATATTTATTCATGCTATTTTTATGAAATATACACAAATAGTAGGATGTCAATCACATTTATTAAGCAAAACAAAATCTTTATGCTTTATCTCCCAAAAGTATGTGTAGTAATCATAATTTCATATAAGGTTATAGTAAATATAGACACAATTTTTAAAAAAGAGAGATAAGCAAAGTAAATGCATTAATTATACTTAAGGGAAAAGTTAACTAAATGAAAGGAAGAAATAGATAATAAAACTATATTAGTAAGAGAATTTATTGTATCCCTTTCAGACACATAGAAATCTAGTGAAAAGATAAACAAGAAAGAAATTAAGCCCAAGAAGAAAAGCT
This sequence comes from Antechinus flavipes, assembly GCF_016432865.1. Classification (NCBI taxonomy): domain Eukaryota; kingdom Metazoa; phylum Chordata; class Mammalia; order Dasyuromorphia; family Dasyuridae; genus Antechinus; species Antechinus flavipes. The sequence continues at coordinate 362,305,549 of NC_067399.1, read as the reverse complement.
TAGAAAAATAAGAGATGAGGATCTCTGATAAAAAAGAAGATGATCAGTGCAACATATTAGGTACACAACATGCAAAAATAAACACAAACAAAACAAAAACATGCAAAAACAAACCCTATACAGTAGTATAGTGTCTGATCAATAAAAAAAAATCCCAATTACTAAAGGAATAACTCAGCATTTGACAGAAACTGTTGGGAAATAGATATCTTTGTAGCGTTTAGATTTAGACCAGCTTCTTTCATATACCAAGATAATCTTAATGGATGCATAATCTAGAACAAGAAGTCGTATCATGAACAAATTAGAAGAGCAAAGAATAAATTACCTTTCAGTTCTATAGATAGGTGAAGAATTCATGCCTAAAAAATGATAGAGAAAATCATATAAGAGAAAAGTGGACAATTTTTATTTTATAAAAGAAAAAAACATTTTGTACAAATTAATCTCAGAAAACATAGAAAGGAAACAGGTAACTGGAAAAATAATTGTGCTTTATACCTAACAGCCTGAAAAAAGATGACAAAAGAGAAAAACAGCTGTGGAAAAACAGATATGCTAATTCACTACTGATGAGGTTTTAAATTGATCCAGACATGGTAAAAAGCAATTTAGAACTATTTCCAGAAAATACATTAGTAGACCTATATCTCAAAAAATCAAATAGGAAAAAGGATCTACAAGTAAAAATGTAGCAATACAGTTTATTTCATAGTAGCCAAAAATGAGAAACTAAAATGAAGTCCTATTGGGAAGTAGGAAGTATCCTATTGTGATATGTTAATATAATGGAATATTATACCAGAAAAAATGATGAAACAGATAGTTTCAGAGAAAAGTGGAAATTCTTCTATGAGTGAAGTGAGCAGAGCTAGGAAAAAAATTTAATAAAATGATAATATTATGAAGAAAAACAACTTTGAAAAACACTGGAAATCTGAGATAATGGTAAACTATAAATACAAAAGAATAAAGATGAAATAGGCCACTTATCTCCTGAAAGGAGATGATGAATTTAAAATTCAGAGACACAAGTAGACATGAATGTGAGAATTTGCCAAACTATGAAGTTATGTTTTGAGGGATATATATATATATGTATATATATATATATATTTGTTTATTGTTTGTTTTAATTTGCAAAATTTGATGATAGGAAGGCTATTGTGAGGAACAAATTAACTTAAAATGCTTGTTAATTGAAAAACATAATTTATACAATTATCTTGCTGCATTAGAAAAATCAAATCAAACAGGAAAAAAATGAGAAATAAAATAAAATGCAAGCAAACAACAATAAAAGGAGTGGAAAGGCTATGTTGTGAACCACATTCAGAGATGGCTGTCTTCATCACAAGATCATTGAAACTGGTTTGAATCATCTCATTGTTGAAGAGAGCCATGTCCATCAGAATTGATTATTGTATAATCTTGTTGCTATGTACAATGACCTCCTGGTTCTGCTCATTTCACTTAACATCAATTCATGTAAATCTCTGGCCTCTCTGAAATCATCCTGTTGATCGTTTCTTACAGAACAGTGACATTCCATATTCATATACCATAACTTATTTAGCCATTCTCCAACTAATGAGCATCTATTCAGTTTCCAGTTTCTTGCCATTACAAAAAAGGTTGCCACAAACATTTTTGCACATGTGGGTCCCTTTTCCTCTGTTAAGATCTTCTTTTGGGATAGAAACACTGCTGGATCAAAGGATATGCACATTTTGATAGCCCTTTGGGCAGAATTCCAAATTGCTCTCCAGAATAGTTGGATCCATTCACAGTTCCACCAACAATGTATCAGCATCCCAGTTTTCCCATATTCCCTCCAACATTCCTTATTATCTTTTCCTGTCATCTTAGTCAATCTGAGAGGCATGTAGTGGTATCTCAGAGTCGTCTGAATCTACATTTCTCTGATCAATAGTGATTTGGAGCACCTTTTCATATGACTAAAAATAATTTCAATTTCTTCATCTGAAAATTGTCTGTTCTTATCCTTTGACCATTTATCACCAATTTTTTTTTTAATTTTGGAAAACATAGGTGGCAAAGTATAGGCAGCAACTCAGTTGAACTCTCCCAATATTCCTATGCAAGCAACTTTAAAAATAACTTTTTTTATTAAAGCTTTTTATTTATAAAACATACGCATGGGTAATTTTTCAACATTGACTCTTGCAAAACTTTGTGTTCCAAATTTTCCCCTTAGATGGCAAGTAATCCAATACATGTTAAATATCTTAAAATATATGTTAAATCACACACACACACACATACACACACACACACACACATATTTATATAATTATTTTGCTGCACAAGAAAAATTGAATCAAGAGGGGGAAAAACTGAGAAAGAAAACAAAATGCAAGCAAACAACAACAGAAAGCAAAAATGCTATGTTGTGATCCATGCTCAGTTCCCACAGTCCTCTCTCTGAGTATAGATGGCTATCTTCATCACAGAATTATTGAAACTGATCTGAATCATCTCATTGTTAGAAAGAGCATGTCCATCAGAATTGATCATCATATAGTCTTCTTGTTGCCGTGTACAAAAATCTCTTGGTTCTGCTCATTTCACTTAGCATCAGTTATGTAAGTCTCCCCAGACCTCTCTAAAATCATTTTGCTAATCATTTCTTATAGAAAAATAACTTTTCCAATCAAGTTTTGGAGTGACAGAATCAGCAAAAAACTAGAGTGAGACATTTTTCCAACATAAGACAACTTAGCAGTTTGGTGGAAGAAATCTGTAATCACCAGATTTGGGGCTGACCCAAAAGTAACACTAGCAGTGGGTCATGGAGGCAACTGACAATAGCAGTAACAGGAAAAACAGCTACTTCAGGAGCTCTTAGCCCAGAGATGATATTGGACAACTGATGAGAAAGAGATTACTGGGGAACTTTTGTCCACATTGGGTCCAGCTGATACTGGCAACTCTATTATCCATACACTTCTAGGGTGAAGAGGAACATTTGTGGGTTCCCAAGGGAACAGAGAATCTGATCTCAGTTCAAGGAATGGGTAATCACTGCAAAATCTTGTGTTTTAAATTTCTTTCTGCTGATTGTTGCTTATAGAAAAATAACTTTCCAAATCAAGTTTTGGAGTGACAGTCAGCAAAAAACCAGAGTGAGTCATTTTCCCAACATAAATCAACTTAGTAGTTTGGTGGAAGAGATTTGTATCACCAAAAGCACTAGCACTCGTGGCTGCAGGAGACCAGGAGACCAGGAGACCTGGCACAGTTCCAGGATGAAAAGGAACATTAACATTTATAGTTACAGAAGAGTAGTCTTTACCCTTCCTAAGAAATAAGAGAGGAAAGGGATAAGAGAAATGGGGAGATGGTAAAAAGGAGGTCAGAACAAAGGAAACAGTGGTTAATAGGAGCTAACTAGATTTTTGAGGAGAAGCAAAATCAAAAGTGAGAGAGAAGGATAAATAGAAGAAAAATAGGATGGAGGGAAATGCCTGGTAATTATAACTATGAACATGAATGAAATGGGTTCACTCATAAAATAGAAGCAGATAGCAAAATGAATTAGAAACCCGAATCCAACAATATGCAGTTTACAAGAAGTACACTTGAAACAGAAAGATATACACAAAATTATAATAAAGGATTGGAATCAAATCTAATATACTTCAGCTGATGTAAAAAAGGCAGGGACAGCAATCAGGATCTCAGACAAAGCACAAGCAAAAATATAATAATTAAAAGAGATAACCAGGGAAACTACATTTTGTTTAAATGTGCCTAGATAATGAAGTAAATTTTAAAAATTTTACAGTAAGTTTCTCTGATAAAAGTCTGATTTCTCAAATATATAGGGAACTGAGTGAAATTTATAAAAATAAGAGTCATTCTCCAATAGATAAATGGCCAAGGATATAAACAGTTTTTCAGAAAAAGAAATTAAAGCTATGTTCTAACTTATTATTGATTAGAGAAATGTAAGCTAAACCATTCTAGAGTATCATATCTTATCTATCAGAAATGACAAATGCTGCAGGGGATAAAGGAAAACTGATATACTCATAAACTGTTGGTGGAGTTGGTGGAGGTGGTGAATGGCCAACCATTCTGGAGAATAATTAAGAACTATATTCAAAGTGGTATAAAAATGGATATATTCTTTAATCCTGTTATATCACTTCTAGGTCCATAACTCAAAAAAGATCAGAGGAAAAGGAAAAGCCAGTATATAAACAAAACTATTTATTACAGCTCTTTTTGTGTTAGCAAATATTGGAAATTGGGGAATGACTGAGCAAGTCATAACATATGATTTTGATAGAATATTATTTATGCTTTAAGAAATCATGGGGATCCCAGATTATCAGAGGAGGAAGTAAATTGCTTAAATAGTCCCATTTCAGAAAAAGAAATAGAAGAAGCTATTAATCAACTCCCTAAAAAAAATCCCCGGGACCAGATGGATTTACATGTGAATTCTACCAAACATTCAAAGAACAATTAGCCCCAATGCTTTATAAACTATTTGAAAAAATAGGGAATGAAGGAGTCTTACCAAATTCCTTTTATGACACAGACAGGATACTGATACCAAAACCAAGTAGGTTGAAAACAGAGAAAGAAAATTATAGACCAATCTCCCTAATGAATATTGATGCTAAAATCTTAAATAAGATATTAGCAAAAAGACTCCAGAAAATCATCCCCAGGATAATACACCACGATCAAGTAAGATTTATACCAGGAATGCAGGGCTGCTTCAATATTAGGAAAACTATCAGTATAATTGGCCATATTAATAATCAAATTAACAAAAACCATATGATCATCTCAATAGATGCAGAAAAAGCATTTGATAAAATCCAACATCCATTCCTATTAAAAACTCTTGAGAGTATAGGAGTAAATGGACTTTTCCTTAAAATAATCAGGAGCATCTATTTAAAATCAGCAGTAAGCATCATATGTAATGGGGACAAACTGCAACCATTCCCAATAAGATCAGGAGTGAAACAAAGTTGCCTGCCCACTATCACCTTTACTATTTACTATTGTATTAGAAATGCTAGCTTTGGCAATAAGAGTTGAGAAAGAGATTAAAGGAATTAGAATAGGCAATGAGGAAACCAAATTATCACTCTTTGCTGATGATATGATGATATACTTAGAGAACCCCAGAGATTCTACTAAAAACTTATTAGAAATAATCCACACCTTTAGCAAAGTTGCAGGATACAAAATAAACCCACATAAGTCATCAGCATTCTTACATATCACTAACAAAACCCAACAGTTAGAGTTACAAAGAGAAATTCCATTTAAAGTAACTATTAATTGTATAAAATATTTAGGAATCTATCTGCCAAGGGAAAATCAGAAACTTTATGAGCAAAACTACAAAACACTTTCCACACAAATTAAGTCTGATCTAACCAACTGGAAAAATATTAAATGCTCTTGTATTGGGTGAGCAAATATAATAAAGATGACCATACTACCTAAACTAATCTATTTACTTAGCGCTATACCAATCAGACTCCCAAAAAACTATTTTGATGATCTAGAAAAAACAACAACAAAGTTCATATGGAAAAACAAATGGTCAAGAATTTCAAGGAAATTAATGAAAAAAAAATCAAATTAAAGTGGCCTAGCTGTACCAGATCTAAAATTATATTATAAAGCAGCAGTTACTAAAACCATCTGGTATTGGCTAAGAAATAGACTAGTTGATCAATGGAATAGGTTAGGTTCAAAGGACAAAACAGCCAATAACTTTAATAATCTAGCATTTGACAAACCCAAAGACCCCAGTTTTTGGGATAAGAACACAGTATTTGACAAAAATTGCTAGGAAAATTGGAAATTAGTATGGCAGAAACTAGGCATTGACCCATACTTAACACCGTACACCAAGATAAGGTCAAAATGGGTTCATGACCTAGGCATAAAGAATGAGATTATAAATAAATTGGAAGAGCATAGGATAGTTTAAGAACTAGAGATCATTATTTTTTAAAAAAAAATTTTTTTATTTAATAATAACTTTGTATTGACAGAATCCATGCCAGGGTAATTTTTTACAACATTATCCCTTGCACTCACTTATGTTTTGTTTTTTCCCCTCCCTCCCTCCACCCCCCCCAAGATGGCAAGCAGTCCTATATATGTTAAATATGTTGCAGTATATCCTAGATATAATATATATTCGCTGAACCAAACAGTTCTCCTGTTGCAGAGGGAGAATTGGATTCAGAAGGTAAAAATAACTCGGGAAGAAAATCAAAAATGCAAATAGTTCACATTCGTTTCCCAGTGTTCCTTCTTTGCGTGTAGCTGTTTCTGTCCATCATTTATCCATTGAAACTCAGTTAGGTCTCTTTGTCATAGAAATCCACTTCCATCAGAATACATCCTCATACAATATCGTTGCCGAAGTGTATAATGATCTCCTGGTTTTGCTCATCTCACTTAGCATCAGTCCATGTAGGTCTCTCCAAGCCTCTCTGTATTCATCCTGTTGGTCATTTCTTACAGAACAATAATATTCCATAACATTCATATACCACAATTTACCCAGCCATTCTCCAATTGATGGGCATCCATTCATTTTCCAGTTTGTAGCCACTACAAACAGGGCTGCTACAAACATTTTGGCACATACAGGTCCCTTTCCTTTTTTTAGTATCTCTTTGGGGTATAAGCCCAATAGAAACACTGCTGGATCAAAGAGTATGCACAGTTTGATAACTTTTTGGGCATAATTCCAGATTGCTCTCCAGAATGGTTGGATTCGTTCACAACTCCACCAACAATGCATCAGTGTCCCCGTTTTCCCGCATCCCCTCCAACATTCATCATTATTTTTTCCTGTCATCTTAGCCAATCTGACAGGTGTGTAGTGATATCTCAGAGTTGTCTTAATTTGCATTTCTCTGATCAATAGTGATTTGGAACACTCTTTCATGTGAGTGGTAATAGTTTCAATTTCATCATCTGAAAATTGTCTGTTCATATCCTTTGACCATTTATCAATTGGAGAATGGCTTGATTTTTTATAAATTTGAGTCAGTTCTCTATATATTTTGGAAATGAGGCCTTTATCAGAACCTTTAATTGTAAAGATGTTTTCCCAGTTTGTTGCTTCCCTACTAATCTTGTTTGCATTCGTTCTGTTTGTACAAAGGCTTTTTAATTTGATATAATCAAAATTTTCTATTTTGTGATCAGTAATGGTCTCTAGTTCATCTTTGGTCACAAATTTGTTTCTCCTCCACAAGTCTGAGAGATAAACTATCCTATGTTCCTCTAATTTATTTATAATCTCATTCTTTATGCCTAGATCATGGACCCATTTTGATCTTATCTTGGTATATGGCGTTAAGTGTGGGTCCTTGCCTAGTTTCTGCCATACTAATTTCCAGTTATCCCAGCAGTTTTTATCAAATAATGAAATCTTATCCCAAAAGTTAGAATCTTTGGGTTTGTCAAACACTAGATTGCTATAGTTGACTATTCTGTCTTGTGAACCTAACCTTTTCCACTGATCAACTAATCTATTTCTTAGCCAATATCAAATGGTTTTGGTGACTGCTGCTTTATAATATAATTTTAGATCAGGTACAGCTAGGCCACCTTCACTTGATTTTTTTTTCATTAATTCCCTTGAGATTCTCGACTTTTTATTGTTCCATATGAATTTTGTTGTTATTTTTTCTAAATCATTAAAATATTTTCTTGGAAGTCTGATTGGTATAGCACTAAATAAATAGATTAGTTTAGGGAGTATTGTCATCTTTATTATATTTGCTCGGCCTATCCAAGAGCACTTAATATTTTTCCAATTATTTAACTCTGACTTTATTTGTGTGGAAACTTTTTTGTAATTTTGCTCAAATAATTCCTGACTTTCCTTTGGTAGATAGATTCCCAAATATTTTATGCTATCAATGGTTATTTTGAATGGAATTTCTCTTTGTATCACTTGCTCTTGGATTTTGTTGGTGGTGTATAAAAATGCTGAGGATTTATAGGGATTTATTTTGTATCCTGCTACTTTGCTAAAATTATGAATTATTTCTAATAGCTTTTTAGTAGAATCTCTGGGGTTCTCTAGGTATACCATCATATCATCTGCAAAGAGTGATAGTTTGGTTTCCTCATTGCCTACACTAGAGATCATTATTGACCACAAAATAGAAAATTTTGATTATATCAAATTGAAAAGTTTTTGTACAAACAAAACAAATGCAGACAACATTAGAAGGGAAACAATAAACTGGGAAAACATTTTTACAGTCAAAGGTTCTGATAAAGGCCTCATTTCCAAAATATATAGAGAACTGATTCTAATTTATAAGAAATCAAGCCATTCTCCAATTGATAAATGATCAAAGGATATGAAGAGACAATTCTCAGATGAAGAAATTGAAACTATTTCTAGCCGTATGAAAATATGCTCCAAATCATTATTACTCAGAGAAATGCAAATTAAGACAACTCTGAGATACCACTACACACCTGTCAGATTGGCTAGAATGACAGGGAAAGATAATGCGGAATGTTGGAGGGGATGTGGGAAAACAGGGACACTGATACATTGTTGGTGGAATTGTGAACGAATCCAACCATTCTGGAGAGCAATTTGGAACTATGCTCAAAAAGTTATCAAACTGTGCATACCCTTTGATCCAGCAGTGTTTCTACTGGGCTTATACCCTAAAGGGATACTAAAGAAAGGAAAGGGAACTGTATGTGCCAAAATGTTTGTGGCAGCCCTCTTTGTAGTGGCTAGAAGCTGGAAAATGAATGGATGTCCATCAATTGGAGAATGGTTGAGTAAATTGTAGTATACGAATGTCATGGAATATTATTGTCCTATAAGAAATGACCAGCAGGGGATAACTGGAAATTAGTATGCCAGAAATTAGGCAAGGACCCACACTTAACACCATATACCAAGATAAGATCAAAATGGGTCCATGATCTAGGCATAAAGAACGAGATTATAAATAAATTAGAGGAACATAGAATAGTTTATCTCTCAGACTTGTGGAGGAGAAACAAATTTGTGACCAAAGATGAACTAGAGACCATTACTGATCACAAAATAGAAAATTTTGATTATATCAAATTAAAAAGCCTTTGTACAAACAGAACGAATGCAAACAAGATTAGTAGGGAAGCAACAAACTGGGAAAACATCTTTACAATTAAAGGTTCTGATAAAGGCCTCATTTCCAAAATATATAGAGAACTGACTCAAATTTATAAAAAATCAAGCCATTCTCCAATTGATAAATGGTCAAAGGATATGAACAGACAATTTTCAGATGATGAAATTGAAACTATTACCACTCACATGAAAGTGTTCCAAATCACTATTGATCAGAGAAATGCAAATTAAGACAACTCTGAGATATCACTACACACCTGTCAGATTGGCTAAGATGACAAGAAAAAATAATGATGAATGTTGGAGGGGATGCGGGAAAACGGGGACACTGATGCATTGTTGGTGGAGTTGTGAACGAATCCAACCATTCTGGAGAGCAATCTGGAATTATGCCCAAAAAGTTATCAAACTGTGCATACTCTTTGATCCAGCAGTGTTTCTATTGGACTTATACCCCAAAGAGATACTAAAAAAAGGAAAGGGACCTGTATGTGCCAAAATGTTTGTAGCAGCCCTGTTTGTAGTGGCTACAAACTGGAAAATGAATGGATGCCCATCAATTGGAGAATGGCTGGGTAAATTGTGGTATATGAATGTTATGGAATATTATTGTTCTGTAAGAAATGACCAACAGGATGAATACAGAGAGGCTTGGAGAGACCTACATGGACTGATGCTAAGTGAGATGAGCAGAACCAGGAGATCATTATACACTTTGACAACAATATCGTATGAGGATGTATTCTGATGGAAGTGGATTTCTATGACAAAGAGACCTAACTGAGTTTCAATGGATAAATGATGGACAGAAACAGCTACACGCAAAGAAGGAACACTGGGAAACGAATGTGAACTATTTGCATTTTTGATTTTCTTCCCGAGTTATTTTTACCTTCTGAATCCAATTCTCCCTGTGCAGCAGGGAGATTCTGCCCTTTTTGTTTGATTCTGCAAATATGTATTATATCTAGGATATATTGCAATATATTTAACATATATAGGACTGCTTGCCATCTTGGGGGGGGTGGAGGGAGGGAGGGGAAAAAACGAAACATAAGCGAGTGCAAGGGATAATGTTGTAAAAAATTACCCTGGCATGGATTCTGTCAATACAAAGTTATTATTAAATAAAATAAAATTAAGAAAAAAAAAAAAGAAAGAAATGACCAGCAGGATGAATACAGAGAGGACTGGCGAGACTTACATAAACTGATGCTAAGTGAAATGAGCAGAACCAGGAGATCATTATATACCTCAACAGCAATACTGTTTGAGCATGTATTCTGATGGAAGTGGATCTCTTCAATAAAGAGAGCTAATTCAGTTTCAATTGATCAAGGATGGACAGAAGCAGCTACACCCAAAGAAAGAACACTGGGAAATGAATATAAACTGCTTGCATTTCTGTTTTTCTTCCTGGGTTATTTATGCCTTCTGAATCCAATTCTCCCTGTGCAACAAGAGAACTGTTTGGTTCTACACACATATATTGTATCTAGGATATACTGTAACCTATTTAACATATAAAGGACTGCTTGCCATCTGGGGGAGGGGTAGAGGGAGGGAGAGGAAAAATCGGAATAGAAGTGAATGCAAGGGATAATGCTGTAAAAAATTACCCTGGCATGGGTTCTGTCAATAAAAAGTTTTAAAAAATTTAAAAATTAAAATAAAAAAAAAAGAAAGAAATCATGGGGAGAGGAATAGTTTCAGGAAAAAAAATAACATCATGGTAAGAACTATGTGAACATCATGTTGCAAAGTGAAGAAATAAGAACCAGGACACCACTGTGATCATAAAAGCAATACTATAATGACAACCAAATGTGAAGATTTGGCTACTCTGATCAATACAATGACTCAAGACAATTCTAAAGGACTCATGCTAAGTTTAAATTGAAGTATAATTTTCTTGCTTTTTTGTGTTATGGCTAATATGGAAATATATTTTTATGATTTTACAGATATAATTGATATAATTTTGCTTACTTTCTCAGTGATTGAGGGAGAGATGGAAGAGGGAGAGAATTTGGAATTCAAAATTTAAAAAGAAAAGAATGTTTAATATATTTTAACATATTTAACATGTATTGAACTACCTGTCATATAGGGCAGGAAGTGGGGGAAAGGAGGAGAAAATTTGGAACAGAAGGTTTTGCAAAGGTCAGTGTTGAAAAATTACCTATGCATATGTTTTGTAAATAAAAAGCTTTAATAAAAAATAATGAGATGATTCAAACCAATCCCAATTGTTCAGTGATGAAGAGAGCCATCTATATCCAAGAGACTGTGAGAGCTGAATGTGGACCACAACATAGCATAATTCTTTCTGTTGTTGTTTGCTTGCATCTTGTTTTCTTTCCCAGTTTTTGTTTTCTTCTTGGTCCAATTTTTCTTGTGCAGCAGGATAACTGTATAAATGTGTATACATATATTGGATTTAACATTTATTTTAATATGTTTAACATGTATTGAACTACCTGCCATAAACTAGGGGAGGGAGTTGGGGGAAGGAGGGGATAATTTGGAACTGAAGGCTTTGCAAAGGTCAGTGTTGAAAAAATTACCCATGCATATGTTTTGTAAATAAAAAGCTTTAATAAATTATTTAATAAAAAAATATTTAAAATAAGCAAAAATTTTAACAAAGAAATATTTGTCATCCACCATGATGGATTTATTATTATTTTTGAATGACAATAAGTATTTTAAACTATCAATTTTAATTTCTAATGCAGCAAATATTAGTCCACGTAAATAAAAGTTCTTTGAGGTCATTGATAATTTTTAAGATTATAAAAAGGTTTTGAAATTTAGAAGTTTGAGAGCCACTTCTTTAAGGTGATAAGGTAATTAGAGAGGAAGAAAAGAAATTCTGAGAGTACTATCCTGAATTATATGGTTAAAATGTGTATTTCTTCCATTGTATTTATTATATTTTTTCCTTTCTTGTCTTCCCACCTTCTTCTTTTCTAGGAAGGAAAAAAAGTAGTTAAGGAAAAGGCAAAAATCAATAATAGCCAACTAAAATTGAACTGATTTCTTTTTACTTCTCTGATCCTCTTTTGTTGGAATCTTTACAAATTGTTAAGCCATTAGAGTTGATAGAGACAATAATTATCTAATTTAGAATGGTTCAGTATGATTGATTTGATATTACAAGGAGATGTTTGGGCCAGAAGAAACAAGGTACTAAGTGGAATTGAGAAACAATGCTTGTTCATACCTTTACTCATTGGAGTTCACACGTTTGGGAGATTTCAGGATTTAGTATGAGATATCCAAAATCACACTTCCCTTGATCCCTGCCTCCAGAAGGAAGAGTCAGCTTTTGGGAGATCATATATAAAGAGACTCTTAGCTTCCGGTTGAGAGTTTTACTTCAGAACATTCCCAGGGATTAGAGAGAAGCACTCTGGGACAGACACAGAGCGCTCTGGGAGATTGAGAATCAGAAGCCCTCTCTCAGAGACAAAACAAATTCACCTTTGTGCTGGCTGGAGGCTGAAGAAAGCAGAGGCAGAAGCAAAGGACAAAGCTGCAAGAGTTCTTAGAACCAAGGAGAAAGGCCTCTGAGAAAAACTAAGTGGGCTATTTTGGAGGAAGCAATAAAAGATCTGAACTTTTAACACCTGGCTGCATTTGAGTGATTATTACTTTTAACTGAAACTAAGGCTGCTTCCAGAAAACCTCCCCAAGAAACCTGCTCCCAGAGAGAACCATTATTATATTTTAAAGAAGAAAAACACCACACTCTTCTCTTCAGCAAACCCAGACTCTGATCTCTAGTTTTTCTTTCTCTTTTAAATCCCTACCTTCTAATCAGTCTTTAAAATATGAAGTTATTTTTGCACATGACTATTTCCTCACCAATTCTGCCCTTTAACTTACTCTTTCTTTTCTCCACTTGTCTCCTTGTTTAGTGTAATTCTGCCCCAAACTTTGTGTGTGTTTCTCTGCGTGTGTCTCTGGGTGTATGTGTATGTGACTGAGAGAGAGAGACAGAGAGACTGGGACAGACAGACACACACACACACACATACACAGAGACAGAGACAGAGACAGAGAGAGACAGAGACAGGGGGGGGAGAAGAAGAGGGAGCAAGGGAGGGAAGGAGAGAGGGAGAGGGAGAGAGAGAGAGAAAGAAAGAGAGAGAGAGGCAGACAGAGACAGAGAGACTGAGACTCAGAGAGAGGTTCATGAGGTACCTGCATTCTCCCTTCTTCCATTTTTATATACTCTTGTTTTTGTACACCCCAATTATGCAAAATAGTAAGTTCTTCTTACTTCATCACTTCTCTTGTATGTTCCTTTTTTCACCTTACCTTTTCTTTCCTCTCTTGAATCCAACAAAACAGAGCAAAACTTGTATACATGTCTTTATGTTATTCACTCTATGACCCAGAGTGAATATGGTATTCTGAAGAAAAATGTCTGTTTCCCCTTGAGTAGAATGTAAATCTTTTAACATCATTTAGTATTTCCCAATTGCTTATAAATTAATCCTTTTTAAGTTTGCTTAACTCCTGTGCTCAATTAATCAACACTGTATCCTTGTAATCTTCCCATTGTGTTAGATTGTCTACAAAGTACCTAATTTCATATTAAACCAGAAATAGCAGAACAATTTGAATAAGGCCTAGTCAAGAACAATTTTGTTCTGAGATTTTCTCTCATTAAAAGTAGTTGCAGCATAGTCTTATGTGAGCATGACTGATTTTTTGTGTGTGAGATAATTGGGATTAAGTGACTTGTCCAGGGTCACATAGCTGAAAAATGTTAAGTCTCTGAAGTTGGATTTGAACTTAGGTCTTTCTGATTCCAGAATTGGTGCTCTATTCACTGCATCATCTAGCTGCCCTATGACTGATTTTTTGGTACCTGAACTCCTTCTTTTTCAATGCTTACAGCATACTTTTTTCCTTTAATTCAGAAGTTTTGGATTTTGATTGTGACATTTTTGAGAGTTTTCAATTTAGAGTTCCCTTCAGGAGGTTATCAATAGTTTTTTTTTTTTTCTCCCTCCTCACCTTCCATTTGGATTCTATTCTCTCATTCTAACAGATCTGGGAAGTTTTCTTTTGTGTTTTTTTTTTTTCTTGAGCTATAGTATCCCTGTTTTGCTGTTGTGGGTTTTTCCCCCCTGGTTTTCAAATAGTCTGATGATTCTTAAATTATCTCTCCTCAATTTGTTTTTCAAGACTGTTATTTTTGATATTAGACATCTAATATTTTAATCTATTTTTTCAATGTCTTGATTTATTTAAATAGTCCTTCTTGTCTCATTTCCATTGAGTTTTGATTTCTTTGTTCTGTTTTTCAGGGGTCCGTTGTTGGGTAAAATTTTCTGTCTTATATTATAAATTATTTATTCTCTTTCCATTTTTCTAAATCTTGGAAGATCTTATTCTAATTCTAATTTTATTTTTTATCTCTTGCTTACTTTATTTCAGTCACTGTTGCTGTCATCTTTTTCTATATTGTTCTACTGGAGACACTCTATCTGGGCCTACATTTTGAGTTTATTTTAATCCACAGTATTTCCTCATTATGTTCAATATTTTTTTATTTTCTTTTTGCTCTTGTTTTCTGCAATGCAGTCCTTTCCCCAAAGCTCTCAGGATTTAGGCTTCCAGATACTGCTTGCTTCTGGCTATCCTTTTTATGATTTTGAATTGGATGAAGGCAGCATTTACCATTAGTTTGTTTTTTGTTTTCCTTGTTGTTTAATTTGAGGTCCTCTCCAGATCTTTGCTGGTATTGTGTGGTATGATCTTGTGTGTGTGTGTGTGTGTGTGTGTGTGTGTGTGTGTGTATTAGAGAGAGACAGAAAGACATACACACGGGGCGGGAGGGGGGGAAGAGGGAGAGGAAGGTTCAAGTTAACTTCTGATTACTTTGTCATTACTTTGTGGGGAAAGGGAGAACCCAAGCTCTATATCCAAGACTTGATCCCCTTTCTACCTAATACCACTTCCACAATACATAGCAAATAGCAAAGAAAACCTATTTATCTAAATTGGTAGCAGAAAAAAATCAGAGAAGGTAAATAGAAGAGAATATATACCAGACAATACAGAGTGGAGAAATTTTCCTATTAGGAGCAAGATAGCTTGGCTTAACCAAGAAAGAGTTCTAGGTCTCATACAAAGGGAAATTCCCCAAAGTCTCTTGAGTATCAAAGTGGGGATAAGAACATGATGGAGACTGCTAACTCCCTTCATGTCTTTCCATAGTCTTTTCCTTTAGTAACTTGAAGTGAACCTTTTACATCTTCCCTCTTAAAGCTGGAAGGCTAGATGTACCTGAAATGATTTGACACTTGAAGAATCCAGAAGATTGAAGAAGATTAGCATTTTCCTCTCATTAACCCCACCCTAACCCACAGCAGGGCATTCATCTTCACCGATGAGGAGAGAGTCCTATACCAAAGGTTTTGGGACAGTGCTTACATTAATAAAATGAAGCTCTTATCCTTCAACAAGAGTCCAATTTGAATGTTCATTGCTACAAAGCCAGAGCACATGCTCCATGGGATCACCCCTGATACTTAGATGAAGCACTTTCAAACTTTAAAGCACTTTAAACATCAGCTGTTCTTTGCCTTATGTTCATTGTATTGTTACAAAATTCTGTAATTGGTTGGTGGATATCAATCTTTGTTTGGCTGTGTTAATAAATGGTAATAAAAGGTTACATTTTAAATAACTAATAACAAAATACAAAAACCAACAATAAGGATCTCTTACCTCTATAGAGTATATCCATATTTTTCATTCTGGTTCATGTTGAGATCAGCTGGCTTATTTTGATTTTAGCAAGCTCTAAACTCTAGCTGTTACATATATGTATATATTCTGAGTGACAGGTTATTTTATTCTTTATGATCTACCTTTTTTTAGTTCGGGGCTCAAGAACAGTTTCCTGGATGTATAGTGGAAAAATCAAAACCCAGACACAACGTCTGTGGGTTTTTTGTAATGCTCCAAGCTTGAACACAGTTTTCTCCAATGTAGTTGGCACTGGTACTACCACATCTGGATAAATGACTTTTCCATCTTTTGTCCAGATGTTCACCATCCTATGCTTGGTCTTAATGTTTTTGGATTTGTAGTATTTGAATGACAGCTCTGAGGATACAATTGGCACTCATTTTGTGATCATCATAACACAAATATGTGACTGGTGTGTACTTTGTAATGTTTCTCATTACTGGATAGTTAATCACAGTTCAGAAACAATAGGATTCTATTCATAAAATCCTGGCTATACAATGAGCACTCAGCAAATAATTGATGATAATGAACTTTGTAGTCAAATCTTTTTTTTTCTCCCTGAGGCAATTGGGCTAAGTGACTTACCCAAGATCATCCAGCTAGGAAGTGTTAAGTACCTGAGGCCAATTTGAATTCAGGTCCTTCTGACTTCAGGGCTGGTGCTCAATCCACTAAATCTCATTTTTTAGCAACAAAATGCATAAATGTTGCCAGTACAATAATATCTTGCAATTTCAAGTAAAACAACAACAAAAAAAAACTTCTCTGAAAGAAAATCAGTTGACATTCTTAGAGTTGAAAGAATATCAAGAGTTCAAATCTTCCCTCTGATAACACCTGTTTGATTGGATTGGATTTGGACAAATTTATTTATCTCAGTTTCCTCACTTGTAAAATAAGGAGATTGAATTAGATGGTCTCTGAAATCATTTCCAGTTATATCCTATTATCCTGTGGCAAGGACTATAGAACAATGTCATAAATCACAGACACAGAGTTCATAAATGTCTCTCATCAATGTGAACTGCCTTTACAAGAATCAGCAGTAAAATACTGAGGACTTAATCTTGCAAAGATATCTACTGCTCTATAAGACATTTGCTTAGAAATAAGCACATTACCTCCCCCCATACAATCCCTACATGTATACCTCAAAGTAAAAATCACAAAAATATAATGACCTTAGTGTTCTGAGCAAAAAGAGAATTAAATCAAACCTCTTAAATTGAATCTGATAATGTGGAATAGAATGAATGAAGAGAAACTCGGAAATATGCTCCTCACTTAAATACTTCAGAAAACCTTCTTTATCTTAGATGCTTGAACAAAAGCAAGAGGAAATCAGAAATGTCATTTCCTTTAAATTAAATACAAGTGCTACCTTTCTTGGTTAGTCTCTTTTATACATCACTGGAATTTCTTGAGTCTAATGACAGCTTTCTTTTCTCTGAGGATTTTTCCTCTGAAAAGTCCTCTTAGAATCATGGGATTGGTGAATAAATTCTGGAAAGAATTAATGATGAATTTAGTAGAATTTGCTCATTGAGTGATGGGCAGAATTTACTTGTGTATTCCATCATAATAATGATAACACCTTACCCACCCATACCTCTGTGTCAAGGCTTACAAAGCCTTTGTCTGACCACAACTCTGAGTACCCGAACAAAAGCAGGAAGAATTAGAGTGAGGGGTTCAGTAGAAATATTATCAATTTCCATTGCACTGAAAAAGAAACTGAGGTTCAAGAACATTCTATGATCACAAAGCAGGATCAGGTAGCTCAGCTTCAAATCCAATCTCTTTCCATTACATTAATCTGCCTTTACAACATATATATTAAACATTTAGATGAAAATGGAAAGAGCCAGTGAGAAATCCTATATTATTCAATGACTACCATCTGGCTATTTAGAAATATTTTTTTTTACAACATTTCTATATTTCAGATCATTCACACAAATCCAGAAGCAGTTACTTTCTTCAGTTACTCTTTTCAAAATCTTCTGATAGAACTGGATGGTATTTGCTCATATGCCTTCACTGTTGATAGCTTGATGCCTCCTTTCTGTATATATGAAGAGAAGTTAGGAAATTTGTTCTTGGAAATTTTCTAAGAGACAAAGTGGGTGGAGTTAGACTATGTAGAGGATAATCCTTTCTTTTCTTCACAAGGAACCTTTTTCCTTTCCTGTGCAATACCATGAAGTCTAGGGACAAGAGTGCAGAGTAGTTGATATAATAAAAATTATTTAAATTACATAATTACTTGTAGAGGGCTGGAACTTTGGAGAAGTATACTTGAAACAAGAATACTTAACTCAATGGAATTGATGAGATGATGGTTCTTTAGTATACATATACTTTGTACTTTAATGGTTCTCTAGTTCACACATACATAGTGTGCTGTAATGATGTAATATCAAAGTATTTAAGGGCTGAGAAGGACTAGAAGTGAGACATTCCATTTTTGACCATTCTCCTGGTGGCTCTCCTGCCTCCTGCACTCCTCCACTAAGATCAAAACTGAGTCAGACTATGACAGACGCAAACTGTAAAAGAGACAGCCAGTGAAGGAAACAATAAGAACTCCAGACTCTATTCTTAACCATTCTCATGGTATCTATTCTGCTGAGACTAAAGCCTGTCCAAAGGACCTCCAGAAAGCTAGCCTGGACATTACATTTTGGCACCTGAACATGGATGTAAAGACCTATACTCAGCAGTTTGACTGACGCAATCATAAGTTCAGGGGAGGAAGTCCCTGTGACCCAGAAATAGGGTAAGTAAACTAATCACTTTTGTTTTTCAACTAAAATGGGACAAATACTAAGAAAGAAAAGAAAAGAAAATACCAAAGGAAATGTCAAGCATAGTTAAGTTAATAAAGAAGCAAGGTTTGTTGATAACTTGGGAGCAAATCACTGGATTCTTAGAGATATTAGAGTACATGTCTCCTTGGTTCTCTAAGGAAGAAAAATTAGAGCCAGATAAGTGGAAACTAGTAAGAGAGCAACTAATTGAATATTACAATGATAATGGCCCTAATTCAATTCCTGAGGAAACATTCTATATATACAACACAATATAATTGGCTTTAAGGAATTACACAGGTTTTAAAATAAGGAAAAAAGAGAAAGCAGGATGGGAATGGTACTGACAAAGGAGCTGAAAAGCATGAAGAATTGGACAAGAAAGGAGTTAAGTACAGTGCTGATGAAATTAAGGAGTGTGGTGCTTCTCAATCAGCATAACCTATGCAGCAGCTTAGTCCAGCTACTATGACAACAGGCATTAATTAAAGCTAAGATGAAAGACAGGTTACATCTGATTTGAAAATAGAAGTATACCCTATGATTGAAGAGTTTGATTCTTCAGGTCAAGAAAGAAGAAGATACTCGTCTTTTAATTTGGAAATTATCAAAGATCTGAAAAAGGCTTGCACCTCTTATAGGTTTACATCATCTTATGTTAAGATGGTATTCAAGAATTTGGCTTATGAAATTTTAACCCCTAGTGATTAGAAATCTATAGCAAAGACATGTTTAGACATGTTGGACAAAATTTATTGTAACTTTCTGAGTATAGTGAACTATGTAGACTACAAGTGCAATGAAATAGGCAATCTGGAGTTAATATACCAGTCACCTTTGATCAACTAGCAAGTTTAGGTCCTTATGCAGACATTTTAGCACAGATTAATTATCCTATAGCAGCATATGAGCAAATTGCTTCTACTGCTATCAAAGCATGGGGCACCCTTCCAGAAAGACAAGATAGAGGGGAGGGCTTCATGAAAGTAGTGCAAGGTCCAACTAAGCCCTTTGTTGATTTTGTGGGATGTCTGCAGACAGCTGCCATACAAACTATTGGTGAAAATGTAGCAACAAAAATTATGATAAAACAACTTGCTAAAGAAAATGTAGAAAAATTATACTAGGACTACACAAGGATACTCCTTTAGATGAGATCATAAGACACTGTGCCACAGTGGGTACAAATACCTTTTATACCCAGGCTATGATGCAGACTTCTCAAGATCTGAATACAGGAAGACAGGGTCCTTTTTGGCAAGGAATTTCCAAAAAGACTTGTCAATGCTTTCAATGTGGTTAAAGTAGGGCATAGGAAAGCTCATTGTTGGCAGAGAAGACAGGGCAGGAGAACAAGACCCAAAACCTTATGTCTAAAATGCAACAGAGGCTTCCATTGGGCATCAGAATGTAGATTGACTCAGGGAAAGGAGAGGTGGGGCTCAGCTCCAGGGCCACAGGCAAAAAACACTTGGAGCATAATAGCAGCTGATGTTATACCTAGAGAGTCTTTAGAAGTTCAGTACTCCAACATAATCAATCAGCTGAGAAGCAATCTGATGAGAGAAAGGGATTACATGATCAATCAGCCAGGAAGGAATCTGATGAATAATTCCAGAGAATAAAGTTGTATGCAGCTGAGACTACTGAGATATATCCCCTGAAGAGGTGAAATTTGTTCCTCTTCAGATTATGGATCCTTTGCCTCCAGGCACAGTAAGCTTGATCATTTTACCTTCTGAGAGTACTTACAAAACAGTGTCTATCCATACACTGATTTGGGAAACTGGGGAATGTGTAGCTAATATCCCAGTCACTAATACAGGTAGACAATGTGTGACTTATCAACCAGGAGCAGTAGTAATATCAGTTTTACTGATATAGATTCCTAGTAGGAAATTTGGTGATATTTATCCAGATTTTGATTCCCAACAACAGAATCCGGAAATAATCTGGACTGCACCCATTACAGCTGACCACCCTATACTCACTATCTATGTAAATGGCATACCACTGAAAGGGTTGGTAGACATGGTTCCAATCATTAGAGGTGCCAATTGGCACCCAGTCATTGGTGAAAGATTAAGGCAGCTATCTATATATCTGGCATAGGAGGATCAATAGCAGCTGAAGTTAGGCTACCCCTTTGAGATGGACATTTGAAGGTGAAACAGGAGTTTTTACTCCTTTTGTAGTTGAAAAAATCCCCATTAGTCTATGGGGATGAGACATCTTACAATAGTTAAGATTACAATTGAGTACTTTGGCTTTTTAGGCAGGGCTGCTATTGAAGGCCTGCCTGCACTCTCACCTGTTCCCATTCAATGGAAAACTGACACACCAGGGTGGATGGAAAAGTGGCCCTTAAGAAGTGAAAAAATTCAGGCCTTATTAGATATAGTACAGGAGCAACTTGACCAAGGACACTTACAACCTTCTCTAAGTCCTTGGAATTCCCTGTATGTGTTGTAAGAAAGAAATCTGGAAAATGGAGGATGTTGACTGATTTAAGAAAAGTAAATGAACATATGGAAACTATGGGAATTCTTTAGCCTGGACTTCCATCTGCTACTCAGTTGCCTAGAGAATGGCCTCTTTGGGTTATAGACATTAAGGATTGTTTCTATTCTCTTTCTCTAGATAAGAAGGATATAAAAAGATTTGCCTTTTCAGTACCCAGTGTTAATTTAGCTGAGCCTTATAAAATATATGAATGGACAATTTTGCCCCAGGGAATGAAAAATAGTCCTATTATGTGTCAAATGTATGTCGCTGCTGCTCTTATTCCAGTAAGAAAAGCATTTCCAAATTTATGTTATTACATTACATGGATAATATCTTGGGGTATGCACCTGAGGAGCAAATGTTAGAAGCATGTCTGCAAAAGACCATAGAAACACTAAGATACTACAAACTGCTCGTAGCTCCAGAAAAAAACTCAAAGACATTCTCCTTTTCAAAATTTAGGATATGAAGTATATCCTAAGATGCTCACAGTACAAAAATTTTCCTTAAGAACAGAAAAGTTAAACATCTTAAATGACTTTCAGAAATTGATAGGAGATATCCAATGGATGCGACCAGTGTTAGGCTTGACTACCTATAAATTACAATCATCATATGACATTTTGAGGGGAGACACTGCTTTAAACTTACGACACCAGCTTACAAAAGAAGCTTAAGAGGTTTTGAGAGAGGTTGAACTGGTTTTATCCAATGTGATTGGAAGAGTCACTCAAAATCTCTTGGAAATATCAGTTTTTGCTACAAAAGAGGTACCCACAACAGTCCTTCATTAAGGAGGCAATGTGATAGAGTGGATGAACCTCCCAGCCCAACCAGACCAAAGCCTTACTCCTTATCCAAGTGCTTGTGGCTAGAATTTTATTAAAGGCCATTAAGCAAGCAGTACAATTATCTGGGATAAGATCTGACAAGATATACACATTTTATACCAATGCACAAATTAATGTATGCTGTGAAAACATCCCAGAGTGGAAAATTTTATTGGCCACAGCTCCAAATTTTTACACATAGGTCTCCATTAAAGATATCCTGGCTATTACATAATTGGCAATGGATTTTTGAAGAAAAGGTTTCTATCTTTACAGATGCATCCAAATATAACATTTGTGCTGTATACTTTCATGACTTAACTATAAAGAGAGCAGTCAGAACTCCTTTTCAGTCCACTCAGCAGAATGAATTGTATGCAATCATGCTAGCCCTTACTTATTATCCAGGAGATGTAAATATAATATCTAATTCGGTGTATTGCCACAGCTCAAATAAAATTTGTAGCTTCCAAAATACATCAGCTCTTTAAGGAACTTCAAGAGCAAGTGAGAAAGCATCCAAGTAAGATTTATATCTTGCATGTCCACTCAAATAGTGGACTTTCAGGATCTATTATTGATGGTAATTC
Source organism: Antechinus flavipes (assembly GCF_016432865.1). Classification (NCBI taxonomy): domain Eukaryota; kingdom Metazoa; phylum Chordata; class Mammalia; order Dasyuromorphia; family Dasyuridae; genus Antechinus; species Antechinus flavipes. The sequence continues at coordinate 362,282,868 of NC_067399.1, read as the reverse complement.
AAAGGCAGATAGCCTTCTAACCATATTAGCCAATACTCCTTTATTTCAGGCAGCTCAAGAATCTCATTCTAAATATCATCAGGCTGCTTGAGCTTTACATTTGCAATTTGGGATAACAAAAGAGGAAGCTAGGAGCATAATAAAAGCCTGCAAAATCCTATGCTCCCTCCAGGGAAAAAGCCTTGTGATTTGAGACCCAATGAAATTTGGCAAATAGATGTGATCCATTATAAATCTTTTGGTTATTTTTGGTCTGTCTTTTATTCATGTTGTAGTAGATACCTTTTCAGGATTTATTTTTGCAATACCAGCAGCAAAAGAGACTGCTCAAGTAATCACTGAATTCCTTATACAAGCTTTTGCAATTATGGATGTGCCACAAGCAATAAAAACAGATAATGGACCTGCATATACTTCTAAACATTTTGCATACTTTTGTGCACAGTCTCAGATTTTACACATCACTGGAATACCTTTTAATCCTTAAGGACAGGCAATAGTAGAGAGGAGAAACAAAGACATCAAAACGCTGCTCCAAAAACAAAAGAAAGGGAGAGTCACAGGTAACCTAGAGAATCTTTAAATTTAGCTCTTTATACTATTATTTTTTCATTTTTGATAAAGATGCACTGGCTCCGGCAGACAGGTTTTATAACCCACCAGAAGGGCAGAGTCCAGTGCAAGCAGCTCTACTATCTTTTAGATAATCATCAGGTGATGTGGAGAGATCCAGAAAGTGGTGAATGAAAGGGACCAGATAGGTTAACTGATTGGGGGAGAGGGTTTGCTTTTATCTCTACAGATGGAGAAGGAATCAGATGAGTGCCAATGAGCCATATTCTCCTTGTCCATTGGAGAGAGATGAAGAAGACCCTTAAAACAAAGAAGACCCAAGAAACATTGGGTGACTGTGTCTACCATTGAAAGAGCATGGTAATTATGGCAATTGAATCATGACTTCAAAATCATTGAATTCCTTAACACATGAAGTAATGGACAATAGATTGGTTTTGGACTATCTCTTGGCTGCTGAAGGAGGTGTATGTGTGGTTGTTATTTACATACCTTCCTTCTAGGATTTATGGACATGTATAATTCCTCATGTTGATTCATGTTGTTTGTTATATCACTACTAGCCTGTGTTGTATTACTATGTGCTTGTGTAATACCTCCCATGTTGATGGATTTATACCTGTTTCAAGTAAGGCACTTCAATCCAGAGGAAACCAGCTAACAATGTCTAGTTTGGTGTTCTCATCTTCCTGAGAAGTCAGGGAGGGCATGATCACCTCCTTTTTGGTGTTTTCACCTCTCTTCCTGAGAAGTCAGGGATGGCATGACAGTTTGTGTTCTAAAACAAAAGAAAGCACAAGATGTAGAGGGCCAGAACTCTGAAGAAGTATACTTAAAACAAAGATACTAACAACAAAGTGTTAACTCAATGGAATTAATGAGATGATGGTTCTTTAGTATACATATACTCAGTACTTAGCATGGTGATGTAATGGTTCTCTAGTTCACACATACATAGTGTGCTGTAATGATGTAATCATACCAAGGTATTTAAGGACTGAGGAGTGGAAATGAGTCATTCCATTTTTGACCATCCTCCTGGTGGCTCTTCCACTTCTTGCCCTCCTCCACTAAGATCAAGACTGGGTCAAACTGTGACAGACACAGACTATAAAGGAAAGAGACTGTAAAGGAGACAATAAAAACTCCAGACTCTATTCCTACTCTCATGGTGTCTATCCTGCTGAGACCAAGGCCCATTGGAAGGATCTCCAGAAAACTAGCCCGAACATTACAATTACTTAGTGCTTTCAGCCGGATAAAAGATAACTATTATTAACCCCATTTTACAGATGAGAGAATTGAGGCTCCAGTGCCATAACTTGGGTGAGATAACAGAAGCTTTTCCATTTAGCACTTCAACAGAATGGAAACAATATAGCTTATAGAAGGGATGAGAATTAGACTTGACTTCATTGATTTAGGAAATTCCCAGGTGAGGAAAGTCCCTCTACCAATGCAGGTTGGCACTTTTTATTTTCTGCAATTTATAGATGTATCTAGAAATATCTAGGACACTAAGAAGTTAATTGACTTGCCCAGGGTCACATAGACAGTGTATGGCATTTGGGGAAATTGATGCCAGCTCTTCTTGGCTATCAAACTGATTCTCTATTCACTCTGCCATACATTCATGACCCTAGATAACTGGGGGGGGGGGAAGGGGGAGAGAGATAGTTAAAATAGGAAACCACCAGATAGCCTATTTCTTCTGTATCCATGTGATCTTATTATTATTATTATTATTATTAAAGCTTTTTATTTACAAAACATATGCATGGATAATTTTTCAACATTGACCCTTGCAAAATTTTCTGTTCCAAATTTTTTCCTCCTTCTCCCCATCCTCTCCCCTACATGGCAGGTAGTTTAATACATGTTAAAATATATGTTAAATCCAATATATGTATGCATGTTTATACAGTTATCTTGCTGCACAGGAAAAATCAGATCTAGAAAGAAAAGAAAACTGAGAAGGAAAACAAAATGCAAGCAAACATCAATCGAAAGCGTGAAAATGCTATGTTGTGGTCCACACTAAATTCCCACAGGTCACTCTCTGGGTGTATATGGGTTCCTTTATCACTAAACAAGTGGAACTGGTTTGAATCATATCATTGTTGAAGAGAGCCATGCCCATCAGAATTGATAATTTTGTACTCTTGTTGTTGAAGTGTATAATGATCTCCTGGTCCTGCTCATTTCAATTAGCATCAATTCATATAAGTCACTCCAGGCCTTTCTGAAATCATCCTGTTGGTCATTTCTTACAGAACAATAATATTCCATAACATTTATATACCATAATTTATTCAGCCATTTTCCAATTGATGGGCATCCATTCAGTTTCCAGTTTCTAGCCTCTACAAAAAGGGCTGCCACAAACATTTTTGCACGTGGGTCCCTTTCTCTTCTTTAAGATCTCTTTGGGATATAAGCCCAGTAGAAACACTGTTGGGTCAAAGGGTATGCACAGTTTGATAACTTTTTGAGCATAGTTCCAAATTGCTCTCCAAAATGGTTGGATCCATTCACAGTTCCACCAACAATTTATCAGTGTCCCAGTTTTCCCATATCCCCTCCAACATTCAGCATTATCTTTTCCTGTCATCTTAGCCAATCTGAGAGTTATGTAATGGTATATAGTTATCTTAATTTGCATTTCTCTGATCAATAGTGATGTGGAGCACCTTTTCATATGACTTAAAGTAATTTTACCTTCTTCATCTGAAAATTGTATGTTCATATCCTTTGACAATTTATCAATTTGAGAAAAGCTTGAATTTTTATAAATTTGAATTAATTCTCTATATATTTTAGAAATGGGGCCTTTTTCAGAACCTTTGAATATAAAAATGTTTTCCCAGTTTATTGCTTCCCTTCTAATCTTGTATTTGTTTTGTTTGTACAAAAACTTTTTAACATAATCAAAACTATCTATTTTGTGATTAATAATGATCTCTAGTTCTTCTTTGTTAACAAATTCCTTCCTCCTCCACATATTTGAAAGGTAAACTATCCTATGTTCTTCTAATTTGTTTATAATATCATTCTTTATGTCTAGATCATGAACACATTTTGATCTTATCTTGGTCTATGGTGTTACGTGTAGGTCAATGTCTAGTTTCTGTCATACTAGTTTCCAGTTTTCCCAGAAGTTTTTGTCACATAGGGTTCTTATCCCAAAAGCTTGGTATTTGGGTTTGTCACACACTAGATTAATATAATCATTGACTGTTTTATCCTGTGAACCTAACCTATTCCACTGATCAACTACTTTGTTTCTTAGCTAATACCAAATGGTTTTGATGACCTCTGCTTTATAATATGGTTTTAGATCTGGTACAACTACACCACCTTCATTTGCTTTTTTTTTTTTTTTTTCATTAATTCTCTTGAAATTCTTGAATTTCATCAAGATGAATTTTGTTGTTATTTTTTCAGTTAAAAAAATAGTCAGTAAAAATGTCAGTAAATAATTTCTTGGGAGTTTGATTGGTAGAGTACTAAATAAATAGATTAGTTTAGGTAGTATTGTCATCTTTATTATATTTGCTTAACCTATCCAAAAGCACTTGATATTTTTCCAATTGTTTAGATCTGACTTTATTTGTATGGAAAATGTTTTGTAGTTTTGTTCATATAGTTCCTGACTTTCCCTTGACAGATAGATTCCCAAATATTTTGTACTATCAATAGTTATTTTAAATGGAATTTCCCTTTGTATCTCTTGCTGTTGGATTTTGTTAGTGATGTATAAAAATGCTGATGATTTTTGTGGATTTATTTTGTATTCTGCTGTAATGGTCTGAGGCTCGAGTTGATGCACTGAGGTCCCAAGCATGTGAGGCTAAATAGTAATTGGACCATACTCTATTAATATATAAGCTTGGAGAAAGAATGGCCCCAGCCCACTCTTTGTGCAAGTCCTGATGTGTTGTATAGGAAATGATGGTTTTGGTGGGTAGAGGCAGGGGAGTGGAAAAGGAAGGGGAAGGAGAGACTGCTGGCTGGCGTTTTGACACAGCTACTCGCATTGCCATTGCGACGGCCTTTCAGCTCAGATCCCCTTCTGTTAGCTGGCTTCCTGTTGCAGCTGCCCATATTGCTATTGCAATCTTTCTTGCCCATATTGCTATCACAATCCTTATTCTCCTCTTCACTTCAATAAAGATTGAAGATTTTTCCCTTAACCTGAATTCCTGACTCCGACTGATTTAAAATACATGGTCATTACATTCTGCAACTTTGCTAAAGTTGTGCATTATTTCTAATAGTTTTTGGTTGATTCTTTAGAATTCTCTAAGTATTCCATCATATCCTCTTCAAAGAATGATAATTTGATTTCCTCATTACCTACTCTAATTCCTTTAATCTCTTTTTCTTTTCTTATTGTCAGATCTAGCATTTCTAATACAATATTGAATAGTAATGGTGATAGTGGGCAACCTTGTTTCATCCCTGATCTTATTGGGAATGGTTCCAGCTTATCCCCATTACATATGATGCTTGCTGATGGTTTTAAATAGCTGTTACTTGTGGTGTTCTTCTTCTTTAATATATAAGATGGTTCTCTCTGGGAGCAGGTTTCTCAGGGAGGTTTTCTGGAGGTAGCCTTAGTTTCAGTTAAATGTAATAATTACTCCAAATACAGCCAGCTGATAAAATGCAAATGTTTATTTCTTATTTCTTTCCAAGCCCGGTTAGCTTTCTTAGAGGCCTCTATCTCCTTGGTTCTAAGAACTCTTGCAGCTTTATCCTTTGCTTCTGCCTCTGCTTTCTTCAGCCTTCAGCCAGCATAAAGGTGGAAGATGGAATGAATCTGTCTTGCCTCTAAGAGAGGGCTTCTCTCTGAACTGACTTGATGCTCCCCTCTCAATCTTTTCAGCTGAACTAACTTGACTGGCTCACTGAAGCTCTATTTATGCTCCCTCTTTGAGAGTGTGTTTGTGGACTTCCTCCCAGAGTGCTCTGTGGCCCTAAGAGCTTCTTGCTTTTATATGAACTTTCTAAAGGTGTGAACACAAGCATTGTTTCTATCAGTATTAGTGACTTATCACCTTGTAAGGATTTGCTCTAAGGTGTGAACCAATAAGCATTGTATCAATTCCATTGAGTTAACACTAGGATTCTAACATCTTCCACTTTCTTTTGTTTTAGAACATAAGGTGGTTATGATCTACCTGACTTCTCAAGGAGGTGAGAACCCCCAAAAGAAGGTGATCACGCCTTCCCTGACTGCTCAAAAAAGAAGTGAAAGCATCATAAAAAGAAGGTGGTCACACCCTCCCTGACATCTCAGGAAGGGAGTTGAAAACACCAAAGGAAATAAAAAGTCAAATCAGATTAGTGGGTTTCTGAAGGGCTTACTTGAAACCGATCTACATAAATCCATCAATATGGGAGGCATTACACATAATTACATAAAATACATAAGCACATAGCAATATAACACAGGCTAGTAGTAATGTAACAAATAACATGAACCAATATGAGAATTTACACATGTATCCATAAGTCTTAGAAATAGTCCCAAAGGAATCCATTGTCCATTAGTTCGTGGAATCCAATAATTCCTGTAAGCTCTGAAATAATGCAATAGTCTCATCAACAATTTTTCATCTCAAGGAATCCAATGATTCCTGCTGGTTTTCAAGAACTGAAAGCTGAAGATTTTAAAGTTCCTTTAACAGTCTCATTGTCAGCCATGCTCTTTCAGTGTCAGATGTTTCTTAAATCTTCTCCTTTGTTTTGAGGTTTTTCTCTTTTTCTATTTCTCTCTAATGGACAAGGCAAATATAGCTCATTGACACTCATCTGATTCCTTCTCCTCCTATAGAGATACAAGCAAACCTTCTTCCCCAAGCAGTTAACCTAATTCCCTTCTATTTACCACTTTTGGGATTTCTCCTCCTCATCTGGCAATTACATTGGAGCTGTTTGCACTGGATACTGCCCTGTTGGGTTAAAAGGCTTGTATTCTCCCTAACTGTAATCCTGATTGCTTTTCTGTTGGTTAATGACATCAGAGTCCTGACCTTCTAAAGACTCTCTGGCGTTAACCTCAGCTGCCATCATGCTCCACCTATCTTTTGATTGATACCTTGGAGCTGGGCCCTGCCTCTCATTTCTCTGAGTCAATCTACAGTCTGAGGCCCAGTGATAGCCTTGGTTACATTTTGTACATGGGGTTTGGGGTTTTCTCTCACCCTGTCCTCTCCTTCTATCTCCATATCTACAATGAGCTCTCAAATGCCCAACTTTTCTATACTGAAAACATCTACGAGTTACTCTAAAAGTCCCTTGCCAAGAGGTACTCTGTCTTTCCATGTTCATCATAGTTTGGGTATAATAAGCATTTATGCCCACTGTGGCACAGCGTCTTATGATCTCCTCTAAAGGAGCATCTTTGTCTAGTCCCCATATAATTCTTTTGCAAACTTCATTGGCATTGAATAGTAATGATGATAGGGGGCAACTATCATTAGCCAGATGTCTGGTCATTATTTCTGTGGCAGCATTATCTCCAATGGTTCTTATGACAGCTGTTTGCAAACATCCCACAAAATCTGCAAAAGGTTCATTGGGACCTTGTGCTAGTTTTGCAAAAGCTTTACTTTCATCTTTCTATCCAGGGAGAGAACTCCAAGTTTTTATTACAGCCTTAGAAATTTGCTCATACACTGGTATGGGATAATAAATCTGTTCTGAATTCTCTCCATACTGACCTTCACCAGCTATTTGGTCCAAAGAAATTTGTACATTAGCTCCTGTTTGCCTGTTGCATTGGGCTTGAATCCTACATAATTCATGAAATTCCGAAAGCCACAACAAATTTTGTCCAGGTTCTAAAGCTATGGATTTCCAGTCATTCGGGATTAAGATTTCATAAGACAAATTATCTAGTAACAGCTTAACATAAGAGGATGTGGCCCCATAAAGAGTGAAACCCTTTTTCAAATCTTTAATTTTTTCCAAATTAAAAGGAGTGTATCTTCTCCCTTTTTGACCTGAAGAGTCAAGCTCTTCGATCACAGAATATGCATTTATAAAATCAGATATATCTTCTCCTTCATTTTTTGCCTTAATTAATGCCTCTTCTAATCTTGTCATATTCTGCTTTACAGGAAATGATTGTGTTTTTGCCTCTCTCCCTCTCCCTTCTTCCTCCACCCATGAAGTGTTAATTGAGGGGGGAGGGTCATGAGATGTGGAATGATCTAATTTCTCCTGCTGTGAAGTATCACACTCAGAATTGTACTTAACTCCATTCTTATCTGATTCTTCTTGCTTTTCATCTAGTTTAGTTGGCACCTCCCCTTCCTGCACTTTCTTCTTTTTCTTCATTCTAACACTTAAATAATTTCTTATAGCCAGTTGTATTAAATTGTATGTATAAAGTATATTTTTGGAAATTGAATTTGGATTAGAATTGTAATATTCACCCAGTTCCTCTTCTATTAATTTCCACTCGTCTAGATCCAATTTTTTTTCCATAGAGAACCAAGGACATATGTGCTTTACAGTTTCTAAAAGTTCAGTGATCTGCTCCAAAATTATAATCAAACCTTGGCTTTCCATAACCTTGACAATGCTCTCTAAACATTTTCCTTGAACAGAAACAGAAGGCTGTTTTCTAAACAACTGTCCCATCTTAGATGAAATTCTACTTTAACTCTTTTAACAAAATTTCTTTGTTGTACTCACCCTAATTTCTGGGTTGAGGAGACTTTTCCACTGTTTCAGGATTAGAGGCTTTTCCACTGAAATCAGGATTGGAAGCTTTCTTCTTTAATATATAAGGTGGTTCTCTCTGGGAGCAGGTTTCTCAGGGAGGTTTTCTGGAGGCAGCCTTAGTTTCAGTTAAATGTAATAATGACTCCAAATACAGCCAGCTGATAAAATGCAAATGTTTATTTCTTATAAACATTTCCAAGCCTGGTTAGCTTTCTTAGAAGCTTCTCTCTCTCCTTGGTTCTAAGAGCTCTTGCAGCTTTGTCCTTTGCTTCTGCCTCTACTTTCTTCAGCTTCCAGCCAGCACAAAGGTAGAAGAGGGAATGTATCTGTCTTGCCTCCGAGAGAGGGCTTCTCTCTGAACTGACTTGACGCTCCCCTTTCAATCTTTTCAGCTGAACTAACTTGACTGGCTCACTGAAACTCTATTTATGCTCTCTCTCTGAGGTGGGCTTGTGGGCTTCCTCCCAGAGTGCTCTGTGGGCCTAAGAGCTTCTTGCTTATATGAGCTCTCTAAAAGTGTGAACACAAGCATTGTTTCTATCAGTATTAGTGACTTATCACCTTGTAAGGATTCGCTCTAAAGTGTGAACCAATAAGCATTGTATCAATTCCATTGAGTTAACACTAGGATTCTAACAGTTACTATTTTAAGTAAACTCCATTTATTCCTACATTCTCTATTGCTTTTAATAGGAATGGATGATGGATTTTATCAAATGCTTTTTCTGCATCTATTGAGATAATCATATGTTTTTTGTTAATTTGGTTATTGATATAGTCAATTATACTAATTGTTTTCCTAATATTGAACCATCCCTGAATTCCTGGCATAAATCCTACTTGGACATGGTGTGTTATCCTGAGGATGATTTTCTGTAATCTCTTTGCTAATATTTTATTTAAAAATTTTGCATCAATATTCATTAGGGAGATTGGTTTATAATTTTCTTTCTCTGTTTTTCCTATCTGGTTTAGGTATCAGTACCCTGTCTATGTCATTAAAGGAATTTGGTAGAAGTCCTTCATTTCCCATTTTTTCAAATAGTTTATATAATGTTGGAGTTCATTATTCTTTAAATGTTTGGTAGAATTCACATATAAATCCATCTGATCCTGAGAATTTTTTATTAGGGAGTTGATTAATAACTTGTATTTCTTTTTCTAAAATGGGACAATTTAAGTAATTTATTTCCTCTTCTGTTAATCTGGGCAATCTATATTTTTGTAGGTATTCCTCTGTTTCACTTAGATTATCAAATTTATTGGCATAAAGTTGGGCAAAGTAACTCCTATTTATTGCTATAATTTCCTCTTCATTGGTGGAAAGTTTTCCCTTTTCATTTTTGAGACCAAAAATTTGATTTTCCTCTTTTCTTTTTGTAATCAAATTAACTAAAGGTTTATCTATTTTGATTCTTTCATAAAACCAATTCTTAGTTTTATTCATTAATTCAATAGTTTGTTTGTTTTTTTGCTTTCAATTTTATGAATCTCTCCTTTTATTTTTAGAATTTCAAGTCTGATATTTGATTGGGGGTTTTTAATTTGTTCTTTTTCTAGCTTTTTTAGTTACAAGCTCAATTCATTGATTTTTCTCTTTATTTTATGCAAGTAAGCATCTATACATATAAAATTTTTTCTTATTTTTGCTTTGGCTGCATCCCACAAATTTTGGTATGTTGTCTCACTATTGTCATTCTCTTGGATGAAATTATTTGTAAGGGTCGGAGAGGAACCTCACATAGTATAAAAGGAAATAAAGAGGCTTTGATGTCTGAGACACCCAGATGTGATCTCTGCAGCAAGTAAGGACCACATCATGAGCAGAAGCTCTGGCGGCATTGAGAACGCATCATCAGTGGGAGATGTCTCCTTCTCTTATTGGCTGTGCGTGTGACCTCAAAGACCCTATATAACCAGGAAGTAGGAAGAGTTCAATAGAAGTTCAGCAGGAGTTCAGTAAGAGTGCAGGAGGAAATAGAATGGTGCACGATGTGAACACATGGAATAAAGTCTTGAGCTCGCAAGCCACTGTGTCTGAGCACTCTGTTGGACATGAGAACCACTGCTTAGAGAGGCAGAAATCTCTGAGGACCTATGATTGGGTAAGATTTCTAAAAGCCTGAGATTAGGCAAGACTGGCAATCAGTAACCTCTGGGTGGGCAGTTATAAGTGGCAGCCCAACATGGGGGAAACGCTTTTAAGATTGTTAGGCCCAACAGCCTCTTCCAGAGAGCTGAGAAGGCAGGGAAGTATAATGAATCTGAGTCTAAGTTTACCTGTGATCATGCCTGAGGACACACTGTGCACATAGCTCAAGTATATAAGTTAGAGAGCCAGACAGGTTATTTTCTAGAAGAAAACACATCTGACAAGAGGCAGGGGGCTTGCTCCCAGCCTCCAAGGTGTCTACTCCCACATCCACTAAGTACAGCTAAGCAAGGAAAAAATCAGGAAGTGAACAAGACGATTAAACAGAACAAAAAGTGCGAGAACTACAGGCTGAGGAAAAGAAGAAACAAAAGATTACAACAGAAAAAGAAATGCAAGAGTTACAGGTTGAGTTAGAGAAGAAATGAAAAGTTACTTTACAGCAGTTAGAACAAAAAGTACAAGAGCTGAGCCTACTGGCTGAGGCAGAGAAGGAACCAAAAGCTACTTTACAGCAGTTAATAATGCAAGAACCAAGTGAATACAATAGGTTAAAAAATCCCACGAGTTTTAAAACTAGGAAAGATTTTAACTTGGGCAGCCAAACAAGGAAGTATCAGGAGATGGCTGTAGCCTTAGAGGGTACAGGATATGGAATATAGTTAAAGAAATCTTTTTTTTTTTTTTTTTTTTTTTTTTTTTAAGCATTTTACTGATTTATCTTGCCTGCTACAGCTCTAGGAGACCTGCAGGGCTTATCCATTTGATAAAGAAAAAAGATAAGTATTGTATAATCATGGTGAGTTGGGCAGAAAAGGAATTGGGTGTGTTAAGTACTTAGCTGATGAGAAGGGGTGTGGTTCTTTTCACATTCAAAGGTTTGAGTTCTAATTCTGCCCAGAGTAGAGCATATACCCTTAGAGTATTCCCTATCTCCTGACCTTTCTCCCTCAATTCCACCTTCCTGGGTGGTAAGAGGAGGAGAAGTGGGATGGGCGATGATACCAGCACTGCCCACAAAGCAGTTCTGCCCACCCCCTCTGTCTTCATTACAAGAGGCAGGCTAGGCTTCCGAGCCCCAGGCAAAACACCCTTGTGGCTTGATGGCAGTTATTATACCCAAAGAGTTTTTATAAATTCAGTGCTTCATTCTGATCAGTCAGTCTTTGAAGCAAGCCTGTAGGGGAAGAGGATTGCATTTAGGGAGAGTAAAGCTGTATGCCACTGGGATTACTGAGATATCCCCTGGAGAGTTGAAATCTGTCCCTATTCAGTTTATAGATTCCTTGCCTCCACACACAGTCAGCTTGACTGTTTCATCCCCTGAGAGTGCTTACAAAACAGTGTCTATCCATACACTGATTAAGGATGTGTAGCTATTGTCCCAGTCACTAATATAAGTAGACAATGTGTGATCTATGACTCAGGAGGAGGAGGAGTATCAGGTTTACTGATCCACACTCCTGAAATGCAATTTGGTGATATTTATCCAGATTTTGACTCTGAACAACAGAATTCAGGAATATTCTGGACTGCAGCTATTACAGCTGAACATTCTATGCTCACTATCTATGTGAATGGCATACCATTGAAAGGATTGGTAGACACAGGTGCAGATTGTACAGTTGTTAGAGGTGTCAGTTGGCCCAGTCATTGGCCAAATATTATAATAAACATCTATATATCTGGCATAAAAGCATCAATAGTAGCTGAAATTAGTACTACCCCTTTGATATGGGAATTTGAAGATAACATAGGAGTTTTTATTCCTTTTGTAGTTGAAAAAATCTCCATCAATCTATGGGGAAGAGATATCTTACAAAGTGAAAAAATTCATGCCTTATTAGATATAGTACAGGAGCAACTTGACCCAGGATATTTACAACCTTTTCTAAGTCCTTGGAATTCTATAAAAAAGAAATTTGGAAAATGGAGGATGTTGACTGACTTGAAAAAAATAAATGAACAGATGGAGACAGTGGGAGCTCTTCAGATTGGGCTTCCATATCCTACTCAATTGCCTAGGGAATGATTTCTTTGGATTGTTTCTATTCTATTCCTCTGGATAAGGAGGGTATGAAAAGATTTGCCTTTTCAGTGCCCAGCATTAATTTAGTTGAGCCTTATAAAAGATATGAATGGACAGTTTTGCCACAGGGAATGAAAAATAGTCCTATTATGTGTCAAATGTATGTGGCTGCTGTTCTTACTCCAATAAGAAAAGCATTTCCAAAAGTTATGTTACAACCATTATATGACATTTTAAGAGGACACAGTGCTTTAGACTCCCCATGCCAGCTTACAAAAGAAGTTCAAGAGGCTCTAAGAAAGGTTGAATTGGCTTTATCCAATGTGATTGAAAGAGTCACTCAAAAAAGCTTTGGAAATATCCGTTTTTGCTACAAAAGAGGCACCCATAGCAGTCCTTCATCAAGGAGACAATATGATGGAGTGGGTGAACCCACCCAGCTCACCCAGACCAAAACCTTATTCCTTACCCAATGCTTGTGGCTAGAATCTTATTAAAGGCCATTAAGAGAGTAGTACAATTATCTGGGATAAGTCCTGACAAGATATATGCTTTTTATACCAATGCACAAATTGATGTGTGTTGTGAAACCATCCCAGAGTGGAAAAATTTATGGCCCCAGCTCCAAATTTTACACATAGGTCTCCATTAAAGATAACCTATATAATTGGCAATGGATTTTTGAAGAAAAAGTTTCTAAGGTTCCTCTTAAAGGACCGATTGTTTTTATAGATGCATCCAAACATAACATTTGTACTATATACTCTCATGATTTGGCTGAAAAGAAAGTAATCAAAATTTCCTTTCAGTCCACTCAGCAGAATGAATTATATGCAATCATTCTAGGTCCATTCAGTAGGTGTGGTACAAAGAATTGCCACAGCCCAAATAAAATTTATAGCTTCTAATATATATCAGCTCTTTAAAGAACTTCAAGAGCAAGTATTATATCTTGCATGTTGGACTTTCAGGTCCTATTTTTTAAAAATTATTATCAGGCTGCTTGAGCTTTACATTTACAATTTGAGATAACAAAAGAGGAAGCTAGAAGCATAGTAAAAGCCTGTACAGCTTGCCTTCCTTTCCATGCTCCTATGCTCCCTCCAGGAAAATACTCTCATGGTTTGAGATCCATGCTTTATGGCAAATGCTATCACTCATGTTAAGAGGCAGAGCATCCATGTAATCATGGATACACACTCTCAATTCCTCATGGCTTCTCTCCAATTTGGAGAAGCAGTTAGGCATGTGATAAGCCATCTTTATCATTGTTTTTCTATTATAGGAGTCCCACAGGCACTTAAGACAGATAATGGACCAGCTTATACATCTTCTGCCTTTTGATCCTTCTGCACTGAATTTGGCATTGTCCATTCCACTGGCATCCCATATAATCCCACCAGCCAAGCTATTATTGGACTGGCTATTTGTACTCTCAAGATGCTTCTGTCTAAAAAAAGAAAAGGGATTATTGGGGTTCGCACAACCCATTATTCAACTCATGCAGGCTTGCTTAGATGCAGATATATATATGCAGATATATATATGCAATTGCTGGCAATTTTCATATTCTTTGGACCTTACTCCAGCAATGTGCTTCTGGCATTCACAGAAAGTGTGACTAACTAACAGACTAGCCAACAAGGACAAGAGCCCTCTCTCCACAGTGATATGGAAGGATTTAGATGACATCTACAAGAGCTCGGGTTGGGTCAAGGTTTGGGGACCTGAATATGCTCTTGTTCCAGATGCAGATCCAACAGCAGAAGAGTGGATCCCAACCAGAAACATCCATGACCAGAAACATCCTTCTCAAGAATACAAGGAATAGACAATGATGACGGCCCAGAAGGATCCCAGATATCAGCAGTCCTTCAGACATTGATGACAGTCATGTCCCTCCTGACCATGACACCAAAAATGGCAGACACAGCACCAAGGTAGCAGCTGAATTGGACTTCCCTGGTTGATGCACGACACCTAGAGACTGATAGAACTGGACAATGGATTTGTGTGCTTCTCCCACAGCCTCCAGCTATTCACATGGTAGGCTGGGGAGAGGCTTTGCCCCATTTTCCACTTGTAGACAATGCCTTTAAACTACTGGGTTGAACACCATGTTACTTTTCCTTGGTTTTGGTCCCTTTTGGGCCTAGTTTTTACTATCTTATTTTTGTTTGCCTTTGTTCTATTTTTATACACCCTGTAATTTCATTAATTAAGTGAGCTATTATTGATTGGTCAAAATTAGTCTGATGTGATGAGTGGTCCCCAAAAAACAAGAAAAGGGAGTTGTAAGAGTCCGAGAGGAACCTCACATAGTATAAAAGGAAGTAAAGCGTCTTTGATGTCACCCAGATGTGATCTCTGCAGCCAGTAAGGATGGCCTCATGAGTGGAAGTTCTAGCCTCATTGAGAGGTATCATCAACGGGAGATGTCTCCTTCCCTTATTGGCTGTGTGTATGACCTCATAGAGTCCCAGGGATCCTCAAACTACGGCCCACAGGCCAGATGTAGCAGCTGAGGATGTTTATCCCCCTCACCCAGGGCTATGAAGTGTCTTTATTTAAAGGCCCACAAAACAAAGTTTTCGTTTTTACTATAGAACGGCCCTCCAACAGTCTGAGGGACAGTGAACTAGCCCCCTATTTAAAAAGTTTGAGGATCCCTGTCATAGACCCTATATAACCAGGAAGTAAGAGGAGTTCAATAGGAGTTCAGCAGGAGTTCAATAAGAGTGCAGGAGGAAGTAGAATAGTGCAGGATGTGAACACATGAAATAAAGTCTTGAGCTCGTAAGCCACTGTGTCTGGGCACTCTGTTGGACATGAGAACCACTGCTTAGAGAGGTAGTGGCCAGAAATCTCTGAGGACCTATGGTTGGGTAAGATTTCTGAAAGCCTGGGATTAGGCAAGACTGGCAATCAGTAACCTCTGGGTGGGAGGTTACAATTATTAATTGTGTCTATGATATGCTGTTTTACCCATTCATTCTTTAGGAAGAGATTATTTAGTTTCCAATTACTTTTTGGACTATTTTCTCCTGGCCTTATATTGCATGTGATTTTTATTCCATCATGATCTGAAAAAAAAGTGCATTTACTATTTCTGCCTTTTTGCATTTGATTTTGAGGTTTTTATGCCCTAACACATGGTCAATTTTTGAATAAGTTCCATGAACTGCTGAGAAAAAGTAAACTCCTTTCTGTCTCCATTTAATTTTCTCTAAAAATCTATTATACCTAACTTTTCTAACATTTTGTTTACCTCCTTAACTTCTTTCTCATTTATTTTGTGGTTCAATTTATCTAGTACTGAGAGAGCAAGATTGAGATCTCCCACTAGTATAGTTTTGCTGTCTATTTCTTCTTGCATCTCTCTTAACTTCTCCTCTAGGAATTTAGATGCTATACCACTTGGTGCATATATGTTTAGTATTGATATTGCTTCATTATCTATGGTATCCTTTAGTTTCCTTCCTTATCTCTCTTAATTAAATCTATCTTTGCTTTTACTTGATATGAGATCAGGAATGCTATCCCTGCTTTTTTTTTCTTTACCTGATGCATACCATATTCTGTTCTAGCTCTTAACCTTCACCCTGTATGTATCACTATGCTTTAAACGTGTTTCTTGTAAACAAACAAATTGTAGGATTCTGGCTTTCAATCCAGTCTGCTATCTGCTTCCATTTTATGGGAGAGTTCATCCTATTCACATTCACAGTTAAAATAACTAATTCTGTATTTCCTGCCATCTTACTTAATCTAGGTTATGCTTTTCTCTTTCCTATCCCTCTTCCCTCTTCCTCATTTTTTCCTATTTTGCTTTTGATGACCAACTCCCTCAAACAGTCCTCCCCCTTTAGAGTCCCTCTCCCCTTTTACACCTTTTCCCTAATTCTTCTGTTTTCCCTTCTATTAGTCTTTCCCTTTCTTTCCCCCCTTTTCCTCCTATTGCCCTCTAAGGTGAGACAAGTTTCTTTGTGATACCAAATATGTCTGATATTCTCTCTTAGTTCCAAATGTGATGAGCGTAAGATTCACACAATGCTCATACTCCTCCCTTCTTTCCCACAATTATAATAGGTTTTCTTTGCCTCTTCGTAAGTTGTATTTTACCTTATTTTCCCTCTTTTTTCCTCTTCTTCCAGTATGATCCCCTTTCCACCTCTAGTTTTTTTTTCATATTATCATAAAATCAAATTATACATTCATTCTCAAAGTATATCTATAACACAAATATAGTTCTCAAGAGTTCTTTCCTTTTTACCTTTTTATTCTTCTCTTGAGTTCTGTATTTGTAGATCAAATTTTTTTGTTTAGTTCTGGTCTTTTCATTAGAAATAGGTGAAATTCACCTATATCATTGAATATCTGTCTTCTTCCTTAAAAGATAATGCTTATTTTAGCTGGATAAGTTATTCTTGGGTTTAATCCCAATTCCTTTAAGGTGGAAGCTGCTAGATCCTGGGTAATCCTAATTATGGCTCCTTGGTATTTAAATTGTTTTTGGCTGCTTGCAATATCTTTTTCTTGGTACGATATTTTCTGAAATTTAGCCATAATATTCCTTGGGGATTTAATTTTGGGGTCTCTTTCAGGAGGTATTCAGTAGATTCTTTCGATGATTATTTTACCTTCTGATTCTAAAATACCAGGCCAGTTTTCTTTTATGATTTTCTGTAAGATAATGTCTAAGTTCTTTTTTTCATCATGGCTTTCAGGAAACCCAATAATCCTTAGATTGCCGCTCCTACATCTATTTTCCAGATCAGCTGTTTTTCCCAGGAGAGATTTTATATTTTCTTCTATTTTTTTTTCATTTTTTTTGTTTTTGTTTGACTGATTCTTGAAGTCTTATTGAGTCATTCACTTCCATTTGTTCAATTCTTATTTTTAGTGTATTATTTTCTTCAGTTACCTTTTTTAGCTCCTTTTACAATTGGCCAATTAAATTCTTTTGTTCATTGCATTCTTTTTCTATTTTTTCCATTCCTCCTTGGAATGATCTCATTTCATTTCCCCATTTTTCTTCTGTCTTTTAAGATCTCTTATGTAATCTTCAAAGAAAGCCTTATGAAATGGGGGCCAGCTCATGTCTCTTTTTGGGACTTCATCTGGAGTTGTTTTACCTTTAGGAACCTCAGAATTTGAGGTCTGTTCTTCTCTCTCTCCATAAAAGCTGTCTAGGGTGAGAATTCTTTTTGGTTTTTTTTATTCATTTGTTTAAGGCTTAAGGTGTATTGTATGTTCAATGCAAAGGAGTGACAGCTGCTTTAATTTGCCCTAAGGCAATTCTGCTGAATGATTTCCAATGCTGGGTAATGGTGCCTAGGTCTGGCATTCTTCTGGGGCTCAGTGGTTTACAATTTATCTTCTACCAAAGACAAGTTTGCCAAACTACCGGCTTGCAACCTGGACATAGTGACCACCTAAGAGGCTCACAGAAGATTCCCAGGGACATGGAAGCTACAATGCTCTGACTCTGTTCCAGCTTCTTGCCCCAGTCTCCCCAGCTGCAGTCTGAGTTTGGCAGACAGTCTCCCTGCCTGATTGAAACAGACCTTTTCTGAAGTTCTTCCAAAATTGTGTTGTACTCCAAAATATTTGTGGATTCTTTGACTTCAAAACCAGTTTAGAGGCTTAATCTGCTATTGGTTTGAGAGAAGGTTAGAGAATCGTGTCTGTTCTCCACCATCTTGGCTCTGTCCCGGAAGTCTCATGTGATTTTTTTCCTCACCCCGCCACCTTGATTTGAGGGTTAATTTCATGCCACTTGTCCCTGGTGTAGTTCACACTGCCTCAGACACAAATATTCCTAGTTATCACTTCACAAAGCTCTGAGAAATAAAGTGGCTTGTATAGCACAAACTTACTTTCCACTGATCATAGACAGACTTTTCTTGGGGGTACCTATATTTCCTACTGAAGATTTCCATGAGTGATAACAAAAGGAGACCATTATAACAGAACAAAGAGATGGAAGGATTTAAATGAGGATCTTAACAAAGCAATTCATAGGAAGGCATAGAGACCCTACATTTTATGCCACCAATTTCATATTGTCTAGTGGGTATCTTAAGTCTTTATCGCTGTCTTTTCTTCTCTGTCTAATCATTGAAATGACAGAATCAGTTCCTCCCTGCTAAGTGGGAAGGAGCTCTAAGACCTGAAATTCTAATTACGTTGCTTTATGTGTCAAGTTCTTCAAAAGCATATCATTTATTGAGAGAGAAACCTAAGCAGCTTAGGAGATAGAAACCTAAGTAGCTTAATGGCCATTCCATCCCATAAAATATACTAGGAATCTCCCCACATTGAGCCTCTGATAAAGAAAATGTGACTCATGATGGGAGCCAGGCTGCAGGCAGGAAGACAGTGAGACGAAATGAGTATGTAATAAGCTCTGAACAGGTGAGTTGATGGTTTGCTATTTATAGCCAGGCTGAGGCTCAGCACAGACTGTAGCCAGCAGCCCTCTTCAAGACTTTGTGGAAATGATGCTTTTATAGAGCTGAAAAGAAAAAATAGAATATCTGTTTCATGGGCAACATCTGCTTGCAATGCTCAGGATTCCTAATCTAAAGCAAGCTTTCTGAAGCCCCTTTTCAGCAGGCTTTAAAACCAGTTTATATCTTCTCTTCAGTTTTAGCTGGAGAGAGGCAGACAAGTGGCAAGGGCAGGAAATAAGCCCCAGGCTCCTCTAGAAATCCCCTCCTGAAGAAGAGAGGCAGACAAGAAAGCATAGTGCACACGGTGCAAAAAATACAGGAATGGGGGAATGAAGAGGACGAGTTCTAGCCTTAGCTCTATTGATTATTAAACATGTGATCTTAAGCTTCACTTTTTTCCTGGGCCTGTTTCATCATCTGTAAAATAGAGAATTAGGCTAGATTGTCTTTAAGAGATCTCCTGGTTCTGGCATTCTATAGGACATATAATAGATCAGACTTAAAATAAAGTGTCAGTGAGAGAGAAATGCTCAGGATCATCCTGGGAGGGGGATAGAACCCAGATCACACAGAGCTTTGTCCTGAGATACTTTCTAGAAAAAGGAAAAGGGAAGTCCCTGCTCTATCCTTTGGCTCCACAAGGAGCAGCCACCCACAAAGTAGCTTCCTGATCTCTGTCATTCTGCTGAATGTGCAAAAAAAAAAAAAAAAAGAATAATGAAATGCTTGTGGTTTTTACCCTTGGTTCCACAGCCCAGCACCTGTCAACTGAAATAGCTATTATTTGCTCTTCTTGTTACATCATGATCTCTAGGCTGGAGGTGGGCTCAGAAACACTATTTTGTCATCTTTAAAGACTTGAGTTATGGCGGGAAAACTGGAACACTGATGCATTTTTGGTGGAGTTATGAACGAATCCAACCAATCTAGAGAGCAATCTGGAATTATGCCCAAAAAGTTGTCAAACTGTGCATAACCTTTGATCCAGAACTAGGCTTATATCCCAAAGAGATATTAAAGAAGGAAAAGGGACCTGTATGTGCCAAAATGTTTGTGGCAGCCCTGTTTGGAGTGGCTAGAAGCTGGAAAATGAAAGGATGTCCATCAATTGGAGAATGGTTGGGTAAATTGTGGTATATGAATGTTATGGAATATTATTGTTCTGTAAGAAATGACCAGCAGGATGAATACAGAGAGGCTTGGAGAGACTTACATGAACTGATGCTAAGTGAAATGAGCAGAACCAGGAGATCATTATATACTTCAACAACGATACTGTATGAGAATGTATTCTGGTGGAAGTGGATTTCTTCGACAAAGAGAAGGTCTAATTCAGTTCTAGTTGATTAATGATGGACAGAAGCAGCTACACCCAAAAAAAGAACACTGGGAAAAGAATATAAACTGTTTGCATTTTTGTTTTTCTTCCCAGGTTATTTTTATCTTCTGAATCCAATTCTTCCTGTGCAACAAGAGAACTGTTCGATTCTGCACACCTATATTGTATCTAGGATATACTATAACATTTATTTAACATTTATAAGACTGCTTGCCATCTAGGGGAGGTGTAAAGGGCTGAAACTCTTGAGTCATTGCACTGAGGTTGGTTCAAGCACTTAGGGCTAATTACTGATTGGGCAATACTCTATGGGCATGTGCTTGGGGAATGGCCCTTCCTGCACTATCCTGTGCTGGTTCGATAATTGGTGTATACAGAGAATTTCAGGAGGGACTAGGGGATGGAGTAAGACTAGCCAGGGTCACTCTCTGGGGAGGAGACAAAGAAGGAAGGTTGCAGAGATTCTGCTTCCAGCCAATTCAATCCTATCCCTAAAGACCAAGAATAAGGACTAAGGACTTTTGCTTATCCTGACTCCGGCTGATTCTAAGGTATCCAGGATGCTAACACAGTCATCACAGGGAGAGAGGGGGTGAAGGGAGAAAAAGGAAAAGTCGGAACAGAAGTGAATGCAAGGGATAATGTTGTAAAAAATTACCCTGGCATATGTTCTGTCAATAAAAAGTTACAATTTAAAAAAAAGAAAAAGAAAAGAAACAGAAGCTGAGGCATAGGGACAAAGTCCAGAAAGTCAGAAGCAGAGATGGGAGGGGAGTTTTATTTCAATTTTCTTTTCTTTTCCTTTGTATAGGGAAGAATTCTAGGAGGGCCTAAAGAGAAATTACTCTGCTCTGAAAAAAATATAAAAGCATTAATAAAAAAACAATGAAAAACTTTTCACTCTTCAATTCCCCCCTGAGTAAAGTTCAACTTCTTAACAGTCTTATTTCTTTTTGGTTATGTAGCCATAATTATGATAATGGCTAATATTTATATACAATATCATATTTTGCAAAGTGTTTTATATATACTGTCATGCATAATCCTCACAACTCCTCCTCCCTCTCCCTCCCATATAGCATGGAACTAGGAAGTTTTTAACCCTGATAGAAAGTCACATGAAAACATTTGCTTTCACAAATATTAATCAAATGCTAAAATGATATTACAACTTTGATGGAGTCAATAATTTTGTGATCATTTATGAAACTGTTGTGAAATTGTTGTGGATTATGATATTGATCAGAATTGCTAGATCTTTTATAGTTGATTATCACTATGGCATTGTTTTTACTACATTGTCCTCCTGGTTCTGCTCACTTCAGTTTGCATCAGCTCACGTAAGTCTTCCAAGGCTTTTCTAAAACATCCCCTCCATCATTTCTTACAATATAATAATATTCCATTATAATTATATATAATAATTTAAAGAACTTAATTATCTTTAAAGTCTCTTACAATTTTAAGCTCTCTAATCTGTTATTTGTTTCAGGAGTATCAGAGGAAAAAACTTCATCCGAGGTAATTATACAACAATTAGGGATGTTTAAGAACACTTATATATACAAAGATTTGAGCTAATATGTTAACTGAAGAGAGATCCAGAGCAATGAGCAGAGGAAAAGTGTAACCCATCTTTTGTAAAACAAAAAGAATCAATGGAACATTCATGATGAATTAATGGGGAAGGTCTCATGCATAGGATCAAATTTCACATTCACATATGTATTTTTAGATTGCTCCCTCTGCCATTCATGGTAGCATTCATCTAGGTAATAATAAAATGTTGGGCCTGAAGTCAGGAAGACATGAGTTCAAATCTAGCCCCAGACATCTACTAGTTGTGTGGCCTCGGGCAAGTTAGTTAACATCTCTTTGTCTCAGTTTCCTCCTCTACAAAATAAGGATAATATAGCACCTGCCTCTTAAGATTGTTATATGAAGCAAGCAAGATAATTGTAAAACACTCAGCACAATCCATATACATATTAAGTAACATGTAAATGTTTGCTATTATTTATAATTCCAATTATATCTATATATTAGATACTCAATTTGTTCTACTGATCAATTTCAATTTCTTAACCAGTACTAAACAATTTAGTACTAAATTGTTTTGATGATTACTAATTTTTCATATGGTTTGTGATGTAGTAGGCTCCCTTTTTTCCATGAAATTATCTATAGCTACCTTTTCCTCTAAGGAACACAGGACAAATTATAAATTAAAATATTCCAACTGGTGACTGGGCATCTAAGTAGTGAGTAGTAGTCAGCCTGAAGTCAGAATAACTCATCTTTTTGAGTTCAAATCTAACCTCAGGCATTTATTAGCTATGTGATCCTGGGCAAGTCATTTAATTCTGTTTGCCTCAGTTTCCTCATCTTTGAAATGAGCTGGAGAAGGAAACGACAAACCACTCCAATATCTTGGCCAAGAAAATCCCAAATGGGATTACAAAGCCTCAGAAGTGACTGAAATGATTGAACAATAACAACAACTTTCAAAATCAAGTCTTTGACATCTGTTGTGTCTAGATTGGCTTTTCTATCAGAGATATTTGCAACCTATGAAGGGTAACCTTCACCAGGCAGAAACGCTCTGCCAGATGTGCACAGTCATATTGCCATCTAGTGGCTAGAGAAAATGAAATGAATATTTCAGTAAAAATGACTGACATTATTGTCTCTCATTCAGGAATTGTAGATTATGTGGAGTATGGTTCCAATATTAAAAGTAACAAAAAGAGTAATATAACAGGAGATCTTGGAGTCAGTGTAGTATAGTGAGTGGACAAGATGCTGGACTAGGTCAAGAAGACCTAAGTTGGAATTCCAGGTACTATGTGACTATGTTCATTTCTCTACTTACATTTATTTTAAATATATTTTCTTGTGGAAATTGATAGCTTGGGCTTTTTTTTCCTTTCAAAACTAGCTGTTTATATCTATATTCTTTGACAATTATCAATTAAGGAATGAATTCAGTCCTATAAATTTGATTCCGTTTCCTATATATCTTGGAAATAAGACATTATCTCGGAAACACTGCAAATTTCCCTCAGTTACTGGTTTATTTTCCAAATTCAACTGCTTTGACTATTTGTGCAAAAAAAAAAAATAGTTAAAATTATCTACTGTTTCTTCTGAGAATGTCTATCCTTTGTTTTGTAATGAACTTTTTCCCACTAACAGATCTGAAAAGTTATTTCTTCCTTGCTCCTCTAATTTGATTATAATGCTATTCTTTATCTCTGAGACATTATATTTATTTGGAGAATATTTTTATACAGAATAATATGTTAGTTTATACTTAGCTTCTGCTAGACTGCTTTGCAATTTTCCCAGAAGTTTTTGTCAATGGTGAATTCTTGCCCCCATAGCTTGGAATTTGGGATTTATCAAACATGAGGCTACTATTTCCATTTACTTCTCTATATTAGATACTCAATTTGTTCTACTGTTCAATTTCAATTTCTTTTTTTTCAATTTCAATTTCTTAACCAGTACTAAATTGTTTTGATGATTACTAATTTTCCATATGGTTTGTGATGTAATAGACTCCCTTCTTTCCATGAAATTATCTATAATTTTTCTTACCCACTCATTATTTAGAATTGTTATTCAATAATATTTTACCATTTTTTCAATGGCCTTTTATTGAATACTTTTTCTTGCATTATGTGTTTAAGTATGTATTTAAATAATTCTGCTTTTCTGCATTTGTTTGTGAGGCTTCAATGTTCTAATATCTGATTAATTTTTGTAAAGGTGCTATACATAGCTGAGAAGTAACTATATTCCCTTCTATTCCCATTCAATATTTTCCAGATCGTTATCATATCTAACTTTTATAAAACTCCATTCAAAATCTTCTTTCTTGCTTATTTTTTAATTAATGTGTTAATTGTTAATTTGATCTCCCTTGATTGATTAATTAACACTGACACATTAAAACAACGAATCACAAAAGCATGATATTATAAATAAGGAAACTGAAGCTCAAAAAGATTAACTGACTCAACCAAGATCACCCAAATAGCAAAGAACAGAGGTAGCATCTGAGCCCAGATCCTCAGATTACAAATCCAGCAGCAAGAAAAATTACTCTTCCTTCAATAGACATTTACTGAGTGTTTATCATATACTTTATCCTGTGATAGCACTTGGGAGATAAAAGAAGAAAACAAGACTGAGGATAAATAGCATTTACTTCCTCTGACCCTACACAGCAAGTTGTACCTTCAATTGTCTTTTCATTTTGTATTATAATTATTATAGGTAGATAGAGTATTTATTAAACACTTGCTTTGAGTTGGGTGCTATGTTAAGTGTAAGGGCTGCAAATATAAGCAAATAAAATAGTGTTTGCTCTCAAAGAGCTCACATTCTTTTTTAAAATAAATTTTTATTGGTATCATTTGTTCTGACATTGTCCTCTGTATTCCCTCCTCCCTTCCATAGAACTGTCTTTCACAACAGAATTTTTAAAGAGGAAAAAAAATCAAAGCTATTCAATAAAATTTTTAAAAATTGAGAATATATGTGATGTTTCACATCTGTAGACCTTTCATATCTGCAAAGGAGTGAAGGAAAGTGTTTTCCCAGTTTTCATCTTTGAGGTCAAGCTTGTTTCTTTTGTAATTTGTCAGTGTTCATTTTCAACTATTTTTTGTTTGCTGTTTTTGCCATTTATATAGTCTTATTATGTTCATTGTTTTCTTGGTTCTGCTTATTTCACCGTGCATAAGTCATGTAAGTCTTTCTAAGTTTTGCTGCATTCATCATATTTGTCACTTCTTACAATAGAATAATATTCCATGCACCAAAATTTATTTAACCATTTTCCAGTTGATGGATTGTTGTCTTTCATTTTTGAGGAGAATCAAAATGACATCATTATGTTAGAATTGAGTCAGTGTGTCTGACTAATCAAACCGATATAAGCTTAGAATGCTCTTTCACAAGTTGGACATAAATTGCCTATATGAACATTTGGGGTAGTTTCTCTAATTTTGTGTATTTCATGTTTCCTTTGGGCTAATTCAGTTCTGATTTCCTCATGGAGCACTCTCTGCTGAGGGCTTATCATGCTGGGTAGTCCTGTGTCAGTGTCTCCCATATCATATACTTGATTCTGAAGTTCTTAAGAGATACCTTGAGAGTTTTTTGTATTGCTTTTTATGACTATCTTGTGAGCATTTGCCTTGTGTGAGTTCTCTGTAAAATAATTTTTTGGCAAGCATACTAGCATTCAAACAATGTGACCAACCCAATGGAATAACAATTAGAATAATAATAATATTAGAATAATATTCCTTGTATCAAAATTTGTTTAGCCATTTCCCAAATCATGATTATCTGCCCATCACATATCTTCCCTTCTCCCCCAAATGTTCATTCATTAATGAATGAAAAGCAGTGCCATAAAAACGACAAAAGCAGTGTCCAAGAGAAGATAGTAGTCACTAGTGTCAAATGTTACAGAGCAAAGGAACAGAGTGAGAAAATAACAACAACATCGGGTTTAGCCACTTGAAGTATCATTGGTAACTTCGGAGAAGGCAGTTTCAGTTGAATGAGATCAGAACTCAGATCACTAGAGATTGAGAAGAGCAGAGGAAGTGTAAACAATGAATATAGAAAGCTTTTTCTGGGAGATTGACTAAGAAAAAGCAGAATACAGGATACCCTTAAGAGATGGTAAGTTCGAACAAAGGATAGAAAAGACTTGATCGTGTTTGTGGGCATCAGGGAGAAAAAAACAGTAGAAAAGGAAAGATTGGAGATTAGGGAGAAGGAAATAATGATTGTGAGATTTATCTTCGTGGGATGCAATTGAGAGTATTAGTAAAGGGCTTATCCCTGCCAATAAGAATTACTTCATCAGACACTAAAGTAAAGGAAGAAAGAATGGGGGAGGATGTCAAAGGGCTCTGTGATATAGAATGGGAAAAAAGAAAGCACACTCCAATAGAGAGAATTGTCTGTATTTTTTTTTTCATTAAAACATGAAATCCTTAAAAGAACAAAGAATTTGAAGGAAAAAAAAGTGATGATTTGCAGTCCACAAAAGGGAGAAATGGTCTACTTGGGCCATTTTCTTCTGAGTAATGTGACATTCTGATAAGCAGCCTGGTATAGCAGTACACTGAAGTCAGAAGAACTAGATTCAAGTTCCAACCCACCACTTATCTCAGTCATATGATCTTGGGGAATTTACTTCATTTGCATCACCCCAATTTTTCATCTGCAAAATGGGTAATAAATTTTTGCCTTGTCTCTTTCACAGGACTATTGGCAGGATCATTTGAGGGCTACCATGTGGAAGGTGGATGAATTTTGCTCTTTTTCACCCCAGAAGACAGAACCAGGGACAAAGCAGCAAGAAGCAGCAAGGATGAAAATTTGCACTTTTTATCAGGAAAAACTTCCTAACAATGAGAGCTGTCAAAAGTGAATAGCATTGCCTCAGGAGATGATGGGTTTTTCCTCAATGAAAGTTTTTGAGTAGAAACTGGGAAACAAGTGGTGAGATACATTTTAGGAGAAATTACTTTAGGGGATGATTTGAACTTGTTGGTCATCTTCTCTAACCTTTAATGGTTCTTCTATAGCCACAATTTCTCTGGTTTAAGTGGAAACCAGATTGAGACATGATATCGTTGTTGTTCAGTCATGTCTGACTCTTCATGATCCCATTTCTTAGCAATTAATTGGCCAGCCTTTAATATTTTTAAGGGATGTTTATAAGTCAATTGCTGTGTGGGAAGGGAACTTGGTAAGTAAGGACTAAGTTCCCATCCAAACTCAGTTATTCCAGTTTATATGATTCAGAATCCTTAATCCTATGATTTGGAGTAATAAACATTACTCTATTAAAATTGGCATTTAAAAATTACAGTTATTTTTCTTTAGTGTCATGTGACTATGTGGTACAGTGAATAGAGTGCTAGGTCTAAAGTCAGAAAGACTTGAGTTCTAATCCTACCTTAAGACATTAGTTGTGCGAAGCTGGGCAAGTTACTTAACTCTGTTTGCCTCCACCTTCTCATCTGTAAAATAAGATAGAGAAGAAAATGGCAACTCTCTCCAGGATCTTTGCCAAGAAATGGTGTCATAAAGAGTCAGAAGCAGACAGAGAATTAAATGGAAGTTCAAGAGGTCATTATTGGATACATCAGTTATCATTGCACCACAGATCTTAGATCTAGAACTAGAAGAGACTTCAGAAGCCATTTGGTCCAAAATTTATTTCACAGAAGAAGAAACTGAGGCACAGAGAGGTTAAGTGATTTGCCCAACATCATACAGAGTGGGAATTCAAATCCATGTCCTCCAACTCCAAATCTAGAACTCTTTTTAAAAAAATAACTTTTTATTGACAGAACCCATGCCAGGGTAATTTTTTACAACATTATCCCTTGCACTTGCTTCTGTTCCGATTTTTCCCCTCCCTCCCTCCCTCCACCTCCTCCCCCAGATGGCAAGCAGTCCTTTACATTTTAAATGGGTTACAATATATCCTAGATACAACATATGTGTGCAGAACCGAACAGTTCTCTTGTTGAACAGGGAAAATTGGATTCAGAAGGTATAAATAAACCGGGAAGAAAAACAAAAATGTAAACAGTTTACATTCATTTCCCAGTGTTCTTTCTTTGGGGGTAGCTGCTTCTGTCCATCCTTGATCAATTGAAACTGAGTTAGATCTCTTTGTCAAAGAAATCCACTTCCCTCAGAATACATCCTCATACAGTATCATTGTTGAGGTATATAATGATCTCCTGGTTCTTCTCATTTCACTTAGCATCAGTTCATGTAAGTCTCGCCAATCCTCTCTGTATTCATCCTGCTGGTCGTTTCTTACAGAACCATAATATTCCATAACGTTCATATACCACAATTTACTCAACCATTCTCCAATTGACGGGCATCCATTCATTTTCCAGTTTCTAGCCACTACAAACAGGGCTGCCAAAAACATTTGGCACATACAGGTCCCTTTCCCTTTTTTAGTATCTCTTTGGGGTAGAAGCCCAGTAGAAACACTGCTGGATTAAAGGGTATGCATAGTTTGACAAATCTAGAACTCTAAGAGAATTTGACAATTTCTATAGAGTTCAAATTAATACAAAGACCCAGATGCCTTTTAGGACTCCAGTTTCCCAGAGAGATTGTACTTGATGGTTTCTAGAGTCCTTTCGATCTCTCATTTCTAAAGGAATCTTTGATAAGCCACTTGTTTTGTTGTTGTTGTTGTTGTTGTTGTTGTTTTGTTTTGTTTTTATTTTTTAAAATTTGTCATAGGGCTTGACCTTCAAATCTGTCTTTGCCTGAATAAGTCAATAGGCATTTAGGAAGATTCTCTGACCTCACTGGATACTCTTGCAGCTTCTGACCTCGTATGATCTAGACAGATCCAAACTGGGTTTGTGTTCTACATGGCAGAAGTGGGTGGGAAAATACTTTCTGAGACAGAGTCTTTTAAAAAAAATTTTTTTATTACAGCTTTTTATTTACAAACATATTCATTGGTAGTTTTTCAACATTGACTCTTTTTTTTTTAATTGTAATTTTATTTTATTTAATAATAACTTTGTATTGACAGAATCCATGCCAGGGTAATTTTTTTACAACATTATCCCTTGCACTCGCTTATGTTTCTTTTTTTCCCCTCCCTCCCTGCACCTCCCCACCCCCCAAGATGGCAAGCAGTCCTATATATGTTAAATATGTTGCAGTATATCCTAGATACAATACATATTTGCAGAACCGAACAGTTCTCCTGTTGCACAGGGAGAATTGGATTCAGAAGGTAAAAATAACTCGGGAAGAAAATCAAAAATGCAAATAGTTCACATTCGTTTCCCAGTGTTCCTTCTTTGGGTGTAGCTGTTTCTGTCCATCATTTATCCATTGAAACTCAGTTAGGTCTCTTTGTCATAGAAATCCACTTCCATCAGAATACATCCTCATACAATATCGTTGTCGAAGTGTATAATGATCTCCTGGTTCTGCTCATCTCACTTAGCATCAGTCCATGTAAGTCTCTCCAAGCCTCTCTGTATTCATCCTGCTGGTCATTCCTTACAGAGCAATAATATTCCATAACATTCATATACCACAATTCAACATTGACTCTTGCAAAACTTTCTGTTCCAACTTTTCCCCTCCTTTCTCCCCTCTCCCCTAGATGGCAGGTAGTCCAATACATATTAAATATGCTAAAATATATGTTAAATACAATATATGTATACATATTTATACAGTTATCTTGCTGCTCAAGAAAGATCAGATCTAGAAAGAAGGAAACAAAAATGCAAGCAAACAATAACAGAAAGAGTGGAAATGCTATGCTGTGGTCCACACTCACTTCCCATAGTTTTCTCTCTGGGTATAGCTGATTCTCTTCATTACTGAACAATTGGAACTGGTTTGAATCATCTCATTGTTGAAGAGAGCTACGTCCATCAGAATTGATCATCATATAGTATTGTTGTTGAAGTATATAATGATCTCCTGGTTCTGCTCATTTCACTCAGCATCAGTTCCTGTAAGTTTCTTCAGACCTTTCTGAAATCATCCTGTTGGTCATTTCTTACAGAATAATAATATTCTATAACATTAATATACCACAATTTACCCAACCATTCTCCAATTGATGGGCATCCACTCAGTTTCTAGTTTCTGGCCATTACAAAAGGGCTGCCACAAACATTTTGGCAGGTTCCTTTCCCTTCTTTAAAACCTCTTTGGAATATAAGCCCAGCAGTAATACTGCTGGATCAAAGGGTATGCACAGTTTGATAACTTTTTGAGCATAATTTCAAATTGCTCTCCAGAATGGTTGGATCCATTCACAACTCTACCAACAATGTATCAGTGTGAGACAAGAGTCTTAATCTGACTGTGTTGTAGAATATTCAAGAGAGAAATCTTCCCATGTGGATGAAATCAACATTTACCAGTAGGGAGAGGAATTCCATGAGCTGAGGTAAGAGTATGGAAAAGGGAATGAGAGCGAGAGAGGTATGATGGTAGAGATGGTTGGACTTGCTATTTAGTCTGGAGTTGTAGAAATGTTGGGCTTGGTATTGTTTTTGAAAAAAATAAACTAAAGTGTATTTATTCCACTCACTCCTTTTCTTTGGACTAAGTAGTTCTCAAACTTTTTGGTCTCAGGATTTTTATATTATTAAGTCACTGAAGATCCTCCAAACATCATCTGTTTGTGTGGATTATTTCTAGCAATATTTAGCATTTTAGAAAGTAAAACATCTTATTATCAAAATAGTTTTGACCTTATAGACTCCCTGTAAGGACTTCAGCTCTACTCACCTTCCAATCAGGGATCCTTGGAACACACTTTGAGAGTCACTGAACTGAGGTATAATAGGAATTACAGAAGTCTGTGATGCTTGTTCAATAATGGTTGAGGACTTGAAGGAATTCAGTTGAGTAGAAAAATTAGCTATTCTGTCTTGGATGGCCCCTATTTTTGTGTAGGATGAGACATTTTTTTCTTCTTTTCTCAAAAGGCAAGGCTTTCTCTTAGTCACTAACTTCATTCTGCCCCTAAGGAGGGTATCTTTGGATCTGTGCAGAAAAGGTAAAGATAGAGGTAGGAAAGGACTTGCCTAAAGTTAATTGCTTCAGATGAGTACAAAGAGAAAGCTTCTCCTTACCAAGCCTCCGTTTCCCTTTCTCAATATTTAGCAATTTTTTGTTTTGCCCAGGGAAAATTATTTCAGCTAAATTTCATGTGACTTAATCTTTCCCCCTGTTTTGGAAGAATTTACTAACATCCTTTTAATAAATTTTTTTTGTTTGTTTGTTTGCTTCAAGCTCTCCCACTAGGGAACTCTCAGAGAAATTTAGGAATAGTGTTCTCTTCCCTCTGTATAAACCCAGAATAACTATAACTATATCCCCTTATAGTTTCTGTTAATCTTTCTCTAAATTTACATATATGCAGAAGAGACAAGTATATACTCACTCTCTCTCTCTCTCTCTTTCCTTCTCTTCCCCTCTCTCTTCCTCTCTCCCTCTTTCTCTCCTTTTTTCTCCTCCCCTGTCACTGTTTCTGTCTCTCTTCCTCTATCTGTCTGTGTCTCTCTTTCTGTCTGTCTCTGTCGTTCTCTTTTTCTCTTATTCTCCTTTTATCTTGTTCTCTTTTTTTCTCTTTCCCTTTCTCCCTTCCTCTTTCCCTCCTTCTTTCTCTCTCTCCCCTTATTGTTCTTTCTTTTTCTCTCTTGTTCTCTTTCCCTTCTTTTCTTTCTCTCTCTCTCCCCCTCCCTTTTTCCTTCTTTCTTTTCTTCCCTCTCTCCCTCTCTTTGTCTTCCCCTTTCCACGTAGAGATTGAACAATTTCTAAGAGAAACTGGTTTCTTTTTTAGAATACTTGGTCAATACATAAAGGAAACAATTTTTTTAAGAAATAAGGAATGGAAAATTGGCTCAGTAACAGAACTAGCACAACGTAGGAAAAAATAGGAAATAGTCCCAATTTTCAAGGATCCTCATATACTTGTGAAACAATATGCAAACAAAATGTACAAGCAAGAAATATACAGGATGAATCAGGCTTAATCTCAGAGGGAAGAAATTAAAGTTAAGGCAGTTGAGACTGTAGCTGAGACTTGAAAAGAAAACCAGGGAAGCTATAAAGTAGAAAGATAATGAAAATGTTTGGAGTTGGGAGATAGTAATGCATGTGAGAAACAGAAAGGACGCAAGTGTAACTGGTTCACAGAGTATACAGAGGGGATTAAGGTATAAGAGGGCTGGAAAGGTAAGAAGAGAACAGATTAAGAAGGGCTTTAAAAGCTAACTAAAGGATTTTCTATTTGATCTAGAAATTTGATCTGGGAGGTGACAGAGAATCACTGGAGTTTATTGAGTAGTACAGTGACATGGTCAGACCTATGCTTTAAGAAAATGAATTTGACATCTAAGTAGGGGATAGATTGAAGCCAGCAAGACTTGAGGCAAAGAGACTAATCAGCAGGCTATTGTAGCAGTCCAAGTGTGAGATGATAAGGGTCTGATTCAAGTTAGTTGTATTGTCAGAGAAGAGAAGGGAGCATATAAAAGAAATGCCACAAAATTAGAAATTACAGCACCTTACAACTTATTGAATATAAGATGAGAGAGAGTGAAGAGTTGAAGATGACATGTAAGGTGCAAGCCTGGATGAGTGGAAAAATGATTTCACCTTCAAGACTAACAGAAATTAAGGAGAGATGATTTTGGGGAAAGATAAGTTCCATTTTAGATATGCTGAATTTGAGATGTCTGTGGAATATACTGGATCAAGATGTCCAAAAAGCAGTCTGAAATATGTTGAGTGGAGATTAAAAGAAAGATTAGACATGTGGATCTGAATATCATCTGATTGAGATGATTATTGAAACCATGGAAACTGATGAGATCACCAAGTGAACTTGTAAAGAGGGAGGAGAGAAAAGGTTGCAGGAGAGCTTTAAAAGACCTCCCCAGTCAATGAGGGTCGTGTAGATAAATATTCAGCAAAAGGGGCTTCAGAGAAGGAGCAGTCAGACAGGTAGGAAGAGAACCTGTAGAAAGCAGTATCATGAAAATCTAGACAGACAAGAGAAAAGGATGTCAAAGAATGCAAAGAGATCAAGAAGGATGAGGACTGAGAAAAGACCAATAGATTTCACAATTAAGAGAACATGGGTAACAGTGGAGACAGAAGTTTCTGCTGAATGATGAGGTAAGAAAACAGACTATAAAGAGTTAAGAGGAGAATAAAGAAAAAGTGGAGGCACCTATTATAGATGACCTTTCCAAGGAATTTGGCCACAAAAGGGAAGAAAAATACACAATGATAGCTAGCAAGAATGCTTTTTTTTTTTTTTTTTTTTTTTTTTAGGAGAAAGGAAAAGGAAAAGTGAGAATTTGAGGTTTGTTTTGTTTGTTTTTTAGGATATAGAAGATATTGGCATATTTGCCTAAAATATGGAAGCACAAAAATAGACAGGAAACAATATTAGTAAGAGAGTAGGGATGATGGAGGGAACAATCTGCTTGAGAAGACAAAATGGAATAGAATTTTCGGTGCAAATAAAGTCTTTGCTTTGATAAGGAAAAGGACCATCTTTCCCAAGGAGTGGTTGCAGGAAGAGATAAAGCCACAAGGAATCTTAAATGGTGTGAGATAAAGAAAGGAAAAGAGGGGAAGAGAGAACTCAGCAAAGGACCTCAATTTTTTCAGCAAAATATGAGGTAAGGTTCTGAGCTTACAGAAAGAGAGAGAAAAAGCTGTGGAAGTTTTGAAGAAAGATGAAAAAGTCTGGAAAAACCACTGTGATGAATGGGGTAGTTAATTGATTATTATTATTAATCATTTCAGTTGCACCTGATTCTTCATGACTCCTTTTGGCATTTTCAGAACATTTTATGGATAAAGAAACAATTAAGTAACTTGCCCAGGGTCACCCACAGAATGTCTGAAGCCAGATTTGAACTCTTGAAGATGAGACTTCCTGACTCCAGGTCAGGCACTCTATCTACTGCAGGGTAGTGAGGTTTCAGTTACGATTATGTAACATAAACTTGCAGTGGATCCAATCAGCATGATTTCATGATTTTCTCCAATTTCCTTTAGCATTATGTGAGTAGAAGTAATGATAGCAGATGACGGGAGTAATATACAAGGTTGGGTTTTGGAAAGGCAAGGGCTTTGTTAGGATAAAGAGGAAAGAGAATTGAAAAAAGAGCTCAATATAGAGTTGAATTTGGTTGACCAACATGTGATAGGTTGTAATGACCGCGTATCAGGTAGAGTCAGGAATTCAGGTTAAGGGGAAAATCTTCAATATTTATTGAAGTGAAGAGATGAATAAGGATTGTGATAGCAAATATAGGTAAGAAAGATAGTGATAGCAATATGGGCAGTTGCGACAGGAAGCCAGCTAACAGAGAGAGATCTGAGCTGAGCAAACTGTCGCAATAGCAATGCCAAAAGTCTCTCCTTCCCCTTCCTTTTCCACTCCCCTGCCTCCACCCACCAAAATCATCATTTCCTATTCAACACATCAGGACTTGCACAAAGAGTGGGCGGGGGCCATTCTTTCTCCAAGCTTATATATTAATAGATTATGGTCCAATTACTATTTAGCCTCATGTGCTTGGGACCTCAGTGCATCAACTCAAGCCTCAGCCCACTACAATAGGTGGCTGGAGAGGTTTTTTTTTTTTTTTTTAATTACCATTCAAAATAAATAAATAAATAAATAAATAAATTACCATTTTAAATCATTTTCTTTTTCCAAATACATGAAAAGACAGTTTTCAATATTCACCTTTGCAAAACTAGTGTTCCAAATTTTTTCCTCCTTCTCTCCCTTTCCTTATCCTCAAGATAGCAAGCAATCTGATATGTTAAACATGTAATTCTTCTAAACATATTTCCATATTCATCATGCTGTGCAAAAACAAAAACAAAAACAAATCTGATCAAAAGGGAAAAAACACTTGAGAAAAAAAAACAAGCAAGCAAACAAACAATAACAAAAAGGTGAAACACTATGCTTTGATCCACATTAAGTCTTCATAATTCTCTCTCTGGATGTGGATGGCACTTTCTATCATAGGTCTTATTGGAATTGTCTTGAATCACTTTATGGTTGAAAAGAGCCAAGTCCATCATAGTTGATCATGCAGTCAGTCTTGTTGCTGTGTACAATGTTCTCTTGATTCTGCTCACTTCACTTAGCGTCAGTTCATGTAAGTCCTTCTTCTTAAATCAGTCTGCTCATTATTTCTTATAGAAAAAAATATTCCATTATATTCATATAATAACTTATTTAGCCATTCCCCAACGAAGGGGCATCCACTCAGTTTCCTCTTCCTTGCCACTACAAAATGGGTTCCTACAAACATTTGTGCTTATATGGGCCTTTTCCCTCTTTTATGATCTCTTTGGAATACAAACCAGTAAAGACACTGCTGGATCAAAGTTTTATAGCTCTTTAGGCATATTTTCTAATTGCTCTCCAGAATAATTGGAATATTTCACAATTCTGCCAACAATGAATTAATGTGATAATTTTCCCACACCCCCTCCAATATTTATCATTATCTTTTCCTGTCATCTTAACCAATCTAATAGGTGTAAGTTGGTACCTTGGAGTTGCTTTAATTTGTATTACTCCAATCAATCATTTTTTCATATAATTAGAAATTATTTTAATTTCTTCATCTGAAAACTGTTTGACAATATCCTTTTACCTTTTATCAACTGGGGGAATGGCTTGTATCTTATAAATTTGAGTCAATTCCCTTTATAGTTTAGAAATAAGGCCCTTATCAGAAACACTGGATGTAAATTTTTCCCTGCAGCTTTGTGCTTCCCTTCTAATCTTGCTCTTTATTGAATTTCTTTTTAATTTAATGTAATCAAAGTTGTTCATTTTTTATTTAAAATTGTTCTCTAGTTCTTCTTGGGTCATAAATTCCTCCCTTTTTCAAAGATCCAATAGGTCCCTTGGTCTCCTAATGTATCACCCTTTATATCTAAATCATATATCCATTTTGACCTTATTTTGGTATAGGATGTAAGATGTAGGTCTATGCTGAATTTCTGACATATTTTTCAGTTTCTCCAGCAATTTTTGTAATATAATGAGTTCTTATCCCAGAAGCTGGAGTTTTGGGGTTTACCAAATACTAGATTACTATAAGTCACTGATTATTGTGTCATGTGTATGTAACCTATTCCACTGATCTACCACTCTATTTCTTAGCCAGTACCATATGTTTTTGATAACTGCTGCTTTATAATGGAATTTTAGGTCTGGTACTGCTAGCCTACCATCTTTTGAATTTTAAAAAAAATTAATTCTCTTAATATTCTTGATGTTTTGTTCTTCCAGATTAATTTCATTATTTTTTCTAGCTCTATAAAATATTTTTGGCAGTTTGATTGTGTATGGCACTGAACAAGAAGATCAAGTTATGTAGAATTGTTATCTTTATATTAGTTGAGCCTACCCATGGGCAATTGGTATTTTTCCAATTGTTTAGATCTGACTTTGTGTGAAAAGTGTTTAGTAATTGTGTTTATATAGTTCCTGGTTTGTCTTGGCAGATAGAAACATAAATATTTTATTTTAAGTGGAATTTCTTTTTCTATCTCTTGCTGCTGGACTTTGTTAGTAACATATAGAAATGCTAATGATTTGTGTGGATTTATTTGCAATTTTGCCAAAGCTGTTAATTGTTTCAAGTAATTTTTGGATGATTCTCTAAGATATTCTAAGTATACCATCATATCATCTGCAAAGAATGATAGTTTTAGCTTCTCTAATTCCTTTAATTTCTTTTTCTTTTCTTATTGCTAAAGCCAACATTTCTAGTCCAGTATTGAATAATAGTAGTGATAATGGACATCCTTATTTTACCCCTGATCTCATTGAGAATGCTTCTAGCTTCTCCCCATTACAAATAATGCTTGCTGATAGTTTTAGAGAGTTTTAAGGAAAACTTCATTTATTCCTATGATCTCTAATGTTTTTAATAGGACTATGTTTTATTTTGTCAAAAGCTTTTTTTCTACATCCATTGAGATAGTCATATGATTTGTTAATTTTGTAATTGATATGACCAATTATGGAAATGGTTTTCCTGGTATTGAACCAGCCCTGCATTCCTGATATAAACAATTTAAAAAACAAAATACAATAAAGAAAAATTAACCTTCTTAATCCTCCCTCCCATAAAGAACATAAGAAAAACAAAGCTTCTATTAAAAATTTTAGTAAGCAAAGCAAATTTCTGCATTGACTATGTCCAAAAAATATGTCTCATCCTCCATTCTGAGTGGGTACGTTTTTCCATCAGGAAATGGGTAGCATGTTTTATCATTAGTCCTCAAAAATTCTGATTGGTTATCATGCTGATTAAAGTGCCTGTTTCTTTTAAATTGTTCATCTTTATCAAAATGATGTCAGTACATAAATTGTTCTTCTGGCTCCATTTACTTTACTCTGCATTAGTTCATACAAGTCTTGCCATATTTTTTTGAAACTATCCCTTTCATCATTTCTTATTGTTTAATAGAATTCTATATAATTTATATACTATAGCTTGATTAACCATTCCGCAATTTAAGGGCAACTCCTCAAATTCCCATTTTTTTGTTACCTCAAAAAGAGCTATAAATATGTTAGTGAGAGTTTAGTTTGTTTTGCTTTAAGACTAATCCCTTTGTTCAGTCTAACTTCCCTTCAATTCTCCCCATTCTTCCTTTTCCTTCCTATTTCCCTGTTGAGTGAAATGTCTTTCTTTTTCCAACCTTGTGTATCCTTCAGATGAAAGTGAGCTTCAGGTGTCAGTGGCTCCCCCACTTCTTCTTCCTTGATGGTATAGACAGCTACTTGAGCATTCTGATTATGAGATAACTTTCTGAATGTAGTCCTTTGTTTCGTGAATTCTTTCCTTTCTAGATACTTGCAGTATTTTTTCTTTGACCTGGAAGTTCTGGATTTTGGCTATAATGGTTCTGGGAGTTTTCACTTCAGAGTTTCTTTCAGAAGAAAGAAGTATCTTTCTGATAGGTACCATTCTGACTTCTGGTTCTTAGAAATCTGGATATAGCCTTTAAAAAAGATTTCTTGAGATATGACTTTTCAAGCTCTGTTTTAAAGACATGACTTTCAGTCACATCTGTTGTTTTTGCTATGAGATAACTTATATTTTCTTCATTTTTTATCAGCTTTTAAAAAGTTTGTTTTAACATTTCTAGCCATTTCATGAAGTCACTGATTTCCATTTGGTTCATTCTAATTTTCAGGAATTTTTTTTACTTGGGCAAGGTTTTGTACCTTGTGTCAAATTGTTAGTTCTCTTTCCAATTCTTTCCTCCATAAATCTCATTTCTTTTCCAATTTTTTCCTCTGGTATTCTCATTTCATTTATAAAATTTTTTAAACTTTTTTTTAGCTCTTGCTTTGTCTTATATAGGAATTTAGTCAAATTGGTACCCAAGATTTGTTTGTTTGAGATTTTGCTTGCAGAAGTTTTGTAGTTATACTTTTCTGAATTTATACCTTTAGTGTACCTATCAATATAATAACTATTTTGATGGTATTATTTTTTTCATTTACTCATTCTTTCTGGCTTTATCCTGACTTCAGGCCCAACGTTAGGCACTTTTGGAGGGAAGGTTGATCCTGGTTCTTTTGTTACTTTTTTTTTTTTTTTTTTTTTTTTTGCTGAGGCAATTGGTGTTAACTGACTTACCCAGAGTCACACAAGTAGGGAGTGTTAAGTGTCTGAGACCAGATTTGAACTCTGGTCCTCCTAACTTCAGGACTGGTGCTCTATTCACTGCACCACCTAGCTGCCCCTTTTTGCTACTTTCTTAAGATATTAAATGTTGTGCTATTCTAGGATCTCAGTTCAGTACAGTGCAGTTATTCAATGGGTACCTCTCAATGGAACAGGGAGCAGACTTCCACTGATAGAGAACACTTGATTCAGGGCTAGATAGAGGAGTCTGACAGGGATAGGAAATCATTAAGTATATCATGTCTAGTACTCCCAAGTTGTTGTTGACCATCCTATGGAAGTTGGGCTGCCAGCAAAATAAACTAAAACTAAAAGGACCCAGGGCATTCAGATCTCATCTGGAAATTGAGGGACAACTAAAGGAGCTGACAATCACAACAATGAAGAGAGTTTTTCTGACAAGATTGGAGACCAGCTATAACCAACTAAGAACTCATGGCTCTGGGGATGGAAATGATGTCTCTGACACAAAGGTTACATGGTGTACTCATGAAATCACAACCATAAGAGAAAAAAATGAAAGTGGCAATGAGGAAGAAATTTGGGGACTTCTGTGTTTACTCTATTGCTCTACTCTGGAATGTGATTTCCTCCACTTTAGGAGTAGATGGTGGTCCAGCTTTTTGCCATAAAAGATCTTCCAAGGAAACAAGTCCAAAGCAGTCTAGTGAATCAGTGGAGCAATGGCTTCTATTTTCATGGTCTAATGGTGTCATTGTAGAGACTCTTTTTGCCATGGTTTCATAGGCTGGAGGAGCTCTCTGATTACTTCCTTCTCCAGAGTCAGATAAGGCAATTAAAGCCTCTTGATAGGGACCACACTATGTCCCTTTTTAAATGGCTGAGATATAGAGACCTATTCATACCTAACCCTACAAAGATGGATTCCAGTTGCAGATGGCTCCCCTGTGAAGATTGGCTAAGGAGGGGATAAAGTTTTTGAAGGGAATATGCTTTATTGATTGGATTTATGCAGCCCATCCACTGACTAGTCTATTTTAGGGACAATTAGCTTCCACTTTTTGGGTGGAACTGCATCGAAATGGCAGCGAAGTTTAGCTGTTGATTTTCCTTGCCAGGAAGGATAGATCAACTGGTGAAATTTGAGCAGCATAGTGGAATGGCAATAACCATCAGGATTGGGTCCTAAGGGCTTTCCAGTTCAGAAGTTTGTTAGTTTTGACTTTCAGGAAGATATATCTGATAGAGATGAATAGATCTGGTTGATCTCCTAAATCTTTCTTTGTTTTATTCTATATACAGAACCAACTACCCCTAGGAAAATTATTTAATTCCCCCTCAATTGCCATGTTACATCAGGCTGTTTTGACATTTTTTTTTTTCCCATAGAGGTTTTAGGGGAAGTGAAACTATCTCTGCACTATTGCCCTATGGTGCTCTTGAATTTACATGGAAAAAAGAGATCTTCTAACCTACTTGGTGGTAATCTTGAGTGCC
The DNA here is from genome assembly GCF_016432865.1 of Antechinus flavipes. Lineage (NCBI taxonomy): Eukaryota > Metazoa > Chordata > Mammalia > Dasyuromorphia > Dasyuridae > Antechinus > Antechinus flavipes. Next base: position 362,242,808 of record NC_067399.1, on the reverse strand, counting down.
TAGCTGAAACAGAAGGAGAATACTTACTCAGACGCTGCAAAAAGAGGAACCAGAGCTTTATCTGAGGCACTAAAAGAGAAAATGTTTGTTTAAGACCCCTTATGTTTGTTTAAGAGGCTCCTTGAGGAAGGGGAAAGTTTTGGTGGGTGGATGAGGCAGTACAAGGAAAGCTTCAGTATCAACTTAGATCCTGGGATAAGTTGGATGTAAGAGGCTTATGACCTTTTAACTACTTTACTATAGATGACTGATATGGGATGAAGAACTGTTAATTTATCTACACTGTGGCTCTCATGTTGCTGGAGCTGCTTCTGTTCATTGTCACTGCTTTATATCAGGAAAAGGAATCTGTGACTGTCATTTGGCGTCATTTGGGCAGTGGCCATGTTGAATTCGGTGCTACACTGGCTCATCATTATCACCTTGCATTAGGAGACCCACTGTGAACTACAAAACTCTGGCATCATGTACCACATGAACCAGATTGTTGAGATCTAACATGTTGTTCTTCCAAAGTAAAGATAAATTGTGGTGTTTTTCTTCTTTTATATATGATGTATATGATGGTTCTCTTTGGGAGCAGGTTTCTTGGGGAGGTTTTCAAGAGGCAGCCTTAGTTTTGGTTCAGAGTAATAATCACCTCAAATACAGCCAGCTGATAAAATCCAAACTTCCTTGATTCCAAGAGCTCTTGCAGCTCGTCCTTTGCTTCTGCCTCTGCTTTCTTCAGCCTCCAGCCAGCACCAAGATGGAAGATGGAATGAATCTGTCTTGCCTTTGAGAGAGGGTTTCTGTATCTCCCAGAGTGCTTTTTGGCCCTAAGAGCTTCTTGCTTATATGAGCTCTCTAAAGGTGTGAACACAAGCATTGTTCTATCAGTTCCACTTAGTACCTTGTTTCAAGTTCTGGCCCATAACATCTCCTTGTAAGATCAGATCAATCATACTGAACCATGCTAAATTAGATAATTATTGTCTCTATCAATTCTAATGACTTAACAGCTTGTAAGGATTCTAACATCTCCCGCTTTCTTTTGTTTTAGAACATAAGGGTCATGATCTCCCTGACTTCTCAAGGAGGTGAGACCCCAAAAAGAAAGTTATCACGCCTTCCCTGACTGCTCAAAAAAGAAGTGAAAAAACCACAAAAAGAAGGTGGTCACACCCTCCCTGACATCTCAGAAAGGGAGATGAAAACACCAAAGGAAATAGGAAATCAAATCAGATTAGTGGGTTTCTAAAGGGGCTCACTTGAAACAGGTATACATAAATCCATCAATATGGGAGGTAATACACGTAATTACATAAAATACATAAGCACATAGCAATATAACACAGGCTAGTAATAATGTAATAAATAGCATGAATCAACATGAGAATTTACACATGTCCATAAGTCCTAGAAATAGTCCAAAAGGAATCCATTGTCCATTAGTTCATGTGCCAGGAATCCAATAATTCCTGCAAGTTTTGAATGCTGCAATAGTCTCATCAACAATTTTTCATCTCAAGGAATCCAATGATTCCTGCTGAAACAGTCTCATCTTGTGTTAGGGAATCCAATGATTCCTGAAGATTTTAAAGTTCTTTTTAACAGTCTCATTGTCAGCCATACTCTTTCAGTGTCAGAAGTTTCTTGAATCTTCTTTGTTTTGAGGTTTTTCTCCTTTTCTGTCTCTTTCCAGGTGCTCGTTGCCACCCATCTATTTTCTTCTCTATCTGTAAAAATATAAGCAAACTCTCTCTCCCAGGCAGTTAACCTATCTAATTTCCTTCTATTTACCACTTTGGGGATTTCTCATCATCATCTGGCAATTACATTGGAGCTGTTTGCACTGGATACTGCCCTGTTGGGTTAAAAAGCCTGTATTCTCCCCAATTATAGTCCTTTTGTGCCACGTGATTACTTTTAGGCTGATTGATCACATCAGAGTCCTGACCTTCTAAAGACTCTCTGGGTGTAACCTCAGCTTCGCTCATGTCCCACCTGCCTTTTGATTGATATCTTGGAGCTGGGCCCTGCCTCTCATTTCCCTGTGTCAGTCTACATTCAGAGGCCCAATGAAAGACTTGGTTACATTTTGGACATGGGATTTGGGGTTTTATTCTCTCATCCTGTCCTCTCACTCTATCTCTGTATCTGCATTGGGCTCTCAGCTGTCCAACTTTTCCACATTGAAAGCTATTATTGTAGCCTTAGAAATTTGTTCATACACTGGTATGGGATAATAAATCTGTTCTGAATTCTCTCCATACTGACCTTCACCAGCTAGTTGGTCAAAAGCGATTTGTCCATTAGCTCCTTTTTGCCTATTGCATTAGGCTTGAATCCTACATAATTCATGAAACTCCAAAAGCCACAACAAATTTTGTCCAGGTTCCAAACATGTTTTTGCTATGGATTTCCAATCATTCGGGGTTAAGATTTCTTAAGACAGATTATCTAGTAACATCTTCATATAAGATGATGTAGCCCCATAAAGAGTGCATACCTTTTTCAAATCTTTAATTTTTTCCAAATTAAAAGGAGTGTATCTTTTCCCTTTTTGACCTGAAGAGTCGAGCTCTTCAATCACAGGATATGCATTTATAAAATCAGATATATCTTCTCCTTCATTTTTTGCCTTTATTAATGCCTTTTCTAATCTTGTCACAGGCTCCTTAATAGGTGGGCATTACTGCCTCTGCCCCTCTTCCTTCTCCCTCCACCCATGAAGGGTTAATTGAGGGGGGAGGGTCATGAGATGTGGAATGATCTAATTTTTCCTGCTGTGAAGTATCACACTCAAAATTATACTTAACTCCATTCTTATCTGATTCTTCCTCCTTTTCACCTAGTTTAATTGGCACCTCCCCTTCCTGCTCTTTCTTCTTTTTCTTCATTCTAACACTTAAATAATTTCTTTTAGCCAAGTTGTATTCAATTGTATGTGTAAAGTGTATTGTTGGAAATTGAATTTGGATGAGAATTGCAGTATTCATCTAGTTGCTCTCCTACTAATTTCCACTCATTTGGATCCAATTCTTTTCCCGTAGAAAACCAAGGAGATGTGAACTTTACAGTTTTTAAAAGATCAATGACATGTTCCCAGGTTATAATTAAACCCTGATTTTTTTATAAGTCTGGCAATGGTCTCTGAACATTTTCCTTGAATGCTCTCTAAACATTTTCCTCGAACAGAAACAGAAGGCTGTTTTCTAAATATCTGTCCCATCTTAGCTGAAATTCTACTTTAACTCTTTTAACAAAATTTCTTTGTTGTACTCACCCTAATTTCTGGGTTGAGGAGACTTTTCCACTGGATCAGGATCAGAGGCTTTTCCAGTCCCATATTCAGGGTGCCAAAATATGGTGTTCTTCTTCTTTTATATAATATATGATGGTTCTCTGTGGGAGCAGGTTTCTTGGGAAGGTTTTCAGGAGGCAGCCTTAGTTTTGGTTCAGAGAATAATCACCTCAAATACAGCTAGCTGATAAAATCCAAACTTTCTTGATTCCAAGAGCTCTTGCAACTTGTCCTTTGCTTCTGCCTCTGCTTTCCTCAGCCTCCAGCCAGCACAAAGATGGAAGATGGAATGAATCTGTCTTTCCTCCAAGGGAGGGCTTCTGTATCTCCCAGCTCTTTGACCCTAAGAGCTTCTTGCTTATATGAGCTCTCTAAAGGTGTAAACACAAGTATTGTTTCTATCAGTTCCACTTAGTACCTTGTTTCAGGTTCTGGCTCATAACATTTCCTTGTAGGATCAGATCAATCATACTGAACTATGCTAAATTAGATAATTATTGTCTCTATCAATTCTAATGACTTAACAGCTTGTAAGGATTCTAACAACGAATAGCCTGATTTCTCTGTTTTCTTTTTGCTTTTATATTTTTCTTCCTTTTTTTTCTTTTTCTACTCTTATTATAGTGACTCCTTTGGGGGATGGGAGGCTGAACAGTTTTATTTTCCTCTTTCCTTTTTTTTAAATCAGATTTACTAAGGGTTTGTCTATTTTGTTGGTTTTTTCATAGAACCAACTCTTAGTTTTATTAATCAATTCAATAGTTTTTTTACTTTCAATTTTATTGATCTCTCCTTTTATTTTTAGAATTTCAAGTTTAGTGTTTGACTGGGGGTTTTTAATTTGTTCCTTTTCTAGCATTTTTAGTTGCAAACCCAATTCATTGACCTTCTCTTTCTCTATTTTATACAAATAGGCCTCTAGAGATATGAAATTTCCCCTTATTACCGCTTTGGCTGCATCCCATACATTTTGGTATGATGTCTCATTATTATCGTTTTCTTGGGTAAAGTTATTAATTATGTCTATGATTTGCTGTTTCACCCAATCATTCTTTAGTATGAGATTATTTAGTTTCCAATTATTTTTTGGTCTACTTCCCCCTGGTTTTTTGTTGAATGTAATCTTCATTGCATCGTGGTCTGAAAAGGATGCATTTACTATTTCTGCCTTACTGCATTTGAGTTTGAGGTTTTTATGTTAATATATGGTCAATTTTTGTATAGGTTCCATGAACTGCTGAAAAGAAAGTGTATTCCTTTCTGTCTCCATTACATTTTCTCCAGAGATCTATCATATCTAACTTTTCTAGTATTCTATTTACCTCTTTGACTTCTTTCTTATTTATTTTGTGGTTTGATTTATCTAATTCTGAGAGTGCAAGGTTAAGATCTCCCACTATTATAGTTTTACTGTCTATTTCTTCTTGCAGCTCTCTTAGTTTCTCTTTTAAGAATTTAGATGCTACCCCACTTGGTGCATATATGTTTAATATAGATAGTGCTTCATTATCCATGCTACCCTTTAGCAAGATATAGTGCCCTTCCTTATCTCTTTTAATTAGATCAATTTTTGCTTTAGCTTGATCTGAGATCAGGATGGCTACCCCTGCTTTTTTGACTTCACCTGAAGCATAGTAGATTTTGCTCCAACCTTTTACCTTTAACCTGCATGTATCTCCCCACTTCAGGTGTGTTTCCTGTAAACAACATATTGTAGGATTCTGGCTTTTAATCCATTCTGCTAACCGCTTCCTCTTTATGGGGGAGTTTACCCCGTTCACATTTATGGTTAGAATGACCAATTCTGTATTACTTGCCATCTTGTTAACCCCAGTTTATGCTTTTCTCCCTTCTTTCCCCTTTCCCCCCCTTCCCAGTATTAAGCTTGTGAGCACCACTTGCTTCTCACAGCCTTCCCTTTTTAGTATCCCTCCCCCCGCCTTAGAGTTCCTCCCCCTATCTTACCCCTTTCCCTCCCAGTTCCCGTATTCCCTTCCGCTTAGCTTATTCCTTCCCTTTTCACTTTTCCCTTCTCACTTTTCAATGAGGTGGGAGAAGTTTCACCATAGATTGAATATGTCTTAAGATTTTTCACTTAAAGCCAATTCTGGAGGCAGTAAGATACCCACTATATTCATCCCCCTCCCTTCTTTCTCTCAGATATAATAGGTTTTCTTTGCCTCTTCATGAGATGTAGTACCCCCACTTTACCCTTTTTCTGGTACAATGTCCTTTCCACATCAATTTCTAGAACAAGGTATACATGTATTCTTTATACATCTATATGGTCAAAATATAGTTCCCAAGATTAATCTTTACCTTTTTAGATTTCTCTTGAGTTCTATATTTGTAGATCAAACTTTTTGTTAAGTTCTGGCTTTTTCATCAGAAATAGATGAAATGCGCTTACTTCGTTGAATGTCCATCTTCTTCCCTGGAAAAAGATGCTCATTCTCGCTGGGTAAGTTATTTTTGGTTGCATACCAAGTTCCTTAGCCTTTCGGAATATCATATTCCAGGCCCTTCAATCTTTTAATGTGGATGCTGCCAGATCCTGGGTGATCCTTATTGTGGCTCCTTGATATTTGAATTGGGTTTTTCTAGCCGCTTGCAATATTTTTTCCTTCATCTGAGGGTTCTGGCATTTGGCCACTATATTCCTTGGTGTTTTGATTTTAGGATCCCTTTCAGTGGGTGATCGATGAATCCTTTCAATGTTTATTTTTTCCTCTGTTCCTATGACTTCCGGGCAGTTCTCTTTGATAATTTCCTGGAAAATAGTGTCCAGGCTCTTTTTTTCATCATTCTTTTCTGGGAGTCCAATGATTCTCAGATTGTCTCTCCTGGATCTGTTTTCCAGGTCTGTTGTCTTCCCCAGAAGGTATTTCACATTCTTTTCCATTGTTTGATTTTTTTGGATTTGCTTGACTGACTCTTCTTGTCTCCTCGAGTCATTCAATTCCATTTGTTCGACCCTGATTTTCAGTGAAGTATTTTCTTCACTCGCTTTTTTAAGATCTTTTTCTAATTGTCCCATTGAGTTCTTTTGTTCTGTGGAATTTTTTTCCATTTTGCCAATTTTGTTTTTTAGAGAGCTATTTTCTGTTTCCAGTTCACCAATCCTATTTTTCAAGGATTTTACTTCTTTATCCACTCTCTCTTTAATTGACTTCTCCAGGCTCTTTTGCCAAGCCTCCCTCTCCTTTTCCCAAGCTTCCCTCTCCTTTTGCCAAGCCTCCCTCTCCTTTTGCCAAGCCTCATTCTGCTTTTCCCATTTTTCTTCTAGCTCCCTTGTGAGAGCCTTTTTAATTACTTCTATGAGGTTCATCTGTGCTGAGGAACAGATGATCTCCTCCTTTGGGGATTCACCTGGAGACTGTCTGTTTAGGATTTAGAGTCTGCTCTCTATCTGTATAGAAGCTGTCAAGGGTTAAAGTCCTCTTCAGTTTCTTGCTCATTCTGTCTAATAATCAGAGACAAACTAGCAAAGAAAAAAAGAAAAAACTGGAGTCTTTCTTTGGGGGAGGGGCTGGGTGTGTTACCGAGCTTCCTCTACAGACTGCGGGGGGCAGCAGTGAGGCACTAGCCCGACTGTGCTGCGCCTGCGCTCTGAGATTCCAGAGCGTGCTGAGTCACTGTGGGGGGGGGGGGGGGGGGCGGCCAGGTCCCGAGAGACTCCAGCTGTTTGGGGTTGTATTCTTCACCCTCGGTGTTTTTAGCTTCTCTGCTAGGCTGCTGACTTGCTGCCGGAGCAAAGTATCCAAACCTGTAGCGAAGCTCTCCCCGCAGAGACGGCTGCGATCACTCCCCACCCCCTCTCCAGTCTGCTCCCATGCTCTCACTGCCGCTGCCCGCCGCCTGCGCCTGATCTAAAACCATCCCAGCCCTCCAGTAAAGGTAAAAAGGTAAAAAAAAAAAAAAAAAAAGTAAAGACCTTTCTTGGCGAATCTCAAGGATGGCTTCTCTTGGTAACTATATGTGGGTTTTTTTTCAGTCAAGCATTGATTCAGAAGCTTGTAATGAAATGGATAGTGAGAGAAAGCGCGGAGCTTATGCAGCTGTGAGCCTCCTCTCCGCCATCTTAACCAGAAGTCGCTGAACAGTTTTATTGCATTGTTTATTTTTCCCTTTCCCCCCATAATATTGTCCTAAAAGTATTTAAATGGCGGAAGGTCCTCTAGAATTTTTTTAGGATCTTTCCAACATGAGGTGGTATGTGATTGGACCATCTTCTACTCTTTCCATAAGTCCGTATCTTCCCTCTCCTCAATAATAGAGTAGTTTAGTTTTCCCTAAAGACAATAAAGCTGTCTCTAGGACCTGATTGAGCCCTGTGTATTGTGATACACCTTTCTCAATCATCTATGAGCACAAAATTCATCTACATATAGTCCATACCACCAATACTTGATGGTTTCCTAAGACCACACAAGTCAATATACCCTACCCTGATGACCAGATATGAAAAATAAGAAGGCAAGGAAAGTCACATCGACCAATGTTGAAGCAAAGTGCTACTGAAACCTTCATATCTTTTCTATACTAGAGCTAAGTAAACTGAATCTCTAAATGTCTCATTGCATTCTAATATTGAACCTGAACTAGAGAACACTAAACTAGAGGTGTCAGGCCTGCCCCTAACAAAGTGTTAGGAGTAGGAGATTATATGACCTGAACCCTTTACACTATTTCTAGTTGTTGAAATTCTTCCCTTCCCTGAAGACTTAATAAATGTGATTTTTTTTCCCATGTAAGTCTTCTGTGGTTGATACACCTAAAAATTACTTTTCTCTCCTCAGATTTCTCATTGCATTTTGCCTGATATCTACTTTGCACTAATCACAGCTACTAGTGCCTCTTTCTTTAGGGTGACCATAAAGAGGCTTTGTATGTTCTCACATGTGTGTGTGTGTGTGTGTTATATCCCCCATTAGAATGTAAGCCCCTCGTAGGCACCAAGATGTCTTTGGCTTTGCATCCCCAGTATCCAGCACAATGACAATGCTTATTGTTATCAATCCTCCTTGTATCAGGGAATTTTTATATGTGTTCTCATTAAAATGTCATCTCCTTGACATGAGGATTTCTGTCATGTCTATTTTTGTATCCCCACAGCCAGTATAGTATGGCTAACACAAAAGATACTAAAGAGATGTTACAATGGATTGAGAGCAATAACTCTTGTATTTGCTTAATTTGATAATGACATTTCAGGTAGCCTCCCTTCCACTATGACTGATATGACCCATTTCCATTTTTATATACTTCCAGTGTCTTTGAAAAGCTAGAGGAATAGCTTAGAAAATTCACAGGTAAGTATTATAGTTAGGATTTGAACCCAAACTACTTGATGCTAAATTGAGTGTTTTTCCCATTGAACCAGAACTGACTCTTATCAACATTTTTAAGGAGCTTTTAGGTTCCAGACTTCAAAGTCTTCTGAATTTGTTTTCCCTAAATTGTTTCTGAGCCTTTTGAGGCCTTCTGATTCCTGATTTTTCTTAAACTCAACTCACACTTGTCCTAAGGACAAGTTAAAATTTGTGCTAAGGCCCAACTCTTCATGGAGCCTGCTGACCTTACCCTTGGGTATAGCTCCTACTTAATCAAAATCATTGTGGGGAGTAGGGAAAGAAGAGGCTTTGGGGAAAGTCATGACTGGTTTGATGAGAGGGGAAGATAAGTAGGCCAGGTAGATCTAAGGGGAAAAGGGAAAGGAAAGTTGCTCTTTGCTAAGTTTCTTTATAGGCCTGGAATTTAAGTGTTTACCATTGCTCCAAGCTAATGTAAAATTAACATGTCTTTTTTGGTTTCCCTGGAATCTCCCAGAACCACAATAAGGATGCAGCTTGACCTGAATGTTTCCCTGAATGCTTATGCCTCACTGGAGCTGGCCCCAGGAATCCTTTTCCCTTAAGCTCTGCATTGTCTGAAATATGATATAATTCATGCTGGCACATTCCATTAACTATTTTTTTCTTCCTCTCTCAGGACACAGGAAGACATAAAATGCAAATGAACAAATTATAACCAAAAGTGGCTTAGCTGAGGCTTGGGAGCCAAAGAACCTACTGGGAATTGTCTCTTCTTGCTTCCTCTTCTTCTTCCCCTTACAGTTTCTATTGGCAATAAAACTGCCTCAAGACTTTAGCTTAGATTAGGGTCAACACAGTTTTCCAAAAAAAACCACCAGAACCCAGAATCTTCATAGAAATAAGGAATCAACAGTTTCTATACTTTCCAGTCATCACTCACCTATCCTACAGTGTCAAGGGCTTCTCCTAATTTAAGGAGGATCCTGGGGAGTTGGAGAAAAATTTTATCTTCTTTTTTTCCTTCACTCATTCCCATAAGTAGAAAGAGCAGGTTTCTGTTTCAGTTCCTTCAATGTTCACTTTGTCTTTGAATCTAGAAAATCTTTTTTTCAGGAAAGACTCAGAACTTCCTTTATTTTGAAAGTATAAATTAACAATGGTTTCTGATTAGTTTACCCAAGGATATGTACATATGTTAAGAAGGAAAAAGCGCAAAGAAGGAAAGCATTAACAGCTAAAAATCTGTACATCCTTGTAGGGTCTAAATCAGATAGTCTCTCTGGGAGAAAAAGGAATTGTTAATAATGTCACTGTAATGCAGGACAGATATACACCGCCACTTTTGCTAAAATGGGGTTATCCATTCTAGAAAAGATAGAGGATTGAATGGAGCATTCATGGACCTTTTGTATTGGCCTTCCACTTGGTTTCTAGTCCTTTAAACAGCCTGAGTCATAATAGTTTGGGGCTTTTGCTTGTCCAAGGGAAAAAAATGACTCCTACTCACAGCAAGTCAAGCCATGCAGTAAGAGGGAATGAGAGTCTGCTTCTCCTTAAGCTTTGAGGTCAGAGGGATAAGCCTAGATTTTTGGCCTTCTAGTCATTATTTTTTTGTTCAAGGTACAGCAAATAGAGCTTTCAATCCAGCCCAATAGTTCAGAGACATAGAAAACATGAATCCAAGCCAAGTGTTGCAGCCAGCACAGCAGCAAGGGTTCAGGGAGTCCACCTAACAGAAACAATAGGCCCTCCCAGCTTTGGACTGAGCTAAATTATGAGTCTAATCTTCTCTCCCTCTAAGAGATGAGATGGTGTAGGTAAGATCATTCATGTCACCTCCAAATTAAGGGAAATGTTTATCCATTTAGTCTTGCTATATCTTTGAAGGAAATGTTTCTTTATTAAAAAAAAAAAAAAAAAGAACCTAAGCCAATTTTAAAAAATTTTAAACTTATTTATTTTTAATACACATTGCTTTAGAAATCATGGTGGGAGAGAAAAATCAGAGCAAAAGAGAAAAACCATGGGAAAGCTTTAAAAAAAACAGAGAAAAGAAGTGAACCACAGTGTGTGGATTTACATTCAGTCTCCATAGTTTTTTTTTTGTGTGTCCAAATTTTATTTTTTGTCCAAAATTTATTGGGATTGTTTAGGATCACTGAACCATTGAGATGCACCAAATCTTTCATAGCAGATCATTGCACATTATTATTATGTACAATGTATTATTATATACAATGTATTCCTGATTCTCCTCCTTTCACTCAGCATCAGTTCCTAAAATCAGATTGTTCATCATTTTTTATAGAATAATAATATTCCATTACTTTCATATACCACAACTTGTTTAGCCATTCCCCAATTGATAGGCCTCTATTCATTTTCCAATTCTTTGCTACCACAAAAAGAGGCCAAGCCAATATTGTGTTAAATGGAACAAATCCTAGGGAGGAATTGTTCTTACTATTTCATTCCTCTCTGGGCGCTCTGAATTTTCTCAACCATGCTACAGAAATATCTTCATCCAGGAAGTATGTATCTGGACTTTTCACACTGGAAGCATTCTCCACCCCAAAGCATCTTTCTCTGATTGTTTGGTTCATTCCAGAAGTTTCATTTTAATAAGGACTCTTAAGTCTTCATTCTTCTTCCAATTTTCTTTTATGTGTTTTTTTCTTTCATTAGAATGTAAGGTATCATCTTTCTTTTAATAATATTTGTATTTCTATCACTTAGTACAATGCCTATAGTAACTACTTAATAAATATTTGTTATATCATGTTGTAGGATGTAGCCACCTCTGGCAAGAATTTGGCTGGGACCTAGCCACATAATCTAAAGGGGCAGAAGAAACAGGAAAGGAGACTTGGACCCCTTTCCTCCTTACTGTATGGTCTCATTGGCTGTGAGTAAAAGAATGCAAAGGCAGTAAAATTCTCCAATCTGTGTAATCACAGCCCCTTTGAGGCAATAGAAAAAGAATTCTATTTACTGAGTAGAGGCAGGTAACTGGAGCAACAGATAGCACTCTGAGCTAAGAGTCAGAAAGACTCGTTTTCCTGAATTCAATTCTAACCTCAGACACTTATTAGTTATGTGACTCTGGACAAGTCACGCTGTTTGTCTTAGTTTCCTCATCTATAAAATGATCTGGAGAAAGAAAGGCCATACATCTCTGGTATCTTTGCCAAGAAAACCCTAGATGGGGTCATGAAGACTTGTATATAACTGAGTAGAAGGCCAACACAGAATTCATACAGAATTCATATTCATGCTATAGTTTCTAAGTCACTCATGGAAACAAGACCTTAGAGTTTTACACCATCTTAGAAAAATATTTCAGCACAAACGCCTGACCCCTATAATTTTATTGTATATTATCTTCCTGACTTTACTTCATTCTGCTTTTGTTGGCTAAGAGAAGGATTTCCTTCCAGTGACACAGCCTTAGCTCAGGAGTTCCATTGTTGTTCAGTAGTGGCTAATTTTTCATGATCCCATTTGGGATTTTCTTGGCAAAGATACTGGAGTGATTTGCCATTTCCTTCTCCAGTTCATTTTACAGAAACTGAAACAGGCAGGATTAAGTGATTTGTCCAGGGTCACATAGCTAATCAAGTGCTCGATGTCAGATTTGAACTCAGATAGATGAGTCTTCCTCACTCCAGGCCAATGCTCTATCTGCCATACCACCTAGAAGGCAGGGATCCTATTAATGTCCTCAGTCCTCTGCTATTAGAGATAACAATGATTACTTCATCTACCCATTCACAGTTCTCAGGAATCAGAGTGCCTGAGAACTTTTATCTTCCATCACAGTGAGTGAGTCCAGTACAAAGTTTCTAGGCCCACAGATAATAAAATTGAGTACTGTGTTCATGTTCTCACGAACTGCTTTCTTTCTGATGTGATTCAAAGATAAGATTGATGCTTTTTTCTAGGTGGGACTAAGGAGAAATTACTCCCACAGGGAAATAAATCTAGGGAATATGGGGGAGCAAGGAGGATCATAAGGACCTAATTCTTTTGCTTTTGCAAATTCTAATATTGCAATTGTATTGGACCTCGCTTTCTGCAAGCTTATAATATGGAAATCCAATTTCAGAATCAGATTCAGACCTAAAAGAGAGCTTAAAAAATCATTTGTTCCAATCTCATTTTGCACAAAAAGAAATAGGATTATGAACTTGCCAATATTCACACAACTAGTTGGTGTTATACAAAAGATAAATTAAGAGATGGTTGCTCATTTTACAAAAGGACTCAACATTGCATTTTACTAAATAGTTTTTCTTTTTTTCTTCCTTTCTTTTTGACTCCTTTTATTTTATGCTGCATTCATTTCTGAATATATTTCTCCTCACTCTTAATTTTTAAAATGAGCAAAAGTAGTTCAGAAAAAGCAATTTCCAAGAGCATATATTAATATTTCAGATTCATAGTTCCCCATCCTTACCTCAACCATAAAGAGAGGGAGGTGCATAAGAACAAGTGTGGTCATGATAATTACAACGTTCCTTTTCATTCGTTTTATTCTCTTCATTTAAATTGTAATTAAATTTAAATGTATAAATTTTAAAATATATTATTTACACATTTCAGTTTAATTATATATTAATTTTTTTCTGCTTACTTCAATGCTTGTCTTCATTGTGTCCATGCTTCTCTTGATATTCATGATACATATGCTCTGATTCTTTATGTTCCATTATATTCCTGTCTACAATTTGTTTAGCCATGTTTCATTTGATAAGCATTTACTTTGCTTCCAGTTCTTTGTTACCATGAAAAATGCTGCTATAAATACTTTAGTATATATGGAATCTTTCTATTTTTAGCCTTCTTGAGACACATGACATAGTAGGATATCTTGTTCAAAATGGTATGTACATTTTTATCACTTTTTAAATAACCATAATTCCAAATTGCTTTCCTGCACAGTTAGATAGATTCTCAGTTCCACCAATAGTGTATTAGTGTGTCTGTTTTCCCCAGTCTTTCCAATACTATTTCAGTGTTATATCATTTCTTTTGATTTACTGGATTTGAGTTAAAATTTCAGCGTTGTTTTGATTTTCATTTCTTTTAGTGATTTGGAATAATCCTTCATGTACTTATAAGTAGTTTAAAATTCTTGGAAGGCTACTTATATTCTTTGACTCATTATCCATTGGAAAAAATGACTTTTTGTCAAAAAGATAGAATAAAAGACTATCAAATGTTTTACTGAAAACTAGTTTACCTCGGTCTACAATATTCCCTGATCTACCAGTGTAATAATTCTATCATTAAAGGAAATAGCCTGGCATGACTTGGTTTTCCCAAGACAATTCTCTATAATCCAAGTCAACAAAAATTTATTTAATATCTACTATATGCAAGTCTAGACAGCATTGCCTCTTAATATCTCTAGAAATGATTTTTTAAACTTGTCTTTGTAATACTATATTATTCCAATTAGTTCATTTAAAGCTAGGGGCAACATAATGGCATTTAAGCTCCACGTGCTTCCATCCTCGGTGGCTCTAGAGAATTGATTTTAGATGAACTGGTATGAGTTCAATCAAATCATTCCAAGTCCCCAGTTAGGAAATTAATATTGGGAGAGATTAACCACCTGCCTAAATTTATATTTTTATCTATATCTAGTCAAAATCTGGATTCTTTGTGTTTACTGGAAATGTTTAAGGTACAAGATAACAAATTCTATTGTAGTGTATATGGATAGGCACCAGGAAGAGACATTGTTAAAGAGTTGCGCTTTTTTCAGGACTTCACTTGTCCCAGTTGTTTTTCTTTAATATGCTTGTAGAATTCATGGGTTCTTTGACATATTCCTTCTCTGCTTGGGCTTAGTGCTACCTTTTCTCCTCAGAGGTATGGTAGAATATAATTTTTCCTCCAGCCTCTCAGCATCCAGACATTCAGAAACACTAAATAGTTCTGAGGTAGCTCTTTCCTGCTATATAAATTCCTTAAGGCATAATTAAGTATAGCATACAAAGGCTGTGACTGATTTAAGGAAATGTAGATATTCATAATTCTGATGGATTCAGTCAGAAAATAATCTTATCTACCAAAATTAATTACTTTTAAGGAGGTGGGATAATCAGTGGAGCCTCACCTTTACATCTATTAGTTGTATATTTGTGTACTCTCTTTCTTGTCTTTTTTGCAGTCATACATATGTACATGCATGAGTTGTGTTTTTTGTTTGTTTTTATTTTTAAAAGATTTTAAAAGATTTTTAAAAGATCTCTCCCAAACTGAAAGTGCTAGAGTTACTCAGCCCAATCCCACTGTGATCAGCACAAGTACCTACTCCATTGCTAACTAGACCAATTTGCCCTTCCTTGGCCAAGCTAAAGCCACACCTCTCCTTGGAACTCACCATATTAATGTCAAACTTAATAACAACACCTGATCAGCATAACCTACTGTAGCTCAAAACTCCTCAATTCTAGAGATCCAGCCTTAATCTTCCTGGTAGCCAGGATTATAAGTATGCCCCAAGGCACCTAGCATGACTTTTGAAACGTCCTAATTCTTAAGGACTCTCTTTTTTGAATATTTCCAGATCATCCCTTTATGTATGATTAATCACAGTTATTCAGTGGTTCTCTCTTAAATTGGTAGTGGAAGACTTAGCACATTTTGTCATCACCTTCCCTTTCCTTCCAGATTACACAATATATTCCTTCAAGACTCTCTGTTTTCTAGTCAAACTGGTTGCCTCCATAAACCTAAGTTTTCCCACTTTTGTATTTTTGCTCAAACTCTTCCTTATGCCTAGAATGCCCCAAATGCCTTACAAGCTATTGAGTTGTTCTTTAAAGTACAATTCAAAGGTCACTTCCTCCATAGAGCCTTGTCTGATTATCCCTATTGGTAATCATTGGTCTTTGTCAGCCCTCACAGAATATTTTGAACTTTTCTTATACATTTATCATGTTATGTGTTAGAAGAAAAAATATGACTTAATGATAGAAGATAAACCTGGGAGTCAGAAAAACCTGACTTGCTGCCTTTGACACTCTCTATGTGACCACCCTCAAATCATTTAACTGTCCTGGGCCTCAAATTATAAAAATGAAGTTACTGACCTAGATGGTTTCTGAGTATCTTTCAGCTTTAAATCTTTGGTAGCATGAGTTGTCAATCCATAAAGGTAGAGGGAGTTCCTTACATCAGTGAAATCATAGATCTGAATAAAAAAGAATATTACTAGATTTATTTTGTATAGGCAGTGAAATTTGGCAGATTATGCCAGAGACAAGCCAAATATATCTCTCCCTCCGGGTTCTTGGAGTGGCTTGGATTTTTGGGTTTATCATACACTAGATTACTGTGGTCATTTACTATAATATAATTTGTGTCTTATCTATTCCATTGATCTAGCACTCTATTTCTTAGCTAATATCAGATAATTTTGATGGTTACCACTTTATAATATAGTTTGAGATCTGATCCAGCTAGTCTATCTTCCTTCACATTTTTTTCCATTAATTCCCTTGATATAAAACCTTTTATTTTTCCATATGAATTTTGTTATTATTTTTCCTAGCTCTATAAAATAATTTTTGGTAGTTTCATTGGTATGGCACTGAATAAGTAAATCAATTTATGCAGAATTATAATTTTTATTATATTAGTTTTATCTATTCATGGGCAATTGATATATTTCCAATTGTTTAGGGCTGATAAGGCTTTTTAAACGTGATCCCAATTCACCAGATCTGTTAACTATATAGTTAACATACAAAAATCAGTTAAAGAATGTCTGTTTACTCCACAGTCTCTCCAAAGTACTTCCATTAAATATGTGATAGTAACATTATCCTAACCTTTTGACTCCTTCAAATTAATCTAGTTTTTCCTTAAAAAGAGATTCCTTGAGACTTGTTTGGCTCAGGAGACTAAAGGTTCAGACTATTGATTTTATTCTGTCATTTCCTAGATATTGTGAAAACAAAATGATTAATAACTTTATTAATCACCTTGATTTGCTCAAGCTCCCGCATTATCTAGAAGATAAGGAATCAGATAAGACTGAGCATTCCTTATTGGGCATATCCTAAGTTTCTCTCATTCCTGTCTTGGAAGTTCTTTGCCATATTGGCATTCTGAACCCAGAATTCTCCTGCTATGCCGGATAACCAACTCAGTTTGACTCATATCAACTCTCAGTTCCAAAAAAACAAGCCAGCCCAGAGATGACCTGATAAGACCACTATAGTCTTTCTGTGATTTTTGTCTTTATAACCCTTGCTGCCCATCCCCACTTTGAGCTCGGTTTTAATTGTACTCCCATATATATATATATATATATATATGTCTAGTTACTTAGAAGGAATAAAATCATGGATATAACCATCTTTGTCTTTCTCACACCAAACTCTAAGGAGAAAAAAGGTTTGCAGTATAAAGCAACCACAAAGAGTTGGAGGGGCTCTCAGATGCTTGGTTGGTAGATCACAATGAAAGCTTCTCTTAGTTGAACCAAATCAAAGGGTTCTTAATGACTATCTATGGTGTTCTCTTCTTTTGTATAATATATGATGATTCTCTGGGAGAGCAGGTTTCTTGGGGAGGTTTCTGGAGGCAGCCTTAGTTTCAGTTCAGATCAATAATCACCTCAAAATGCAGCCAGCTGATAAAATCCAATTTTTTTTTTAATTTTATTTTTTTTAATAATAACTTTGTATTGACAGAATCCATGCCAGGGTAATTTTTTACAACATTATCCCTTGCACTCGCTTATGTTTCATTTTTTCCCCTCCCTCCCTCCACCCCCCCCCCCAAGATGGCAAGCAGTCCTATATATGTTAAATATGTTGCAGTATATCCTAGATATAATACATATTCGCTGAACCAAACAGTTCTCCTGTTGCAGAGGGAGAATTGAAAATCCAAATGTTTATTTTCTCTTTGTCTTTTTCTTTGGGCCAGTTAGTTTTCTTAGAGGCCTATCTCACTCCTTGGTTCCAAGAGCTCTTGCAGCTTATCTGCCAACTTCTGCCTCCAGCTCTCTCTGAATCTTCTCAAGGGATGCCTCCACTCACTCCTAGCTCTCAATCTCCCAGAGTGCTCCTTGACCCTGAGAGCTTCTTGCTCATATGCTGTACATTGAGTACACAATCATTATATCACTGGGAAACCATTATTTGTTGTAGGATTAAATCAATTCTAAACTAGATTTAAACATTGTCTCCTCAATTCCACTTAGTACCTTGTTTCAACTTCTGGCCCATAACAACTCCTTGTAGGATCAGATCAATCATACTTAATCATGCTAAATTAGATAATTATTATCTTTATCAATTCTAATGACTTAACACTTCGTAAAGATTCCAACATTTCCCACTTTCTTTTGATTTAGAACATAAGGTGGTCATGACCTCCCTGATTTCTTAAAGAGGTGAGAATCCCAAAAAGAAGATTATCACACCTTCCCTGACTGCTCAAAAAAGAAGTGAAAACACCATAAAAAGAAGGTGGTCACATCCTCCCTGACATCTCAGGAAGAGAGATGAAAACACCAAAGGAAATAGGAAATCAAATCAGATTACCGGGTTTCTAAAGGGGCTCACTTGAAATAGATATACATAAAGCCATCAATATGGGAGGTATTACAGATAATGACATAAGCACATAGCAAGATAACACAGGCTAGTAGTAATATAACAAATAACATAAATCAACATGAGAATTTATACATGTCAACAATTTTTCATCCCAAGGAATCCAATGATTCCTGCTGATTTTCAAGAACTGAAACAGTCTCATCTTGTTTTAGGGAATCCAATGATTCCTGAAGCTTTTAAAGTTCTTTTAGGTCTCATTGTCAGCCATACTCTTTCAGTGTCAGATGTTTCTTAAATCTTCTTTGTTTTGAGGGTTTTCTCTTTTTCTGTTTCTCTCTGATGAACATGGCGAATATGACTCATTGGCACCCATCTGATTCTTTCTCCATCTGTAGAAATACAAGCAAATCCTCTTCCCCAAGCAGTTAACCTATCTAATTCCCATCTATCTACCACTTTTGGGATTTTTCCTCATCATCTGGCAATTACATTGGAGCTGTTTGTACTGGACACTGCCCTATTGGGTTAAAAGGCCTGTATTCTCCCCAACTGTAATCTTTCTGCTGGTTGATCATGTAATCTCTTTGTGCCATGTAATTACTTTTAGGCTGATTGATCACATCAGAATCCGGACCTTCTAAAGACTCTCTGAGTGTAACCTCAGTTGCCATCATACCCCACCTGTCTTTTGATTGATATCTTGGAGCTGGGCCCTGCCTCTCATTTCTCTGGGTCAATCTACATTCAGAGACCCAGTGAAAGCCTTGGTGGCATTTTGGACATGGGGTTTGGGATTTTATTCTCTTACTCTGTCCTCTCACTCTATCTCTATATCTACATTGGGCTCTCAGATATCTTATTTTTCCACAGTGAAAGCATCTACCAGTTTCTCTAGAAGTCCCTTGCCAAGAGAGACCCTGTCTTTCCATGCTCATCATAATTTAGGTTAATTTAGTTGACATTTCCCCTTCCTGCTCTTTCTTCTTATTCTTCATTCTAACACTTACATAATTTCCTAATGCCAGTTGTATTAAATTATATGTATTAAGTGTGTCTTTGGAAATTGAGTCTGGTCCATTTTTATTGTAGAATTGATAAAGATCCTCTCCTACTAATTTCCACTTGTCTAGATCTTTTTCCATAGAGAAACAAGGGCATATGTGCTTTACAGTTTCTAAAAAAGTTCAGTGATCTGCTCCAAAATTATAATTAAATCTTGGCTTCTCATAACCTTGACAATGCTCTCTAAACATTTTCCTTGAACAGAAACACAAGGCTGTTTTTTAAACATCTGTCCCATCTTAGATGAAATTCTACTTTAACTCTTTTACCCTAATTTATGGGTTGAGTAGATTTTTCCACTGGATTCAGGATCAGAGGCTTTTCCACTGAGATCAGACTTCTATCAGCCCCACGTTCAGGGTGCCAAAATGTGGTGTTTTTCTTCTTTTTTATAATATATATGTTGGTTCTCTGTGAGCAGGTTTCTTGGGGAGGTTTTCTGGAGGCAGCCTTAGTTTTGGTTCAGATCAATAATCATTTCAAATGCAGCCAGTTGTTAAAGTAGTTCTTTATTGTTTCTTCCAAGATAGCCTGGTTAGTTTTCTTGGTGGCCTATCTCTCTGCTTGGTACCAAGAGCTCTTGCAGCCTCTAGCTCAACTCCAACTCGTGGATTCTTAATCTCCAACTGACGCTCCCCTCTCAATCTTTTCAACTGACTGTCCTGACTGAGCCCAGCTGTTTTTATGCTTTCTCAAAGGTTGACTCCTTCTCTGACAGTGAGTTTATGGGAGGTGTGAATTCACAAAGTTACAAAGTTAACATGGTGTATCTCCTGTACTTGTGAACTCCAATGTGTGAGCTCTAATGTGTAAACTCTCAAAGGTGCAAACACAAGCACTGCTTCCATCAATTCCATTGAGTTATCACCTTGTTTCAAGTTCTGGCCCATAGCATCTCCATTGAGTTATCACTAGGATTCTAACAACTATCCTTTACAGAATTGTTATATTCTTATGAATATCATTACACACTATAAATCTAAGTAAATCTACTTTTTTGTTAACTTCTGAATGACTCATAAGTGTCTCAATTTGTTCCAATACCTACCTACTAAGAGCCTGGTCTTAGGCCCAGCACAGAGTAACTGGCATAATCTTAGTAAATTGAAATCCAATGAATTTGCTGAAATCGGGGGATCCACAGAGAGAGGGAGGTGCACGCAGATTGATCTTCATGCTTCAGATCATGCTTTAGGTGAAGTTTCTAGAAACATTGGTTGCTTATCTAGAGGGATCCCTTCTCCCAACCCCTGATGCATGCATACAGCACCCTCTTAAACCCAAATTTTCCTGCTTTCAGGAAGAATAAACTTCCTTTGGTCATTCTCTTCAGCATGAAGAGAAGAAAGTAAATGTTCCCAGTGTTCTTAAGATCAGAATCTGAAAATAACTGTGTTAAATTGTGTTTTAGTACCTTCAGCTGTTTTTGGCCTTTGGGACTCCATCAAGTTCTACTTAGGAATCTCTTCAGAATTGAGATTATCATCAAATTAGACTGGAGAAATTGTCTATTCTTTAGAAATGGACATATTCAATTATTGTTCTGTAAGGAATGACCAGCAGGATGAATACAGAGAGGACTGGCGAGACTTACATGAACTGATGCTAAGTGAAATGAGCAGAACCAGGAGATCATTATATACTTCAACAACGATACTGTTTGAGGATGTATTCTGATGGAAGTGGATCTCTTCGATAAAGAGAGCTAATTCAGTTTCAATTGATCAAAGAGGAGCAGAAGCAGCTACAACTAAAGAAAGAACACTGGGAGATGAATATAAACTGCTTGCATTTTTGTTTTTCTTCCCGAATTATTTATACCTTCTGAATCCAATTCTCCCTGTGCAACAAGAAAACTGTTCGGTTCTCACACATATATTGTATCCAGGATATACTGTAACCTATTCAACATGTAAAGGATTGCTTGCCATTTGGGGGAGGGGGTGGAGGGAGGGAGGGGAAAAATCGGAACAGAAGTGAATGCAAGGGATAATGTTGTAAAAAATTACCCTGCATGAGTTCTATCAATAAAAAGTTATTAAAAAAAAAAAAAGAAATGGACATATTTAGAAGAACTAGTTATGTTCCACCCAGATTGAAATTGGGTAACTTAATTGCTGATGGTCATCATCAACCAATTGCCGTGAGGGCAGCAAGACTGTTGGGGAAAGAGGAAACAGTACTGAAAAAGACTCTTCCCACCTTTAAAAGGGTTATATTTATGTGCATTATTTGATTTCAAATGACTTCTTGGAAATGACAATGCATCTGAACCAATAATTATTAGTCTGTAATTGTTTGTGGACCTAGTCAACCTTCTAGGAGTGGTCAGAATGATATTATAACTCCCTGGGGTCCTGTAGTTATGGTACTACAATTAGTGGTGGTGATGGTGGGCGTATTGGAATGTCCATTTACAAGAATATACTCCCTTCAGTGATGGCTTCAGGGATCAAGCTGAAGGCAGAATTAATTAATTGACTAGGAACTTTCCTTTTCTCAAGGCTAATGAAGTGATATTGCAGCCTTTCCCCATCCAAATTCCCACTGTTCAGTCATTCCACTCAATCCTCCCTATGACTTCCCAGACCCAAAACACCCTTTCCTAGTTACTACTCTCCAAAATGTGTTTTCTCCCCTTTTTGGAATGTAAGCTTTTTGTGGGAAGGTACTTCCCTTTCTATTTGTATCCCTAGTGCTTAGCAGTTTGCCTGATACATAGCAAACAATTTAATAATTGATTTTTGTTCATTTGTTCATTCACCCATTCATTTAGTCATTCATGCCGTTCATAAGAAAGATACTGACATTTTGCTATCTACTAATACATAATTCAAACAGGGGAAAATGGCTTTCTTTTCACCCAATCGTCATGGCCTCCCTCCCCCAAAAACGCTGACATAAAAACTTCACATTTCTAGTACATCCACATTTATTGAGGGTGCACTATGTGTAATGGGAAAGAAAAAAATAAAAAACTAAAGCACAACTCTTATTCTTGAGAAATTTGAGGACTTTCGTGATCACAGCCAGGAGAATTAGAAGGAAGAGTTGGACAAAATGATTGGGTGAGTGGAACCCCATATAGCTTTTCATATACCCCCAAAGCTGTATTCAGTATGGTTGCTTCTGTTTTAGTTAAACTTCCGTCAAGTAGAAATAGATTATCAAGCTAATGACGCATTGAAAGAACCAGGTCAGAAGCTGCATATGAGAAAGGGGCTTGTTAACCAGGAAAGGTTTGATTTCTTCCATACTTATACTCTGTGACTATCTTTCAGAAGACTCTCTTTTGGGCAAAAGAACTCTATGCTCAGACAACCTTTAGGAAATACAAAATTCAGGGTGACCTTCCCTCTACTTTTCCATGAGTAGTTCAAATTTCACTCAGGTGTTAAATATCAATATTTCTAGGATTTGTCATTTTATTGGACAAATTTCTCTTCCATTGATACAAATGTTGTCAAAGCAACTAGTTTCATGATTATCTTTAACTGAAGAATTCCTCACCAATGGCCAAGCCTCTGGGTTTAAATTTTTGAATTTAGTGAATTAGGATAGTCCTCCAAAAGCAGACATGCAGACTAGTGCTGGCCTGCCCTAAAAGGCTTTCCATCTTGGCAGGACCTGCTAGAGCTTGATCTGCACTGGGAGGGCCAACTCTGCATCCGAATGAGGCCAGTTAATTTCAGTGTTAATGCTAGTAACCCAGAGTTGTGTCTATCAAGATTGGAAAAAAATTAAAAATTGGTTGAGATTATATAGAAATGTCTTAGGGAAGAGGGAGAGGCTTTAAGGTTCTCTTTGGAGTAGATACAATGGCATTTTAACTAGACTTGGAAAAAGTGGTTAGTGTATTAATGTGCCAGAGATTACTGAGTCTTAAGTGAGCTTAACAGTTCAGGGACTTTGAAGAAATACTTTGGGCAAATCTTATGATGTTATTCCTCAAATATATGACTGCCATAATAATTGACACTTTTAAAAACTATTATTCTGTTTCAAAAGTTTCAGAGTGGGCAAAAAATCAATATTAGCAAATACTCTCCCAATGTCTGAAACAAGATGGGTACAGAGGATGGGATGCCAGAGTAGCAGGAAGGAGTACAGCCTATTCCTCACCACAATTACTTAATAAAGATAGAGAAAATGTACCAAAATCATGTTTGGGAAATCTAAGAAAAAAATTAAAGAAAGTAATTTTTCCAGCCCAGATTGGAATAGGGAAACAAAAAGAGAGATGGAGGAGATGGGCTCTAGCCAGGAGGACACCACAAGCACTTTAATATAGGGATTAAATAAGGATTTACCAGGGCAAGAAGAGAGTGTGTTCCAAATCACTGTTGATCAGAGAAATGCAAATTAAGACAACTCTGAAATACCACTACACACCTGTCAGATTGGCAAGAAGAGATCAGAGACCCACACAGAATCCCAACTTTTGCAGGATAAAGGAACAGGTGCTAACAGGCACTCTGTTTCATACTAACCAATCACAATCCAGGATGTAGTGAGGAGAGAACCTAAGAGTGGCATTCAGGGAATGGTCATGAACTTTGGGATGAGTACTGAACAAGAAGCACATTCAGAAGCCAGCAGATGACATATTACTAAGACCCAAGGAGCAGGGCAGAGATTCAATTCCAGCTTCCAGCCCAATCTAAATCAGATTAAAATAGAACATGAAAATCTGTTATTCTGACTTGCAAGAACTTTCTAGATAGCTGATAGTGGATAAATCCAGCAGCAGTCAATCTGAATTCCAAGCAGGAGCAAGCCCATTAGTATATTTACTTACATCCAAATGGAGATTAAGAATTTACAGAGCTCAGACCAGAAGGGCAGTGATCATGGGAAAAGAAATGAGAGCAGTGGAAGAAAGAATTAGAAAGTGAAATAACAGCATGGAACAAGAAATACAAATTCCTACCAAGAAACAGACTTTCTGAAAATTAGAATTGACCAAAATAAAGGTAATGACTCTAAAACAAAAGGAAATATTAAAACAAAATAAAAAATCTGTCAATTGCTAGTTGGTGCAGTAGATGAAACATTAGACCTAATGTCAGGAAAACCTGAATTCAAATACATCCTCAGAAACTTACTAAATATACAACTATGAATTAAATAAGTTAGAGGGGAAAACAGTAAAACTATATTAGTAGGAAATCTCAGTGTAACAAAACAAAACAAAAAAGGAGTTAAAATATTTAAACAGAATTTTAGCCTTCTGCATATTATTGAATAGGAATAAAAAAGAAGTATACGTATTTATGGAGATTTTACAAAAATCGACCATGGATTAGGTTGTAAAAATCTCACAAAGAAATATAGAAAGGCAAATATATTAAACATTTATAGACCTCAATGTAATAAAAATATATTCAATAAAATACTATTAAATAAAAGATTAAGAGTTAGAGACTAAATAACTTAACAAAGAATGAGTGGATCAAAATGGAGATCATAATTTCATTAAAAATAATAATAGCCAAAGGATATGAACAGACAATTTTCAGATAAAGAAATCAAAGCTATTCATATTCATAAAAAATGCTCCAAATCACTATTGATTAGAGAAATGCAAATTAAGACAACTCTTGAGGTCCTATCTTACAGCTGAGATGATAGGAAAAGATAATAATAAATTTTGGAAGAGACGTGGGGAAACTGAGATGCTAAAGCTTTGTTGGTAGAATTGTGAAATGATCCAACCATTCTAGAGAGCAATTTAGAACTAAGCCCTTAGGGCTGTAAAACTGAGTATATACCCTTTGATCCACAGTGTTCTTGAAGGGCACCATGACACTAGGGAGCTGATGCTATGATATGTATGTGGATTGGATTTAAGGAAAACTGTGCAAGGTCACCTACTTCACTTTTCCTTCCAGAGGCATCTGGGTCTAATGGCAAGCTATAAATCCAGATGTCTAGAGATGGCCTTTTTAAGGTCTTAGTTGTCTGAGGCCAACCCATTCAGTGATTAAAGTTAGGTAGCAATTAAGCCAAAAAATCTCCTTTTTTACCTAGTCAAAAAGCAAATAAACAAACAAACAATAACAACCAAAAAAAAAAAAAAAAACCAACAGCAATCTTAAATAAATAAATCTGGAAGGAGGAGTAGAAGCCCATCATGGCTTAATAAGTTATGGTATATGAATGTAATGGAAAATTATTCTTCTATGAGAAATGATGAGCAGACTGATTTCAGAAAAGCCTGGAGAGATTTACATGAATTGATGATGAGTGAATTGAGCAGAACCAGGAGAATATCATACATAGTAATAGCAAGATTTCATGATGTTCAACTGAAATGGAGTTGGTACTTCTCAGCAAAGTAACGATTCAAGACAATTCCAATAAACTTGGGATTTAAAAGTGCTATCTACATCAAGATGTATAAATTTTGGAAGGGATGTGGGGAAACTGAGATGCTAAAGCATGGAGAATGAATATAAATTGAAGCATTGTGCTGTTACCTTTTTTGTTTGTTTGTTTACTTCCTTTTTCTTATTGTTTTTTTCCCCTTTTGTTCTGATTTTTCTCATACAACATGACAAATGTGGAAATATGTTTAAAAGGACTGTCTTGTTTAACCTATATTGAATTGTTTGTTTTCTTGGGGAAGGAGGAAGGGAAGGGAGAAAGAAAAGTTTGGAACACAAAGTCTTACAAAAATTAATTTTGAAAATTATCTTTATATGTATTTGGAAAAATTAAATACTATTAAGGAAAAAAAAAAGAAAAAATAATAATAGCAATTTCACAACATCATAAAAAATTTAGGCTGCAGTTAACCAAAGGAATATTTAAAGAAAATTTACATTTCTAGACATTTATACAAGAAAGAGTAATTTTAAAATTGATAAAAACAAAGAACTACAATTAAAATCTAAACTCAGAAATTATAAAAATCAAAGGAGAAATTAATCCAATTAAAATTTAAAATACATTTGGCTAAGAAATAAATTAGTTGATCAGTGGAATAGGTTAGGTTCATAAGACAAAATAGTCAGCTATAGCAATCTAGTATTTGACAAACCCAAAGATCCTAACTTTTGGGATAAGAATTCATTATTTGACAAAAACTGCTGGGAAAACTGGAAATTAGTATGGCAGAAATTAAGCATGGACCCACACTTAACACCATATACCAAGATAAGATCATGGGTCCATGATTTAGGCATAAAAAACGAGATTATACATACATTAGAGGAACATAGGATAGTTTACCTCTCAGACTTGTGGAGGAGGAAGAAATTTGTGACCAAAGATGAACTAGAGATCATTATTGATTACAAAATAGAAAATTTTGATTATATCAAATTAAAAAGCCTTTGTACAAACAAAACTAATGCAAACAAGATTAGAAGGGAAGCAACAAATTGGGAAAATATTTTCACAGTTAAAGGTTCTGATAAAGGCCTCATTTCCAAAATATATAGAGAATTGATTCTTAATTTATAAGAAATCAAACCATTCTCCGATTGATAAATGATTAAAGGATATGAACAGACAATTTTCAGATGATGAAATTGAAACTATTTCCACTCATATGAAAGTGTGTTCCAAATCACTGTTGATCAGAGAAATGCAAATTAAGACAACTCTGAGATACCACTACACACCTGTCAGATTGGCTAAGATGACAGGAAAAAATAATGATGAATATTGAAGAGGATGTGGGAAAACTGGGACACCGACACATTGTTGGTGGAGTTGTGAACGAATCCAACCATTCTGGGGAGCAATCTGGAATTATGCCCAAAAAGTTATCAAACTGTGTATACCCTTTGATCCAGCAGTGTTACTACTGGGCTTATACCCCAAAGAGATACTAAAGAAGGGAAAGGGATCTGTATGTGCCAAAATGTTTGTGGTGGCCCTGTTTGTAGTGGCTAGAAAATGGAAAATGAATGGATGCCCATCAATTGGAGAATGGTTGGGTAAATTGTGGTATATGAATGTTATGGAATATTATTGTTCTGTAAGGAATGACCAGCAGGATGAATACAGAGAGGATTGGAGAGACTTACATGAACTGATGCTAAGTGAAATGAGCAGAACCAGGAGATCATTACATACTTCAACAACGATACTGTACGAGGATGTATTCTGATGGAAGTGGATTTCTTTGACAAAGAGAAGATCTAACTCAACTTCAATTGATCAATGATGGACAGAAGCAGCTACACCCAAAGAAAGAACACTGGGAAATGAATGTAAACTGTTTGCATTTTTGTTTTTCTTCCCGGGTTATTTTTACCTTCTGAATCCAATTCTTCCTGTGCAACAAGAGAACTGTTCGGTTCTGCAAACATATGTTATATCTAGGATATACTGTGACATATTTAACATGTATATGACTGCTTGCCATCTGGGGGAGGGGGTAAAGGAAGGGAGGGGAAAAGTCGGAACAGAAGTGAGTGCAAGAGATAATGAATGTTGTAAAGAAATTTTTTTTCAAAATAAAAAAAAAAGAAATTTAAAATACATTCACTTAATAAAACAAGGAGCTCATTTTTGTTCCTGCCTTTACTCTACCACCTTGGCTCCAGCTCCCCCTAGGAGCTCATTTTTGAAGAGAAAAAAATAATGTACTACTAGCTAACTTGAGTTAAAAAAATCAAATTACCAGTATCAAAAATGTGAAATGACAACAAATAAAGAAAGCATAAAAGAAAATATCAGAAACAATTTTTCCCAATTACATGCCAATAATCTAAAGGACAATTTAAAGGAAATGGATGAATATCCAATGTCAGAAAAAGAAATTGCTGAAAGTTGCAAATGAACTCTCAAACAAATAAACAAAGAATCTTGACATTGGATGGATTTGCAACCAAATTCTATGAAATGTTCAAAGGTAATTAATTCCAACATTACATAAAGTTTTTGTGAAAAAATAGGAAAATAAGGGATCCTATCAAATTACTTCTATAATATAAACATAGTTTTGACACCTACACCAGAGAGTGAAAAACAGGAGAAAAAATGCAAATAAACCAATACTCCAATGAACTTTATAGCACATATCACAAAGATTATATACTATGATCAGGAATACAGGACTGTTTTATTATTAGAAAAATTACAAACATAATTGATCAAAGAAATGATAAGAACAAAAATTATATGGATTTATCAACAAGTACAGAAAAAAATTTAAGAAGGTACAACATTTATTTTTTTATAACAAGAAACCATAGGAATAAAGAGATATTTCCTTACCATAATAATAATATCTATCTAAAACCATGTCTTATTATAAGTAATGAAGATAACCAAATTGGGGTAAAACAAGGATTTCCATTATCATCAGTGTTATTCAATTTGATGTTAGAAATGCTAGCTATATCAATAAGACCAGAAAAAGAAATTGAAAGAATAAGCATGGCTATAGAAGAAGCAGAAATTAGAAAAATTTTTGCAGATGATGGGTTTAGATAGATGATTTAGAGAACTATAATAAAAACAAAAAAACTAACTGAAAAAATTAGCAACTTCAGAAAAATTGGAGTATATTTTAAAAAAGCCTACATAAATCAAGAGCATTTCTGCACGTTACCAACAAAATCTGTCAGGAAAAGATGGAAAGAGAAATTTCATTGAAGGGAATTTGTACATTCCATCCATGACAGAGGGAAAAGGACTTCCAGCAATCAGGAACTGTGAATTACCCATTTGCCTTATATGCTTTTTGAGTTTGAGCCACCTTCCCCTGGTCTTTTTATGCACGAGGAGAAGAATATGCCATAGCCTTTTGGAAGGTGTTTTGTAGCAATTATTTTTACTATGCCTCATTAGTAAATAGCTTTTCCTAAAAGCTAATTAATTAAATTGATATTCATGGACCAAAACACAGTGGTGGGGACTCATGTGCTATATAGCTTTAGAAAGACAACTCTCAAAGGACAACTAGATGGTACCAGCCTGGAGTCAGGAGGACCTGAGTTCAAATCTGACCTCAGACAATTAACACTTTCTAATTGTGTGACACTGGGCAAGTCACTTAATTCCAATTGCCCCTCACACCAAAAAAAGAGAAAGAGATTCTCTCTCTCTCTCTCTCTCTCTCACACACACACACACACACACACACACACACACACACAGAGCCAGAACACAGTAGCCATGTTCTGGAGATTCTCCTCATAGAATAATCATACAAAAACTATGTGTATACGTATAATTTAGAAAATTAATCAAATTGCCTTTTAAGGAAAATTTAGAAATTATTTTCTCATCTTTATCATACTGTCATATGTTTATGAATTTTAAAACAGATGTTAACTTACTGAATTTTTTTCTTGTCTTAAAATTTCTTAAAATGTCTTATGCAGATTTCTATGAATTTAATTATATAGTACCATTGTGATGTTTAAAATGTTTTATAATAAGCATTCATTAGAATCAAAATATTGGGATTAGTGAAGGAAAAAGAACTGGATTTAGACCCAGGACACTTGAGTTGGAAACCTGGCTCTGCCACATATTATCAATGTGACATTGGACAACTTGTTTTCTTGTCCCAAAAGTCTCAGTTTCTTCACTTCACAGGGTTCTTTGGAGAATCAGATGAGATAATATTTGGAAAGGGAAGCACTTTGTAAAGTGTAAAGCACTTTAAAAATCTTAGTTATTATTACTATAATGGGAATTGAGGAGTAAGCCAGAACACAGATAAGATAGGATTTTCTTGATGTGATTTTTTTTCTCCCTCCCACAATATGGAAAGACTTGAACTAAATGAAGATCCTGGTTTTCCTGATGCAGTTTCCTGGTCATCTAAACGCATGAAATGGTACCAGCCACATGGAGTCTAGATTCCTTGGACACAGTGGATTTCTGAAGTCCATGTAAGCTACCTGATGCATTTCCATATGGAGATAAGAAGGTCTAGAACAGAGGTGCTAAGTGCTACCATATACTTGTTGCATCTTTTTGCTGTGGTAGAGGAAAGCAAACCTTCTCTTGCTAAATTTTATTGACTTATGAGTGCCACATTTCTTTCCAACATCCAAGGAAGTAAGAAAGTTCTGGTGTCATGGTGAACCTCCAATAGCATAGCTTTCCCCACAGCTCCTCAGAAGATGCTATAGTCCTATATCACACTGCTTCTTCCCCACCCTAAACACCACTATTAAGTGGGTTTGATCAAGATCACATAACTACTAAGTAGGAGAGCCATTGACTTCTAGTATAGGCAACATTCTTTCTGCTCCCTTATAAATCCTACTTATTCTTCAAAGCTACCTCCCAGAAGTAGCCTTCCCTACTATAATCGACAATCAGCATCTACAATTTTTCCAGTTATGAATTTCTACTATGCTTATAGTCAAAATCAATAAATATGTATTGCTTTCTCTCAAATGTGAGTCATGTCTCATCAGCTAGACTATTAACTCTGTTAATGTAAGAGAGCTTACATTTCTATCTCTTCTACAAGGTATCCTTATTTCAGAGAAGGGCAAACAGAAAAGAACAAAAAGAGGGTAAATTAAATATGGTTCTATGAAGTGGCAAAGTTATTTTAGTCACCCATTCTTCCTGAGCTCTTTGTAGCATTTGACATTGCTGACCACCTTCTGCTCCTTTCTGGACTTTCATGGATTCCTCCCAAAATATGGGCCCATTATCAGGCTCTGGCATGAATCTTCTCATATTCCTCTATATTCTCATTCTTTGTGACCTCATCAGATTCTATATGTTTAGTTATTCCCTATATGCTATAAATATATTATAGCAGATTCTCTAAGGCTACTCTCTTGACCTCTAATTATGATAGAAGGCTAGGTCCAGCTATTAGGTCATCTATAACCCCACAGAGCTCTAGGATTAATCTAAGGGATAAGAGCATGAGGTGTTTTTCTAGCTCATAAGACCCCAGTGTTCTTCTCCCCATGATTATCAGTTGAGATCAATCATATGACCAAATTTAATTAGTTTTCAGAAAAGAATATTTACTAAGGTATGAATAGTTGATATAAAACACCCAGCAAAAGTCTATGGTACACTTCCAGATATCCCCTTGAAATCCAGCCAGTATGGGCTCCCATTAACAAACTTTATACTAGAAAGTTCTTCTTGGTGTCTTTCCAAAGTCAGGGCTTACTCCTGAAATTCTAAACTCTGCCCTTTTGCTCTGCAGGCATAGGAAATGGGAGCTGATATTCCATTCATCTTTTTTGTTTTTTGGAGGTCAAATCACAGTTGTTCAAATGGAAAGCATGAATCCATGTCCCAACCCATTTACTTATTGTGAGATTTTAAGCAAGGCGTATCCCTTGTCTTGACCTCAGTTTCCTTCTCCATAAAATAAAGGATTGTATATTCAGTATCTATTACTGAAACAGACTTTGGAGATTATCTAGTCCAACCCTCTCACTGTACACATATAGAAATTGAATCTGAGTTTAAACTCGCCAAAGCAAAGTCACACAAAGAATGAATGGTAGATCTGGAATGTGAACCTATGTCTTCTGCCTCAAAATCCAGTGTTCCTTCCTCTGTACCATACCATTGTGTGGACTCTATTAGTTCTGATCTAGGATTCTGTAATTGTGAGTTTGTTGGGATAGGAGGAAAGGGGAGAAGGCTAGGGGTGTGGGTGGAAGGAATGCTTCTTGCAACAGTACAGCACACATGTTTTCTACCAGTTTCATTCTACCTGAATCACCTGGGCATAGTGAACCAAGCTACCCCAGAGTCCAGAAGGCTACAACCCTTCAGGTTCACACATGTCCCTCAAGAGTCAGCTCTTGGGATCAGAAACATCTTTCCCCCAGGGGATAGAGCATGCCTCAAGATGCAGTCCTCCAGATGTGGCCTCATTTCCCTGAGATGGAAATGAATGGAGGGAATCAAAGCTTCTGATCTCTATTGCCAGACACATACCCTTAGAAAATTATCCCCTGCAGGGCAAACGGTCCCAGAAATCTGAAACTTTTGGCTTCTCTCAAATCGAGTGGCAAAACCAGAGAACCAAAGAAGACTAATATCCTGGAACTATATCTGGAGCATTTTGTAGGCATCTCAGTTCTAAACATCCTTGGACAAGCACAGTCAGCATGTTTTTTTTTTTGTTGTTGTTGTTGTTGTTTGTATGTTTTTTGTTTTTGTAGGGGAACCTTTTCCTCCAAGGGAGGGCATATTCCCTATTTCACCAGGGTCTCTTAGATTGTATATCCACTAAGTTGAGCTATTGATCAAAGATATGTTGTAGTCTGGGATGCCCTATTTTTTCATCTTCATGGTATTCATTATACTTGCTGCCTTGTTTTTGGAGTCTGAAAACTATTTAACTGGCTTGTGGAGCTCCCTCAACTGTCAAAGGTAAAAGATTCTCCCTTGTTTGGAGCACCTTCTTAGTCTTGTACTGCCTGGCTCATTCATGTGTTGTATTATTCTTGTGAAACCACTATAAGTCATTAGATCACAAAATGAACGAATAACTGTCTAGGCCTGAGTTTAGCACCTCATGGAGATTTCATTGGTAAAAAATAGACTTCCAATTTGGAACTATGCCCAAAGAGCTATCAAACTGGGCATACCCTTTGATCCAACAGTGTTACTACTGTGTCTGTATATTGAAGAGATTATAAAAGATGGAAAAGAGGGGCAGCTAGTTGATGTAGTGGATAGAGCATTAACCCTGAAGTCAGGAGGACCTGAGTTTAAATCTGGCCTCAGACACTTAGCACTTTCTAGCTGTGTGACCCTGGGCATGTCACTTAACCCCAATTGCCTCAGGAAAAAAAAAAGGGGGAAAAAGACTCATGTGTGCAAAAATGTTTGTAGAAACTCTTTTTGAGGTGGCAAAAAATTGAATATTGAGTGGATGCCCATTAGCTTATTCTTTGGCTGAATAAGTTATGGTATATGAATGTAATGGAATATTATTGTTTAATAAGAAACAATTAGCAGGATGATTTCAGAGATGCCTGAGAGATTTACACAAACCAAAAAGAACACTGTAGACATCAATAACAAGATTGGGATCAAGATATGATGATCAATTGTGACAGACTTGGCTCTTTTCAATAATGAGGTGATTCAGGTTCATTCTAATAGACTTGTGATGGAGAGAGCCATCTGCATCCAAAAAGAGAACTATGGGGACTGAATGTGGATCACAATATAGTATTTTCACTTTTTTATTGTTACTGTTGTTTAGTTGCATTTTTTCTTTCTCATTTTTTCTCCTTTTTTAATCTGATTTTTCTTATGTAAGCATGATAAATGTGGAAATATGTTTAGTAAAATAGCACATGTTTAACCTATATTAGATTACTTGCTTTCTAGGGGAAAGGGTGGAGGAACTAGAGGAGAAAAAATTTGCAAAAAAATTTTGCAAGGTGAATGTTCAAAACTATCTTTGTATGTATTTGCCCATATTTTGAAAAAGAAAGAATATTATTATTGTATAAGAAATGATGGGCAGGCTGATTTCAGAAAAGCTGGGGGGCAGCTAGATGGCTCAGTGGATATAGCACTGGCCTTGAAGTCAGGAGATCTTGAATTCAAATCAGGTCTCAGACACAACACTTCCTAGCTGTCATTTAACCCCAATTGCCTTGGGGGAAAAAAAAAACTCAGAAAAGCCTGGAAAGACTTACATGAGAGGACTTCCAGCCAAGATGGTAGAGAGGACACACATATCTATCTAAGCTCCTTTTTGCTATCAAAATACTTTATTTCATGACAGGGCCTCGAAATTAGGGTTTGACTGAAAAAACCCACAAATAATTACCAACAGAAGATATCCTCAAAATTTTCCAGAAAAGGTATATTTTTGCTCACAGGTGGAGACAGTTAGATCAGGCACAGACTGCAGCCAGGCAGTGAGAGCACAGCAGGCAGGGAGAGCACGGCAAGGAGCTCACACTGAGCAAACCTGAGTGGGGTGGGGTATGATCTCAGCCGTTTCTGCGGGGAGAAGTTTACCACAATGTGGATCTGGCAGCAAGCCAGTAAAACAGCAGAGAAACTATAAACACAGGGAGTAAAGAATATAACCGCGAAAAGCTAGGGTTTCTTGGGACCTGACCACACCCACCCAACACCAGAAGTAACTCAGCACACTCTCAGAGTCTCAGAGAGCAAACACAGCTCCCTGCAGTCTGTAGAGGAAGCTTGGTAATACCATCCAGCCCTTCCACCCCCACAAAAAAGCAGACTGCATTTGGTTTTTTTTTTTTTTATTATTAGTTTGTTTTCTTTGATTCTTCTTTGACAAAATGAGCAAAAAATTAAAGCAAGCTCTAACAATAGAGAGCTTCTATACGAATAGAGAGTAGACTTTAAAGCCTGAGGAGACTAAAAACAGACTGTCAGGTGAATCCCCAAAGGGGCAATATGATCTAGTCCCAACACACAAGACTCTCATCCATAGAAGAAATTAAAAAGGCTCTTACAAGAGAGCTAGAAGAAAAATGGGGAAAGGGAAGGGAAGCTCGGCAAGAGGGTCTGGGTAAGTCATTCCACTCATTTAAAGATAGAGTGGATAAAGAAATCAAATCCTTGAAAAACAGAATTAGTAAATTGGAAAAGGTAAACAATTCCAAGGAAAACAGAATTAGTGAGTTGGAAAAAGAAAATAGCTCTCTAAAAAATAAAATTGGCAAAATGGAAAAAAATTCCATAGAACAAAACAACTCACTTAAAAACTTAATTGGATAATTAGAAGAAGAAATAAAAAAGTGAGTGAAGAAAATAATTGATTAAAAATCAGAATTGAACAAATGGAATTGAATGACTCAAGGAGACAGCAAGAATCAGTCAAACAAAACCAAAAAAAAGAAAGAAAGAAAGAAAGAAAGAAAGAAAAGAAACAATGGGAAAAAATGTCAAATACCTTCTTGAGAAAACAACATACCTGGAAAATAGATCTAGGAGAGATAATCTGAAAATTATTGAACTTCCTGAAAAATATGATGAAAAAAAGAGCCTGGACACTATTTTCCAGGAAATTGTCAAAAAGAACTGCCCAGATATTATAGAAACAGAGGGTAAAATAGACATTGAAAGAATTCATTGATTACCTACTGAAAGGGACCCTAAAATCAAAACTCCAAGAAATATTGTGGCTAAATTCCAAAACTATCAGACTAAGGAAAAAATGCTACAAGCTGCTAGAAAAAAAATTCAAATATAAAGGAGCCCCAATAAAGATTACTCAGGATCTAGCAACGTCCATATTGAAAGGTCGAAGGGCCTGGAATCTGATATTCTGAAAGGCTAAGGAACTTGGTATGCAGCCAAGAATAACTTACCCAGCCAAAATGAGCATTTTTTTTTCCAGAGAAGAAGATGGACATTCAATGAAGTAGGTGAATTTCATCTATTTCTGATGAAAAAACCAGAACTAAACAAAAAGTTTGATCTCCAAATATAGGACTCAAAAGAAACATAAAAAGGTAAAAAGAAATCTTAGGAACTATATTTCTGTTATAAATATACATAAAGAACATATGTATAATTACCATAAATGTGAATGGGGTAAACTTTCCCATAAAGAGGAAGTGGATAGCAGACTGGATTAAAAGCCAGAATCTTGCAATATGGTGTTTACAGGAAACACACTTGAAGCAGGGCGATACATACAGAGTAAAGGTAAAAATCTGGAGCAGAATCTACTATGCTTCAGGTAAGTCAAAAAAGCAGGAGTAGCCATCCTTATCTCAAATCAAGCAAAAGCAAAAATTGATCTAATTAAAAGAGATAAGGAAGAGCACTATATCTTGCTAAAAGGTAGCATAGATAATGAAGCAATATCAATATTAAACATATATGCACCAAGTGATGTAGCATCTAAATTCTTGAAAGAGAAAGTAAGAGAGCTGCAAAAAGAAATAGACAGCAAAACTATAATAGTGGGAGATCTCAACCTTGCACTCTCAGAATTAGATAAATCAAACCACAAAATAAATAAGAAAGAAATCAAAGAGGTAAATAGATTACTAAAAAAGTTAGGTATAATAGATCTTTGGAGAAAATTAAAAGGAGACAGAAAGGAGTACACTTTCTTCTCAGAAATTCATGGAATCTATACAAAAATTGACCATATATTAGGACATAAAAACCTCAAAATTAAATGCAGGAAGGCAGAAATAGTAAATGCATCCTTTTCAGATCACGATGCAATGAAAATTACATTCAATAAAAAGCCAGGGGAAAACAGACCAAAAAATAATTGGAAACTAAATAATCTCATACTAAAGAATGATAGGGTGAAACAGCAAATCATAGACATAATAACTTCACTTAAGAAAATGACAATAATGAGACATCATACCAAAATGTGTGGGATAAAGCCAAAGTGGCAATAAGGGGAAATTTTATATCTTTAGAGGCCTACTTGCATAAAATAGAGAAAGAGAAGGTCAATGAATTGGACTTGCAACTAAAAATGCTAGAAAAGGAACAAATTAAATCCCCAGTCAAACACTAAACTTGAAATTCTAAAAATAAAAGGCAAGATTAACAAAATTGAAGGTAAAAAAAATATTGAATTAATTAATAAAACTAAGAGTTGGTTCTATGAAAAAATCAAAAAAATAGATAAACCCTTAGTAAATCTGATTTAAAAGGAAAGAGGAAAATCAAATTGTTAGTCTTAAAAATGAAAAGGGAGAACTTGCCACTGATGAAGAGGAAATTAGAACAATAATTAGGAGTTACTTTGCCCAACTTTATGCCAATAAATTCAATAACTTAAATGAAATGGAAGAATACCTTCAAAAATATAGCTTGCCCAGATTAACAGAGAAAGAAGTAAATTGGTTAAACAGTCCCATTTTAGAAAAAGAAATAGAACAAGCTATTAATTAACTCCCTAAGAAAAAATCCCCAGGATTAGATGGATTTACATGTGAATTCTATCAAACATTTAAAGAACAATTAACTCCAATGCTATATAAACTATTTGAAAAAATAGGGATTGAAGGAGTCCTACCAAATTCCTTTTATGATACAGATATGGTACTGATACCTAAACCAGGTAGGTTGAAAACAGAGAAAGAAAATTATAGAACAATCTCCCTAATGAATATTGATGCTAAAATCTTAAATAAAATATTAGCAAAAAGATTACAGAAAATTATCCCCAGGATAATACACTATGACCAAATAGGATTTATACCAGGAATGCAAGGCTGGTTCAATATTAGGAAAACAATTAACATAATTGACTATATCAATAACCAAATTAACAAAAACCATATGATCATCTCAATAGATGCAGAAAAAGCAGTTGATAAAATCCAACATCCATTCCTATTAAAAACATATAGAAATAAATGGAGTTTCCCTTAAAATAGTCAATAGCATATATTTAAAACCATCAGTAAGCATCATATGTAATGGGGATAAACTGGAATCGTTCCCAGTAAGATCAGGAGTGAAACAAGGTTGCCCACTATCATCATTATTCAAAATTGTATTAGAAACACTAACTTTGGCAATAAGAGTTGAGAAAGGGACTAAAGGAATTAGAGTAGGTAATAAGGAAACCAAATTATCACTCTTTGAAGATGATATGATGGTATACTTAGAGAACCCCAGAGACTCTACTAAAAAGCTATTAGAAATAATCCACAACTTTAGCCAAGTTGCAGGATACAAAATAAATCCACATAAATCCTCAACATTTTTATACATCACCAACAAAATCCAACAGCAAGAGATACAAAGAGAAATTCCATTCAAAATAACTGCCGATGGCATAAAATATTTGGGAATCTATCTATCAAAGGAAAGTCAGGAATTACATGAGCAAAATTACAAAACATTTTCCACACAAATAAAATCAGATTTAAATAATTGGAAAAATATTAAGTGCTCTTGGATAGGCCAAGCAAATATAATAAAGATGATAATACTACCTAGACTGATCTATTTATTTAATGCTATACCAGACTCCCAAGAAACTATTTTAATGACCTAGAAAAAATAACAAAATTCATATGGAAGAACAAAAGGTCAAGAATTTCAAAGGGACTAATGAAAAAAAAAATCAAATGAAGGCAGCCTAGGTGTACCTGATCTAAAACTATATTATAAAGCAACATTCGCCAAAATCATTTAGTATTGGCTAAGAAATAAACTGATTGATCAGTGGAATAGGTTAGGTTCACAGGACAAAATAATCAATAACTATAGCAATCTAGTGTTTGACAAATCCAAAGACCCCAACTTTTGGGATAAGAATTCATGATTTGACAAAAACTGCTGGGAAAACTGGAAATTAGTATAGCAGAAACTAGGCATGGACCCGCACTTAACACCGTACACCAAGATAAGATCAAAATGGGTCCATGATTTAGGCATAAAGAATGAAATTATAAATAAATTAGAAGAACATAGGATAGTTTGGAAGAGGAAGGAATTTGTGACCAAAGAAGAACTAGAGATCATTATTGATCACAAAATAGAAAATTTTGATTATATCAAATTAAAAAGCCTTTGTACAAACAAAACTAATGCAAACAATATTAGAAGGGAAGCAACAAACTGGA
The DNA here is from genome assembly GCF_016432865.1 of Antechinus flavipes. Lineage (NCBI taxonomy): Eukaryota > Metazoa > Chordata > Mammalia > Dasyuromorphia > Dasyuridae > Antechinus > Antechinus flavipes. The sequence continues at coordinate 362,204,044 of NC_067399.1, read as the reverse complement.
AAAACATTTTTACAGTCAAAGGTTCTCATAAAGACCTCATTTCCAAAATATATAGAGAATTGACTCTAATTTATAAAAAATCAAGCTATTCTCCAACTGATAAATGGTCAAAGGATATAAACAGACAATTTTCAGATGATGAAATTGAAACTATTTCCAATCATTGATCAGAGAAATGCAAATTAAAACAACTCTGAGATACTACTACACACCTGTTAGATTGGCCAAGATGACAGGAAAAGATAATGATGAATGTTGGAAGGGTTGTGAGAAAACTGGAACACTAATACATTGTTGGTGGAATTGTGAACAGATCCAAGCATTCTGGAGAGCAACTTGGAACTATGCCCAAACTGTGCATACCCTTTGACCCAGCAGTATTTCTACTGGGTTTATATAAAGGGATTAATGTGTACAAAAGTGTTTATGGCAGTCCTTTTAGTAGTGACAAGAAACTGGAAACTGAGTGGATGCCTATCATTAGAGAATGATTGAATTAAAAATCATATAGGAGAGATTGAGGCAAAATTTTAAAAATTAAATAAGAACAATCCAAGAAATACAAAAAAAAATTGTGAAAAAAAAAGTCGACCAACTAGAAAAGGAGATTCAGAGCCTTAACAAATAAAGTACATAGCATAAAACAAAACAAAACCTACAAGGAAGCAAAGAAAAGATGGATAATTCTGAATACAATGTGTTCTAGTATTATATACATTTTCTTGAGATAGAGGAAATTTATTGTTATGTATTTTGAATCTTTTCTTCTATTCTGCTAGGTAAATGACAATGATTTTTTTTTTCTTATTCTATTCTGTATATAAATTTTAAATAAATAAGTACATTTTTAAAAATACCAAAAATGTACAAAAACTTTTGCAAAAATGATTTCATTCATCATAATTGCATGGAATTTATCACACTAAAAGACAACACAAAAATGTTGAAAGATAAACAGTTCTTATTGCAAGAGGTTATCATATCTAAATAGGAGCAGCCCTCCGTGAAAAAATGAACGGCAAATGAAAGTCGACTTACTGAAGTTAGAGCTGATGTTTTCTGGAGTGGTCATAGTGATGGGGAGTACCATAAAACTGGCATAAGTTTTTCGATCAAAATGAATTTAGAATTTGGGAAACAGCCAAAATTGAAGAATGAACGAGGAACTTGTCCACTCTCTTCCCCACACTGCTCCAAATTCCTTCAAATAATGACTCTAAACAAATTTTAGAGCATCAGAACACTCAAAAAGATGAAATAAAATATTTTCCAGTAAAAGATAACATAGAAGATCAGCAGAAAAGGTCTAACACCTGAGTGGGAATCCAACATGTAATCCTAATGTAGCCTACCTCAGTACCCCATCTCATAGCAACAGTGGGCTAGGTCACTCCTAACAGTTCCAGGGCAAAAAATAGGGCTCGTGGCCAGGTCCCCAGAAGGATTTCTGCAAATAGCTGTACAAAATCCCTGAAGCTTGGGACAGTATAACCTACACCCTGGAAACAGCCCTACTCTAACAAAGCTGAATAATAGATTAGGAAAGTAAGCAGATCACAAAACAGTTTCTAATCATAGAACGTTATTATGGTGACAAGAAAGATCAAAATACATATTCAGAAGGAGTGAACAATAAGCTCATAACAATGTGATTGCCACTTTCAGGAAAGTGCCCACCACCATCATTAGGGCTTATGGTATCATCATGATGAACCCTGATAAACTCAAAGGAAAATTTTTGAAGACCCGAAGATCCTCATTATCCATGTGCAAAAAAAAGGACAAGCTTATAATACTGTATGACTTTAATGCAAGAGTAGGCATAGACCATAAGTCATGGCAGACATTCTTTGGAAAGAAAAAATAATGGTTGTTTACTACTGAAGACATGTATCTTATGACCTTCTTATCACCAGCATTGTCTTCTCTTTAACTAATCTCAATAAAACTTCATGAATATAACCTCACCCCAAACACTGACATTTAATAGACTATATCATTGTAAGGAGGGGAGACAGATAGGGTGGGAGAGTAATGAAGGTAATGAGGAGTGCAGAGTGTTGGACTGATCATAGACTTATCCTTTCCAAGCTAAAACTTTCCATTCCAACAAAAATTGTGCCCCCCCCCCAAGCAAGATGACTAATTACCACAAGATTTAATGTCAACAGATTACAGAGCTAATTTGGAGGAAAAGCAGAACCAACACATACCTGGCAACAGGGGAACAGAAAAGGAGTGTGCAACTTTCAGAGATTTGGTGTACAGCATTGCATTTACTTACCTGGATCAGAACACTCATAAACATCAAGATTGTTTTAACAAAAATGATGAGGAAATGCAGAAGCTGATAAACAAAAAACTAGAGTTTCATAGAGATTACCAGCAGCATAGTTATATCTAAGAAAACAGCATTTAGGTGCCTGAAGATTTCCCAGGTTATATGTGAAGAGAAGGTTCAAGAATAACTTCATTGTCCATTTCTATAGAGGAAGAAGAAAAAGGTTGTCCTATGACAATCATGTGGTGGGAGTGGGAAGGAGGGGGTCTGTCTCTTAATCATTGCTGACAAGATTCTTGCCAGAGTCCTTCATAATAGGCTAATCCTTCACCTGGAAGATGGTCTTCAACCTGAGAGCCAGTGGAGTTTCAGAAAGAGCCTTGGAAAGGTTGATATGAACTTTACTGTCAATCAACTCCAGGAGAAATGCCAAAAGCAGAACAGATCTGACCAAGGTCTTTGATACTGTTGATTATGAGAGGTTGTGGAAAATCACGACAAAATTTGATTGTTTGGAGAAATTGGTATTTTGATAATACTCTCATGTTTTCTCAGTCACCAACAAAGTAAAAGGAGTGCTGTGTGCTTGATCCGGTACTTTTTAGCAAGATGTTTTCAACAATATTTATGATGTTTCCATCAATGAACATGAAAATGGCATCAAAATCAACTACCATACTGATGGTAAAGTATTTAACTTGGGAAAGTCTATAAGACAAAACTAAAATGGAGAGACAATTGGTGCATGACTTTTTGATCACAGATGATTGTGCATTCAATATAACCTTTGAAGTTAAGATGCAACAAAGAATGAATCAATTTTTTGCTATTTGTACTAATTTTGTCTTAACAATTAATACCAAGAAAAGAGAAGTTATCCACCAGTAAGCACTGTAACATCCATATGTGGAACTATTGATTACAGCAAATGGAGAAAATTTGAATATTGTGGATAAGTTCACTTACATTGGCAGTACATTTTACAGTAGCATAGACATAGATGATGAGGTTGACACACATACTGCTAAAGCTAGCTCAGTGCTTGGGAGGCACCAAAAGAAAATGTGGTAGAGAAGAAGCTGCTTGCTAAACTGAAGATCTACTGAGCCATTGTGCTGATCTCGTTGTATGCCTGTGAAATTGTCCTAGAAAGATTTTGGAGATCACCTGGCAAAATAAGGTACCAGACTCTAAGGTTCTTTTTTGAGCTGACTTGTCAAGCATTCAAACTTTACCATAGAGAACATAACTATGATGGGCTGGTCACAATGTTTGAATGCCAAATATACATCGTTCTAAAAGATTATTTTACAGAGAACTTACTCAAGGCAGCTTTTAACATAGAGATTATGGAGATCTTTTTGAAGAACTTTTGAATTAATTGTGTGATATGGACTTGGGAAACACTGGCCCAGGACTGCCCAGCATGGCATGCCTTCATCAGAGAAGCTACTACACTCTGTGACCAAAATAGACTTGTGGTAGCTCAAAAGAAACATGGAATGAACAAATTTAGAGACACCTCTATGTTGTTCACATGGAGTATTTGTGCCCAATCCATGATAGAGCATTCCAAGCTCATAACTGTCTAATCAGTTATAGTCAGATATACTGTACTTGACCCCAACATAGTGATGTCATTATGCTCCTCTTTGAGAGCAAAAGACAACTAACAACCAATGATATCACACACAAAAAGTGGTGACAATAGACATCCTTGTTTTACTCCAGAATTTATTTGAAAAGATCCTATTTTATCTTCATTACATATAATACTAGCTTTTAACTTAAGATATTATTTACCTTTTTAAGGGCAAGGTCCATTTATTCCTATTGAATAAAATGAAAAAAAAATAAAGAAAAATAAAATCCTAATAATAAATATGCCTAATACAGCAAAACAAATTTCCACATTAACCATGCAGGAAAATATATGTGTGTCTCTCTCTGCATCTTAAGTTGATCATCTCTCTCTGGTAGGAGGAGAATGCTTGTTTCATATTTATTCTTCTGGACTCATGGTTTATTATTCATTACATTTACTATAGTTCTAAAACTTTTTGAAGCTATTTTGCTCTACAATACTATTGTCATTATATAAATTGTTTTCCTAGTTATGTTTACTTTGATCTACATAAATTCATAGAGATCTTTCCTGTTTCCTCTGGAATCATTTCTTGAGGCACAATAATATCCGATTGCTTTCATAAACCATAATTTGCTTAGTCATTCTCCATTAGGAAAATATCCCCTTAGTTTCCAATTTTGGGATACCATGGAAAAAATTACTACAAATATTTTTGTTCATATAGGTCTTTTCCCTTCTTCTTTGATTTCTCTGGGATATGCCCTAGTGGTTATATATAACTGTGTCAAAAGATAGAGTCAAATTAGCAAACTTTTTAGCATAGTTCCAGATTGCTTTCCAAGGTGACTAGATTAATTCACAGTTCTGCTAAGTGTGCACCCAATTGTTCATTTCCTCACAGTCCCTCCAACATTTGTCATTTTCTCTTTTGTAATACTTGCTAGTATAATCAGTATGAGGTGGAACCTAAATTTTAATTAAATGTTTTAATTTGCATTTCTTTAATTATTATTGAGTTAGGGCATTTTTTAATATGGTTCTTGATAGGTTGGATTTCTTCCTTTGAACACTACCTTAAAATTGAATACCTAATGGATACGTACTAGGAAATGTGTTTTATTCTTTTATATCGAAATCAGTTCTTTATCATTGATGTGGACTAACTCTCTTCCCCTGTCAGAAAGAAGCCCATCTGACTATTATCAGGTATAATCAATTTCCAAGCTATTCTGTTTGTATGGAATGATTGTGAGAATAATTACTCTTTGTCAACCTCCACTATCTATCCCTCAACCTCTGGGTATCTTTAAATAATCTTTGATTATTTAATATATCTTAATTAATTAATATATCTTTTAGACAAGTCTGGGACCTGATCTGCCAGGTATTCCATCTGGCTATTCCTTGACTTCTCTATCTGCCCTACCAAAATCTTCCTTGGTCTTGAGAAACCTCCAAGTAGTCTTTCCCCTATGAAAGATCTGCTCAAGATGAAGATGTTTGCTAAGTTCTTTTCAGGACTAAGCCCACCATGAAGTACTTTCTCTCTCTTCCTTACAGTGTCTTCCCTTTAATGGCATCTTTCTCCTTATTATATAACTAACTCTAATTAGTCTGCTAAATTTCTCTATGGATTTAACTTGCTAGTCAATGGCATACCCAGGCTTCATGACATATTCTTTTAATGGATTCATCCAAACTCCTTTCCTTGATAATGATAACTCTATTACTCTCCCAACTCTATTTCATATTTGTACTCCTGGCACCTATTTTACCTCTTATTTTGTATGTAACCTCTTCTCCTAAATAAACCTATCTTTTAGCAAAAAAAAAAAAAAAAAAAAAAAGGCCATTGTGAATTTGTCCCATGTTTATTTCTAACTGGAATTGCTATCCTGATCTCATCAGTAATAAAGGTACCAAAAAGCAGTAATATGGAGTAGAAAAATGAAATCGATTTGGGAGAGTATGATCATAATAGAGATTAGCTTTATGACATGGAGCAACCATGACAGAAGCATTTTATATATATATATATATATATATATATATATATATATATATATATATATATATATAGTTCATGGGGCAAGGCAGAGTCAGGTGATTAAGCAACTTGCTTTTGGGGGACACAATTTTTAACATCTCAGGGAAGGAGAGAGAAATAAAGGCAGGATGTGAGGAGTGACAAGGATGTGTATTGAGATGTTGAGACTGTCTTAAAAGATAGTCTGGGAAAACTGAGGTCCCAACAAAATTGTCTCAAAGTTTGGACACAGATTGGATAGATCAACAATGGATTTCAACTTCACATCATTCTATATAAACAGGATAGTCAGGGAAACTGACCTAATTATGACTGATAAAGGAGCAGGATGGGCCCGTTTCAGCAATTCCTGACAACGAGCTAGTCCAGCCCACAAATTAGTCCAGAGTTGTTATCATTTATTTATCTTGGAATATTAGACTTTTATCAGGGAAACTTTCTGCAAAGATGTTATTTTTTTCTTATTTACCAGTAATCCTTTTAACTTGATATTAACTTGATATAGTATATAGATTAGATATAGATGTTAGATATATTAGACCTAACTATATTAGATATTCTTGGTAATGCTTCTGGAAGTTAGTACACTGTTTTACCCACAGTATGTGCTTAACAAGTGACATATTTTATAGTATTTTAAAGTTTACATTGAATTGAAACTCACTTCCCAACATATTAGGTTACTTTGTAATATCCCCTTTGTTGTTTTTTAAATCACTTCCTTTCCCCCAAGCCTCTGTAAGGCATTCCAGAATAATTTAGTAACTTTCATCCAAATGGAAGAAAAAGAAACTGAATCACCTTTGATCAAACACATCTCCTCATAGTAGGTATGTAAATGGGGTTTGGGGACCACTGAATCACAGTGAAATAGAGGAAGCTATATTAAGAATGGCAGCAATAAATAGACCTCCATTCTTCAATTAGCCTCCTTTCCCTTTAAAAATGCCCTTTCTTTCAGGTACCTCCCTATCTAATATAGACTAGTTCCTATTTGAAACTCCTGACCTAGTGGTAGGTACAATTAGTCATTTCCTGTATTCTAGTCAAGGGGAATGTGGGGAGGAAGTGAACCACAGTTTTGCCAGCCTTCAGTAATTTGGTGCCTCTGGCCTTCCTCCAAATCTTTTTTTTTAACTCTTCTCTGCTCTCATCCAGGCCTTCATCACTATTTCTATGAAGAGCCTCCCAATTAATCTTGTTGATTCCAGTGCCTGCCCTCTCCAAAACATCCTTCACTATCAAGCTACCAAAATAATCTTCCTCATGTACACAGTTCTGACCATGCTACTCCTCTAGTCAAAAATCATCCATGGGTCTCAATAGTATCTTGAAAGAAAATGCAAATTCATTAACATAGTGGTTAGGGTCCTCCACAATGTGGCCCTAATTTACTTTTCCAGTGTTATTTCATATTACTCCTCTCATGCACTCTTCTTTTTAACCAAATGGGACTACCTCTGTTCTTGAAACCATATAAACTACCTCCTACTTCCATTCATTTGCGCAAGCCATCTTCCTCCACTTTCCACCTCTTCCCCAACCTCTTAATACTTTCTCCTCATTTAAAATTTTCTGAACCATCTTCCTTCAAGAGTTAAGTTGTTTTTTAAAGATTCAGTACAAGTACCACTTCCTATATGAATTCTTCCATGACCCTCCCATTTGAAAATCTTCTCTCTGTCTTTCTCTTTATTTCTTTTCTCTTTCTCTCTGTATCTCTCTCTGAGTCTGTCTGTCTTTCTCTCTGTGTCTCTTTCTCTGTGTGCTCTGTTTCTAAAAGATATTGTTAGAGCACTCTGTCTGGATTTCTCCTTTCTTCTGGAATTCCTTTTCTTGTAGTATACTTTTCTGTCCACATGTCAGATGTCAACATTAGAATGCAACTTCTTTGAAAGCAATAATGTTTCCTTTTTTTTTTTTTTTTTTTTTTTTTTTTTGGTATTGGCATTTGGTATTCTTATGCAAATCCAGTGCTTGATAAATGTTTGGTGAATGGTCCCCATAACTTCCCAATACTTTGTCCTATTCCTGCAAGCCTTTGCTTAATAAGAATTTTTATCAGAGATTCTCAAAAGCAGGCACTTTTTTTTTGCTTTTCTTTATATCCCCAGTGATTAGTACAGTGCCATGGTAAGCACTTAATATGTTGCTCATTGGTTGATTGATCATGAATAATAATATTAATATTAACTATCAACTAATTTAAAGTGTTGATAATAATAGCTAGCATTTACATAGTGCTTTAAGATTTGCAAAATACATCACCCCATTTGATTCTTATAGCCCTTGGAGATATGTGATTTTATCTCTATTTTATAGATGCAAAAACTGAGGCTGAGAGTAATTAAGTGACTTGTTCATGGTTATCTCGCTAGGAAATGTCTGAGCAGGAATTTGCACTCAGGTCTTCCTACTCTAAATCCCAAATCCAGAAAAGCTTTGGAATCTATTTCATTGTTTGGGAATGCTTAAAGTTTGATTTTTCATCATCATCACCATCACCATCATAGCTAACATAGCACTGTGTGCCAAGCAATTATTATCTCATTTGGTCCTCACAAAAGTGCTATAATAATATGCTATTATAAAATGCTATAATAATAATATGCTCTTATTATTATTCCTATTTTTTAGGTGAGGAAACTAAGATAAAGAGAGGGTAAATGGCTTAATGAGATCAATAAGTGTCTGGGGCCAAATTTGACCTCCAGGTCCAGCTCTCTACCCAGTGAACTATGGGGCTATTTCTTTACGTGACACTGGGAGCTCTTATGTCTCCAAGGTCCCCAATACTTCCAGGCCATGAAATATCTCATCTGATACATGTGACCAAAGAAAGGGTTGGGATTATGCTCCAGTCACATGGAGGTAAGTACTATGTTTTTATTTTGGGCAATAGGTCCCTTTCTGGGAAACTTAGGCACTATATTTCCTTGTCCATAATTTTGTTTATAAATAAGGTATTATTTCCCCAATTTTGCAGGAAGGAATGAAAAAGACCAGAGGACATTACCAAGGTCCCATGCTACTAGAGCAGGGATAAGAACCTAGCATCATCTCTGTCACCAATCTGACTCAGTTTCCCTCCAGAGGCCTTTGGACATTCTCTGTGCCAATATTCTGACATAGTTGAATAAGGATAGCTGGGCACTTTCAGATTCAAATTGGCCTTCTCTGGACACATAAAGTCTGAGAAGGGGGAGGGCATTTATATTAGAAATCACAAGTACAGGGTAATAATATTAACAAATGACATGCAAAGAATCCCTTAACATTTATATAATACTTCATATCTATCATGACATTTAGCCTCCCAACAACTTTGTAAGATAGGGACTCCAGTTATTATTATTCCCACTGATACCCAGATTAGACAACATGCCAGGGGACACACAAGCAATAAATTTCAGGGCATAGATTTATTTATTTTTCTCAATAGTATTTTATTTTTCCAAATGCATGTAAAGACAGTTTTCAACATTTAATTTTTGTAAAACTTTGTGCTCTGAATTTTTCTCCCTCCCTCCCTCTCTTCTCACTTCCCTTCCCAAGAGGTGGATCTGATATAAATTAAATATGTGCTATCCAGGGCACAAATTTAATAGCAGGCCCATATTCCAACAATTATGCCAGACTTTAGGAAACAGAGATACTTGAACCATCCTTGGAGGCAAAAGGAAGTAAGTTTAGGGCAAAGAAATGATTCTTCTCTTTCCTTTTTTTAAATAAAAGCTTTTTATTTTTCAAAACACATGCAAAGATTGTTTTCAACCTTTACCCTTACCAAACCTTGTGTTCCAAAATTTTCTTCCTCCCTATCCTGCAAGTAATCCACTATATGCAATTCTTCTAAATATATTTCCACATTTTTTGTGTTGCACAAGAAAAACCAGATCAAAAGGGGGAAAAAACACGAGAGAGAAAAAAAAAGAAGCAAATAAGCAAACAACAACAAAAAAGGTGAAAATACTATGCTTGGTTCACATTCAGTCATCATAGTCCTCTCTCTAGATTCGGATTGTTCTCTCCATCACAATTCTATTGGAATTGCCTTGAATCACTTCATTGTTGACAAGAGCCATGTCCATCAGAATTGATCATCATATAACTTTGTTGTTGCCATGTGCAATGTTCTCTTGGTTCTTCTCCTTTCAGTTAGCACAATTCTTCTCATTCACAAAGTAATGAAATCCTTCACCCCTGATGAGTGGAAGAAGTACCAAACCTGGAACCATATATTGTGAGTTTGACTCTAAATTTTGCCATTTTGAGTCTCACTTTCTTCATTTGTAAAATGATGCAAATGATCCTTCCATTTTTAGTTCCATGACCCTATGAGCTTATGATTCCAGGTATATGGGGCATGGGCAGCTAGTTGACACAATGACTTCCTGATTCTTAGCACAGTGTATTATCCACTTGCACCACCCAGCTGCTTCTGGAAGGGCTTAAATCAATTTCTTTGGGAAAGCTCCCTTTGGGAAACTAAATTGTTTAGGGATATCTCTGATCTGTAAGATAAAATTAAAGAGGTTGCATTCAACCTCTCCAAACTATTTCCCAAGGCCAGAGCCCCAGTTGGAGGGGAGGTGGGGTTGAAAACCATGAGATACAGCCAGCCCTCTGTAGGTAAGCTTTCTCAAGACCTTTGGTAGAGAACAATGTCAAGGCTTGGAGATCTCAGTTTGCCTTCCTCATGGTCCCTCATCCTTCTCTCCACACCTCTCCACACTAAACAGAGGCAGGCCAGGAACCTCTCCACTAGTAACCAAGCTGCCTGACTTCATCTTTTCTTGGGAGTAAATCATTCCCAGGATCAATCTGCTAAGTCCCCCAAAAGAACAATCTTTAAAATGTCAAGGGGAAATTATTGAATTATCCTAGTTGGCAAAAAAAAAAAAACAACAACCCTAATTTATAGCAAAGTATTTTTCTTGAAGTTTTATAGATTTTTTCCCCTTCAATGGACTTTAATGCATAATTGTTTTCCAAGCTTGGAAATTTTGTTTAAAGTACTGAAATTGCTTTTCAATTCTTGATTTAATGCCAACTTTTCCCTCCCCATATCAGTCTGTGGTCAAGTCAATATCATATTTTCCCCTTTAAACCAAGAGAGGCCTGGCATCCCATTGTCTTCATCTACTAGGGCCTACTATTGTCTGGGGGTATTCCTTGAATTAAAAAAAAAAATTATCTTCTTTCTTCCCTTCCCATTCTAAGATCACCCAGCAGATTTGGGGGCTTTGAGAAGCGGGGGAGAACCTTTCTTGGGAGAGAGATTTCAGCACAGTTCAGAAGGGATGTTGGTTGCCACAATACCACAAAAGGAATCAAGAAAACAATTATGGGACAAAGAACCGAAAAGGACTTTAGGGATCATGTAGTCATATCCTATTGGGATTCCAAGGAATTCCCCAGAAGGGGAATTTCTTAAAATTGCAGATGTCATACATAGCAGAACATTAAGTTCTCTAATTTACAATCTGATGCTTTCCCCACTATGTCGTATTACTTGTCAGGTCTTTCTTTTCCCTCATTTCATTCATTTATTCATCCAAAGCATCTACTATGCACAAAGTCTTCTACAGGACTCAGTATGTCATCATTCCATACTCTTGTCCTCAAGGAGCTCATGGTCTAATAGAGGATTTAAAATCAATAAAATAATCCCTCTTTGAAGAGAGAAATTATTTTAAAGGGTATATTGGTAACACAATGGATAGAGTGCTGGGCCTGGAAGACTACTTTTCATGAGTTCAAATCTGGTTTCAGACACTAGCTGGGTGACCCTGGGCTAGTCACTTAACCTTGTTTGCCTCAGTTTCCTCATTTGTAAAATGAACTGGAATAGGAAATGACAAATAACTCCAGTATCTTTGCAAAAAACAAACAAACCCCAAATGGAGTCACAAAGAGTCAGACACATCTAAAAACAATTGAGCAACACCAAAAAGGAATTTTTTCTGTTGTTTTTTTCTTTTTATCCCTAGCACCTAGCAATATCTGGCAAATAGCATGCACTTAACATAGTATGCACATTATTCAGTGCAATTGCCTGGAAAATATGCACCCAAATCACTATAATGTGAAGTAGTATAAGACAAGAGCTATCAGAGTAGTATGAGATGGCCCCCAGACATATGCTCACACACACACACACACACACTCAGATATATATACAGACACACAGACACATGTATGCATGTACATGTACATAAGCATACACACATATGCAAATACACACAGACATGCACATTACATACACATTTTGTTAGATCATCATCAAGTTTTAGGAAATTTCTGTAATGAAACAGGGGAAAGTCTGCCTAAAGAGGATGAAACTCTCTCGGGTTTTCTTCAGTCATTCTTCACTTCCTACATTATTAGTTGAATCTTTTTTGAAAACAAAAAACTGGGATAGTTGGTTCTCAAAAATCAGAGGATACTAGAATTTAGAGCTCAAAAGCATCTTAGAGCTCAATTGGTACAACCTCTCATTTTACAAAGAAGGAAAACTGAGGACCAGAGGGTCCCCTACATGGCAATACGTCACAGAACAGGGACACAAATCTAGGATTCAATTACAAAGCTAGTGTTCTTTTAAAAGAGTAAATCCATAAAACACAGGCTGAATGACAACTATGGAAATAAGTTTCCATAATAATAGTAATAATAATAATAATGTTTAGAAGAATTGCACATGTTTAACTGATATCAGATTGCCTGCTGTCTTGGGGAGGGGAGAGGGAAGGAGAGAGAGAAAAAAAATTTGGAACAGAAGATTTTGCAAAGATGAGTGTTGAAAACTATCTTTGCGTGTATTTGGAAAAAATAAAATACTATTTAAAAAAACTCAGGTGGAAATGAGTAAGAGTAGTTGATATTTCTAACATTTATGTAAATTTGAAAAGGTCCAAGTCATAGTCATTCAGTACTTTATGATTTACAAAGCACTTTCCTTGAAATAATCTTGTATATGCTGACTTTCCTGGCTACATTGTACAAAGGATGAAAGTTAAAGAACTGAAGTAAATTGTTCAGGACTGCATTTAGAATTAAATTCCATATAGTAATGCTTAATAAAGTCTTGGTAACTTGACCTGTAAAGACACAGTTATGGAGTGTGGCTAAAAGAAACACTAGAGATCCAAGAAGGAATGAGTCATGATCCATAGAATCCATAGGAAACATCCAACATGGAGTAGTAGAATGAACTCTAGTATTCTGCAAATACTACCTTTGATCCTGTGAAATTAAGCAATTTACTTAACCAGCCTCAATTCTCTTACTTGTAAAATGGAGTAGACCTCTGAGGATCCTAAAAGCTCTATGATCCAAATGTGATGAAATTAAAAACTACTAGATATTAAGAACATGGAGATACAAAGGCAAAAAACAAATCTATATTTAGGTCTTGTTTACTTCAAGAATCTCAAATTCTACTGAAGGAATACAATACATATTGTTCATGTAGTTTATGCATGTATGGATTGTATAAATATATAGCTGTCAGTGGAATGAATGTATATGATCTGATGATCAGAATGAGGCCCCAAAAGGTTAAATAATTTATGCAAAGTCGCCTAGGGGAAAAGTGGTACAATTGCATTAATTCAGATGTAATAGTCCATCTTTGAGGAAACTAGGAGGTGGGTAGTATATCAGTAGGCTACACTGCAGTAGCCAAAATGGAGGGGTGGGGTGCATGAGATTTAATACCAACAAGACTGGGCAATTTCTCCCATATCCAAGAGGCATCTCAAGCTAGAATTATATTTGCCTCTGCTCACTTCAAATTTTTCTAGTCTATGGGTAGGAATTTGGGGGATTTGTAATGAACACAATTTCCCTCATCATTCTGGGAAGGGTCAGAGATTATACGAGGGACCACCTTTATTCTATGCAAAAATTCAGTTAGTTTGAGGGGACTGGGAGGTTGCTGGATTATTGATTTATTGTTAAAAGAGACCAAATAGTTCATTCCCTTCATTCTACAGAAACTGAGGCCCAAGGAGATTTGTATAGAACTAACCCCAAGTCCTCTGATTCCACTTTTTACTATTTCCCCTGTACCATCCAGGCCAGCCATTCAGTGAAGATGGTGATCCAGTTCAAGGGCTAGGATAGTTTGAGCAAAGAGCCCAATTCTTTCTCAGTACAGGAAAACCCTTGAATTCCTGCTGGTTTTTTTATTTTGTTTTAGTTTGCTACTTGTAGCAAACATAACCTCCTGATTTCAAGCAAGAAAGCTATTTTAAAATTTCATAGGAATTCAATTGAATAAACATTTATTAAGCCCCCACATTGTGCAGACCATTGTGTTGTGTACCCAAGAGCTTAGTAAGAATCAATACAAATAGAGATAACTAGATTAGAAAATATTACATGAAAATGAATGCATTAGGAAGGTGCAAAGTATTGTGTGAGGTTTGAGAAAGAACTTACTCCAGGGGAATTCAATTCAGTTCTTTAAGTTTTTATTAAGCACTTGTGATAAGAGCTATTTCAGGAAAGGCCCCATGGGGAATGTGGTATCTGGGGTAAACTTTAAAGAATTAGTGGAAATTTTTTAGGTAAATAAAGGGAGGGGATATATATCAAGTATAGGGAACAGCATGAGTAAAAACATGGAGGGTGAAGAATGCAGATGAGAAGAGCATAGGGCATGTGGCCAGGGCTTTGATATAAAATTAGCCTGGAAAGGCAGGGTAGTTTTGGCTGGTAAAGGTCATTGAATGGTAGGGAGAAAAGAACAACATCATATAAAGTAAACAATAAGGAGAAACCAAACATTTTTTAGCTGAGACAAGATAATCGTCTAGCCTTTTATTTTTACAGATGAGAAAACTGAGGCCCTAAGATGTTAAATAATTTACCCAAAATTACTCAGGGAATAAGTGGTAGAGTTGTATTAATGGAAATGTGACCACCCTCATAACAGAAAGGCCATGTGTGGAAGAAGAGGAGGAGGAGGAGAAGTACTACCACTAATACTACTACTTCTGGGAGCCAAGATGGCAGAGTAAACAGTGAATATAAATCTCCCATGTTCAACTCTAGGCAATCATAAAATAGCAGAACCAGCAAGGAGACAAGATGAAATAATTTCTCACTCAAGCAAAGAGGAGGGAGGTGACAGTCCAGAACAGGAAGTTTTCTAGCAAGCCAGTAGTAAGCCCCACCTCAACAAAATAGGAGGAGATACTGAGTCCCAATGTGGTACAATGGATCAACATCAACACCAGGATCTCCTATATGTCTTAGCGTAGCCAGGGGAGCTTGTGGACTCCAGCTTCAGGAACCACCACATGCTTTGCTGTAGTCCCAGTCAAAGAGGCATCCTTTAGCAGCCAGACTGTTTTGGCACAGCTCTAAGGAAACAGGCATCCTCCAGAGCACAGACTACCATGTGCTTCAATGTAGGTCCAAGGGGAGAAGGGGATGTTTTTGCCTTTCCCCAGGGAAATGTAGAAATACCTCACCAGGCTTTAGCACATGTCAGTACTCCAGCTCAGCAGCAAGTAAACTGCCAGACTCCTTACAGCCTCAGCAGTACCAGCTAAGCCCCACTCCATCCCCTCATTATAGTACCAGATACAAGGATCTCTCATGGGTCTCAAGGCAACATCAGTGCAGCACCAGGTAAATAACCAGTGTCCACATCATTGATACAAGAAGCCCAAAACAGCACTTCTTCCACTCTAGGTGAAAAGCTCAAATTTAAAAGGCCAAAAATGAGCAAAAAACAACAAGAAAATCTGACAATAGAAAATTATTATGATGACAAAGAAGACCAAGACACAAACTCACAAGAGGATAACAATATCAAAATACCTATAGACAAAACCCTAAAGAAAAATGGGAAGTTATCTCAAATCCAAAAAGAATTCATGGAAAAACTCAAAAAGGAGGTTAACAATCTTATAAGAGAAGTAGAGGAAAAATTGGGAAAAGAAATTAAAATGATACAAAAGAATTATGTAAAAAGGATCAGTAGCTTGGAAAAGTGCTTTAAAAAGTAGAATTGGTTAAAAAGAAAAAGAGATACAAAAATTCACTGAAGAAAACAAGTCCTTAAAAAGTACAATTGGTCAAATGGAAAAGAAAGTACAAAAGCTATTGAGGAAAACAACACCTTAAGACTTAGAATTGAACAAGTGGATGTTATTGATTCGATGAGACATCAAGAATCAATTAAGCAAATTCAAAGGAATGAAAACTGGAAGAAAACATAATATACCTCATGGAAAAAACAAATGACCTGGAAAATAGATCCAGGAGAGACAATATCAGAATCACTGGACTACCTGAAAGCTATAATCAAAAGGAGAATCTAGACATCATTTTTCAAGAAATTATCAAGGAAAACTGCCCTGATGTCCTGGAACTAGGGGACAAAAAAAAAAAAAAAAAAAAAAAACAGGCATTGAAAGAATCTCTTGATCCTCTTAGGAAAAAGAACCCAAAATAAAAATCCCAAAGAACATTATATCCAAATTTCAGAACTATCAGATCAAGGGAAAACTACTAGAAGTGGCCAGAAAAAAATCCAATTCAAATATTGAAGAGTCACGATCAGGATTACACAGGACTTGGCAGTTGCAACATTAAAGGATCAAAGGTGATGGAAACTGATTTTCCACATGACAAAAGAATTAGGACTAAATTAAGACTACAATTATATATATGATCATAATTGCTAAAATTAAGCATTACATCAAGGGGGGAAATGGTTGTTAATGAAATTGAAGGATTTCAATCTTTCATAAAATGACCAGAACCAAACCAAAAATTTGACCTCCAATATCAAGCCCCAAAGAAAAGCATAAACAGATAAAAAGGAAAAAAGAAAAAAGGGATTCAATAGAGCTAAACGATTTACATGCCTATATGGGAAGATAGTGGATACTTGTAATTCCTAAATATTGTATCCATAATGGTTGATTAATTGACAGTAATTATCCTTCATTCTCAAAGAGGACCAAAATGGCATTACTATGTTAGAAGCAAGTTACAGTGTGTTTGACTGTGGCTGATCAAACCAATATGAATTTGGAGTGCTCTACCACAAATAGCACAAATACTCCATGTGAACATTTTGGGTAGAGATGCCTCTAAATTTGAACATTTTGTGTTTCTTTTGAGCTACTTAAATTCTGCTTTGCTCATATCATACTTTCTCTGATGAGGGCATGAAGTTTAGTATCAGTGTTTCCCAAGTCTCAAATTAATTTCAAAGTTCTTAATAGACACTCTGAGAGTGTTCCTGTGTTGCTTTTTTCTGACCATTGTGTGAGCGCTTGCTGTATGTGTGCTCCATAAAATAGTCTTTTTGGTAAGCATATATTTGACATTCGAACAGTAAATCCAGCCCAACAGAATTGCACACTCTGAAATAGAGTTTGAATGCTTGACAGTTTAATTCAGCAAAGAACTTCAATATTTAGTATCTTATCTTGATAGGTGATCTTCAGAATCTTCCTAAGACAATGAAAATGAAAATGATAGTTTCCTGGCATGACTCTAGTAGTCCGTCCAGATTTCATTGGCATACAACAACAAAGTCAGTACAACAGTTCTGTAGACTTAAGATTTACTTGTTTGTCTAATACCTCTTCTATCCTACAATTTCTTTTGGAGCTACTCAAACACTGAGCTAGCTCTGGCAATGCATGTGTCAACCTCATTATCAATGTGTATATTCCTGAAAAGTATACTGCCAAAATAAGTGAACTCATCCACAGCATTCAAAACTTCTCCATTTGCTGTAACCAATGTTTCCACATATGGGTGGTATGGTATTTGCTGATAGGGTACCTGTGTTTTTTAGTGTTAATTGTTAGGCCAAATTTAGCATAAATAACAAAGAATCAATCCATACTTTTCAACTCAGCATCAAAGGCTACACTAAGTGCACAATCATCTGTGATCAAAAAATAATGCACCAATACTCCCTATGCTTTGGTTTTTTTTCTTGGCTTTGACAACATGGCTGAAAACATGCTAAAAGGCATGGGAGCAAGCACACAGTTTTGTTTCACTACATTTGGTGACCAGGAAAGTATGAGAGTATTATCCATTATCAAGAACCTGGGCAAACATGCCATCATGAAATTGATATACAATACTGTTGAATTTTTTCCAAGAAATCAAATTTTGACATAATTTTCCATAAGCCCTCTCAACTAACAAAACCAAAAACTTTTATCAGATGTACAAATGTTGTATTCAGTTCTGCTTTTGGCATTTCTCTTGGAGTTAACAGACAGTAAACATCATATAGACCATTCCTCAGCCCTTTTTGAAGCCACACTAACTCTCAGGTAGATGACGATCTTCTGGGTGAAACATTATTCTATTAAGGAGGACTCTGGCAAGAATCCTGCCAGTAATGATTAAGAGAGACCTCTCTATGTTTGTTATAAGACAATCTATTTCCCTTTACCTTTTTAGAGATGGAGAATGGAGGTCTCCTTGAACTCCTGGGATATAACCTCTTTTTGGAATATAATCTGGAAAATTCAGTAGCCTTTTTATGAGCAATGGACCCTCCATCTTGTACATCTAATTTGGATTAGAATCAGTACCAAGTGGTTTGGCAAAAAAAAAAAAAAAAAAAAAAAAAAAAAAAAGATACTAATGGTATTCAAACCCTCTTCTTCAGATGAACTTCAGCTGGGAAGGGATTGACTTCAAACTGAGGTAAACAGTCAGCATTGATCGATGATAATCTATTTAGAACACTATGGAAATGTTCACCCCATTTCTGTAGGATCATATCCTTATCATTACTCATTGTGGCTCCATCAGCACTGAGCAATGGAAAGCAATCCTGAAAATGATTTGGTAGCCTTTACACCAGGGTATTAGTCTTTCCTGAATACACCCTACACCCCATTCCTAATAGTACAGCTATAGAGTTGGCAGAGGGTATAAGTATAAGGTGAATTTAAGAGAGTGGCATAAAAAAAGTAAGGGATGAGAAAGAGAAGTCCATTGGGTTGTTGTTGTTTGTCCTTCCTTCTTGAAAAAGACCATGACATAATGGAGGTGATGACATGATATGCAAGTCAATCAGATTTAAGTGAGGGTAATCTATGTGAAGTCACTAGCCTCACTCTCTCTCCTCCAGAGTCATCTGGGTCCAGCAAAAATATATATATCAAGATGACTGAAGATGGTCCTGGATGAAAGGCAAGACTTTGGCCTTTTTAAGCTAAGGTCTTTAACAGATCTCAGTTTGACTGAGGCAACACCCAACCAAAGATAAGAAATGAGACAGATAATGACCTTTTTAACCTATTTAAAAAAAAATCAATCTGGAAAGTCTGAAGATCTTTAGCATTTTGGGTCAAAACAGAAACAATTGCTATTTACACAGCTAATAAGGAGCTAATAAGGATCCAAACAAAGACCAAATGGGCTTGGCCTGAGACCCACAGTTGGCCAATCAATGAGAGCCAGAATGATTTGTGTTTAAGGCAAAATCCTAGGTATAGAAGGAAGGGAGAGGTAGAGTGGGGTAAATTATTTTACATGAAGCAGTGAAAAAAATCTATTGTAGTAAAGAGAAAGCTGGAAGGGTAGGCAATGAGCACCACTTGAATCTTATGCTCCTCAGTATCAGTTCAAAGAGGGAGTAACATACACAGTCAGTTGAATATAGAAATCTGTCTTACTTGACAGGAAAATAGGAGAAGAGGTTAAGTAAAGGGAGGGTGGGGTGAGGAGAAGGAAGGGAGACTGACAGAAATGATGGCAAATCAGAGGAGATAGTCAGAAATAAAACACTGTTGAGAAACGAAAAGGTGAAAGCAGATAGAGGAAAAATAAAATAGAGGGGGAAATTATTTATCATAACTGTGAGTGAATGGAATGAACTCTCCTATAAAATAGAAGCAGATAGCAGAGTGGATCAAAAACCAGAATCCTAAAATGTATAGTTTACAAGAAATACACTTGAAACAGAGAAACACACAGAGAGAATAATGGTAAAGAGCTGGAGCAGAATCTATTATATTTCAGCTGAAGTTTAAAAAAGTAGGGATAGCAATCCTGATCTCAGACAAAGTAAAAGTAAAAATAGACTTAGTTAGAAAGAGATAAAGGGGAAAACTAAATCTTGCTAAAGGTTACCAAAGATAATGAGGCAATATCAACACTAAACATATACACCAAGTGGCATAGCATCCAAATTCTCAAAGGAGAACTTAAGTGAGAAATAGATAGCAAAAGGATACTGGGAGGACCTCAGTATAGAACCTGATAAATCCAACCAAAAACAACAACAACAACAACAACAACAAAAAAGAAAGAAAGAAAGAAAGAAAGAAAAGAAAGAAAGAAAGAAACTAAAGAGAGAAATTGAATATTAGAAAAGTTACATATGACAGACCTTTGGACAAAACCTGTCAGATCTTTGGGAAGGGGAGAATTCATGACCCAATAAGAGATAAAAAAGCATTATGAAATACAAAATAGATCATTTTGATTATGCCAACTGCTCTAAATCACTTTTGATTAGAGAAATGCAAATTAAAACAACTCTGAGGTAACAACCTCATACCTATTAGATTGGTTAATATGGCAGAAAAGGAAAATAATAAATGTCAGAGGGTATGTGGGAAAATTGGCATACTAATGCACTGTTGGTGAAGCTGTGAACTGATCCAACTATTCTGGAGAACAGTTTGGAACTATGCCCAAAAGGCAATCAACCTACATTTGGCCCAGCTGTATCATTGCTAGATTTGTATCCCAAAGAAATTATTAAAAAGAAAGAAAGAAAAGAATTTACATGTGCAAAAATATTTATAGCAGCTCTTTTGGAAATTAAGGGGATGCTCATCAATTGGGAAATGCCTAAACAAGCTGTGGTATATGAGTGTAATGGAATACATTTTTTTGTTTTTGTTTTGGGGTTTGTTTGGGTTTGGGTTTTTTTGGTGGATTGGTTTTTTTTTTTTTTTTTTGGTTGTATTTTGTTTTTATTTTGGCAAAAGTTAAGTTTATTTAGGAGAAGAGATTTCAGACAAATTGAAGAGGTATGGAATGGTAAATATGAAATAGAGTTGGGAAAGCATATAGTTAGCAAAGAAAGGGGTTTTAACAATTAATGATGGAAAAGACAAGGTCCCTTGAGTGAAACTCACAATTAACCAGAAGAAAGGGAACATCCTATGAGGTTGGAGTATGACCTTAGAAGGTAAATCCACAGGGGAAGTTAGCACATTTAAAAAAGTTAGTTAGCTATAAAATGAAGAAAGATATTGAAGCATGGGAAGGGGAAGAGAGGAGAGACACCTTGTGGCATGGAGGAGGGAGGAAGGAAAAGATATCAAGAGGCAGAGTGCTGTAGCAGACAAAGATGGTGTGAGCCCATACACAGATTTATAGGGGAAATTTAACCTTAAGGGTTTGACATAACTTGGATTTCTAAGTGTATATAACAAAGTAGGGCTACCCACAACTTCCATAGAAGGTGGGACTATAAGATTAAACTGATCCTTTCCCCTCCCCCCCTTTCCCTGCTTGCCTCAGGAAATAATTTTATCTATACTTCAGGATTTCTCTGTCAACCTTACCTGGTTATTCATGACTTCATTATTTCCCCACTTTTTTAATTTGTTAAAGAAATCTTTTAAAAAATGGATTAGGGTCCCTAAATACGAGGGGATCAAGAGATTGATGGTGAAATTTAATAGGCTAAATCCAGAGACACTTGTTAAGTAGTGTCCAGACACCGAGAGTGAAATAAATTGAAGCTACAGTTTGGTGACAACAAAGTTTACAAAATTGGTTACCAGTGCACAATAATAGAGATTAGCATGGAGTCAGTCTGCTCCTTATTGGGGGCCCAATCAGACACTGGAAAGTATTTGCTGGGATCCATTCCCCCAACAATCAGCTTCCCCCGAACAAATGGAGCCCAAAATCCTTTGTGGTATGGGGTGATGATAAGCTATGATTGACTCAGCTCTTTTCAGCAACATGATGATCCACAAGTACAAAGGACTCACAAAGGAAAATGCTATTTAGATTCAGATAAAGATCTGCTGTAAACTCTGAATGAGGATGGAAGTATATTTTTTCACTTACTTTATTATTTTTCATGTATTTTTCTCTTTCTGTTTTTCTTTCACAACTGTGACTAATATCAAAATATATTTTACGTGATAGCACATGTATATATTATATTAAACAGCCTACCATCTTCAAAAGATGGGAGGGGAAAGAAGAATGGAAAACAATTTGGAACTCAAAATCTGGTAAAAATGAATGCTAAAAATTTTCTTGATATGTAACTGGGGAACAAATAAAAAACTACTTAAAAACAAAACCAAAAACAATTTACCTCTCTCCCAGCGGTATCAGAGTACCCTTCAGAAGGGTTGGGATATCCCTTTGGCTCAAGCCACCACCAATTATGTTTTCTCCTAGTTTTAGCAGTCCCCTGCATCCCAGTTCTATTTAATCACTAAGCAAATTTTTTTTTTTTACAGATTAGTTTTTACAAAGGAAGATTTACTTTAAAAATACTGGAAGAACAAACATATAAACTTCTCCCCACTCCACCTTCAACACCTTGGGGCATAATCTGTTCTCTTATATAACCTCTGGAGAGAGCTGGAGAGAAGGATTAGAGTCACTACTTCACTCAATTCTTATGTTCCCACAAGTGCCTAGTCTAAAGACTGATGGGCTTAAATCCTAGTACCCTGGATTCTCAGGACTTCCCAATTGACTGGTAGCAACATTTATTATGGCTTGTGAGACCTGGGAGATGTTGGCATAGGGTCACCCTCAAAGAAGGTACTTTCTCTATATGCAAAGCAGGATTGTAGTATCTCAAAAGAAATAATGAGATATGCACATTTAGAAACATCTCCACTCCAAATGTTCATATAGAATAGTGTCCATCCTATAGTAGAGCTTTCAGAGCTCATACAGGTTTGCATCTTGACTCTAACATAATGATGCCATTTTGGTCCTCTTAGGGAACAAAAGCCAACAACCAACCAATCAAAGATGACTGGAGGTTCTGCGTCCAGAAAGTTCACCACCTGAATTTGCACCTGGAACTAAAAAAGGACAAATGAACAACCCCAAATGCCTAGAACTCTTGTTGGGGTCCAGGACCTTAAAGGAGGTGGGGAGAGAAAATTTTCCTCACACACAGCTCAGCTCATAGCTCCTATGTTTTGGGTGAATGGAAATTCTCACCCCCTGTACACTGTCAGAAAAAGCAAGAAACAGTCCTGGCTTTTTTTTTTTTAAGATGCAGCCTTTTCTAGCTACATAACCAGTGAAAAGAGGCTGCTTCCACTCATGTGATAGGACAGCATAAGATGTCTTCTCTTAGAAGTAAGTCCCTTCTGTTTCCCACAACAAAACACCTATTATAAGGAAGATTAGTCAGAAAGTAATATGAAAGATTTGAACTCCTGATAATGATATCTCTCCCAATTCTTTGAAAAGGCTTTTTTATTGTTGAAAAATTTGGCACCCTTACTCACACTCTCCAGTCTTGGTCACAATACTGCAGTCTAGCTGGTTCTCCATTGCAAAGGGTATGATTATTGGAAAAATAAATCAATGTACATGAGCAACACAGTGTGGTTTGGTAGGAAGAGCTCTGGTTACTGGCCAAGAGGAGAGTGATCAGAAGAAGTCATATAAGATACCATGTCATAAAAGAATCTGACTAAGGAACTGAGAATGCAGATGAGACTTACAGGGGACATGATTTGAATTGCTGGCATGTATAAGACAGATTAGTCATTTTCTGCTTCATTCCAGAGAAAATTATTAGAACTAACTAGTAGAAGTTGCAGGAAGGCATATTTTAGAAATACTTCTTAAGAATTAGAGCTATTGGAATGGGTGATCTTGGCAGCTAGTGAGCTTTCTTGTCATTGGAGCTCTTGAAGAAGATCAATGGCTGTTTAACAAGGTCCCTTCTGTAGAGTGCTGAAACTATTGAATCAATGCACTGAGGTTAGGACTGCCGAGCACTTGAGACTAACTACCTATTGGACAATACTCTATGGGCATATGCTTGGAAAATGGTCCTTTCCTCCATCCAGACTAGCTCAATGATTGATGTATACAAAGGATTGTAGGAGGGACTAGGGAGTGGAGTAAGACAAGCCAAGGGTCACACTTTTGGTGGTAGACGAGAAGGAAGGTGGTGGTGGAGATTCTGGTTCCATCCTGTTCAATCCTGAGTCTAAGACAAAGAATAAAGACTAAAGACTTTTGCTTCTCCTGACTCTGGCTGACTCTGGGTGCTAGCGTCATTACATTTGGTGCCCGAGTGTGGGGCCTGAGGACCCTAACTTCATTGAAGAAGTCTCTGGTGACCAGGAAATAGGGTGAGTATTTAAATAGAAAGACAGGGAACTTACTTTCTTAAGGGCTAAACTAGTAACCTTTTGTAGCTGAAATGGGGCAGATATTGGGAAAAGATTCTCCCCCAGCCCCCACCCTAGCCTCACACCCACTCCTGCCCCAAGCGGGTGCTATAGAAAGCATGCTTAAGCTGATCAAGGGACAAGGATTAATTGTAACTTGGTTGTAGATGGCTAGACTGTTGGGTACGTTAGAACGTACGTCTCCTTGGTTCTTAAAGGAAGAGGAGATAGGGCTAGATAATTGGAAGCTGGTAGGAGAGCAATTATGTGAATACTACAAGGATAAAGGTCCTCATTCAATTTCCAAGGAGACATTCTATACATACAACATAATATAATTGACCTTAAAGAATCCTGCAAGTTATAGAAAAAAGAAAAGTTTTCAGAATGGTCAGATGAGGAAGTATGAGGAAAATGAGGAGGACAAAGAAGGGATTAAAAGCGATATCATCAGAGAGTATGAGGAGTTAAGTGAGGATGAAGGGTGTGGTGAAGGGCGTGGTGATTCTCGCTCTCACAAGGCAGCTTCAACCCCTGCCTAAAACCGGAACTGGTTCTTGACATGCCCCCTCAACTTCACCTTCCGGGATGGAGCGGGGGAGGAGTAGTGGGAGGGACTGTGACACCACCAGCACCGCCCCCCCAGCAATCACCCCCTCCTATAGACATAGATTGCAAAAGGCAGTACTTAAAGCCACCAGAGAAGGCCAGAATTTAAGTGATTTGCAACTGGAAATGTATCCAGTGATTCAAGAGTTTGATTCTTCAGGTCAAGAAAGTAGAAGATATACTCCTTTTGATATAGAAATCCTCAAAGACTGAAAAAGGCTTGCACTCTTTATGGGACTGCATCAGCTTATGTTAAGATGTTACTACAGAATTTGGCTTATGAAGTCTTAACCCCTAGGGACTGGAAATCTATAGCAAGGACATGCTTAGAACCTGGAAGAAACTTGTTGTGGCTTTCTGAATATAGTGAGCTCTGTAAGATACAAGCCCAACAAAATAGTCATAGTGGACTTAATCCTCCAAACATCTGTGACCAACTAACAAGTGTAGATTCTTACGCAGAAATTTCAGTACAGATTAATTACCCCTTAGCAGCTTTTGGGCAAATTACTGCTGCTGCTATCAAAGCATGGACTTCGCTGCCCAATAAAAATGACAAGGATGAAGCCTTCACAAAAATAACACAAGGGCCAAATGAATCCTTTGCTGATTTTGTGGGATGTTTGCAGACAGCTATCATACATACTAATGGTGAAAATGAAGTAACAGACATTATGATAAGGCAACTTGCTAAAGAAAATGCTAATGAGATTTGTAGAAGAATTATACTAGGACTACGCAAAGATGCTCTTTTAGAGGAGCTCATAAGATGCTGTGCCACAGTGGACACAAATGCCTTTTATAGCCAGGCTATGATGCAGATTTCCCAAAATCCAAACATGGGAAGAAAGGGTCCCTTTTGGCAAAGGACTTCCAAAGAGACTCGTCAATGCTTTCATTGTGGTAAAGTAGGACATCTGAAAGCTCAATGTTGTCATAGAGACAGAGTGAGAAAAGAGGGTGGGAGAACAAGATCCAATTCCCTATGTCCAAAATGCAACAGAGGCTTCCATTGGGTAAAAAGCTACCCAATTCCATCAGAATGTAGACTGATTCAGGGAATGGGATGAGAGGCCCAGCTCCAGGGCCCAAGACAAAAAACTCGTGGGGCATGATGACAGCCAATGCTACACCCAGAGAGTGCCTAGAAGTCCAGTACCCAGACATGATCAATCAGCCAGGAAGCAATCTGATGGGCGAAAGGGATTAGGGGAGAATAGAGTTGTATGCAGCTGAGACAATTGAGATACCCCCTGAAGAGGTGAAATCTGTTCCTCTCCAGCCTGTGGATCCCTTGCCTCCAGGCACAGTAGGCTTGACCATTTCACTTCCTGAGAACATTTACAAAAGTGTCCATCCACACAATGATGTGGGAAACTGGGGAATGTGTAGATAATATCCCAGTCATTAATACAGGTAGACAATGTGTGACTTATCAACCAGGAGAAGTCGTAGCATCAGGTTTATTAATACAGACTCCTAATAAGCAATCTGGTGATAGTCGCCCAGATTCTGACTCCAAGCCACAAAATCCAAGAATATACAAGACAGCAGCTGTGACAGCTGACTAACCTATGCTCACTAGCTAGATAAATGGCATACCATTAGGAGGATTGGTAGACACAGGTGCAGATCAAACAGTCATTAGAGGTGCCAACTGGCCCAGTCACTGGCCAAAGATTAAGGCAGACACTTACATGTCTGGTGTAGGAGGATCAATAGCAGCTAAAGTTAGTGCTACCCCTTTGAGATGGATATTTGAAGGTAAAACAGGAGTTTTTACTTCTTTTATAGTTGAAAAAATTCCCATTAATCTGTGGAGAAGAGACATTTGACAACAATTAGGATTAAAAATGAGTACCTCAATTTTTTAGGCAGGGCTGCTGTTGAAGACCTGCCAACATGTTCACTGTTCCTTTCCAATGGAAAACTGATACACCAGTGTGGATAGAACAGTGGCCCTTTGCTAGCGATAAAATTCAGGCCTTATTAGATATAGTACAGGAGCAACTTCATCAAGGACACTTACAACCTTCTCTAAGTCCTGGGATTTCCCCAGTATTTGTTGGAAAATGGAGGATGTTGACTGATTTAAGAAAGGTA
This sequence comes from Antechinus flavipes, assembly GCF_016432865.1. Lineage (NCBI taxonomy): Eukaryota > Metazoa > Chordata > Mammalia > Dasyuromorphia > Dasyuridae > Antechinus > Antechinus flavipes. The sequence continues at coordinate 362,177,000 of NC_067399.1, read as the reverse complement.
AATGAACAGATGGAAATTATGGGAACTCTTCAGCCTGGGCTTCCATCTCCTACTCAATTGCCTAGAGAGTGGCCTGTTTGGGTCATTGATATTAAGGATTGTTTCTATTCTATCCCTCTAGATAAGGAGGATATGAAAAGATTTGCCTATTCAGTGCCCAGCATTAACTTAGCTGAGGCTTATAAAAAATATGAATGGACAGTTTTGCCACAGGGAATGAAAAACAGCCCTACTATGTGTCAAATGTATGTTGCTGCTGCTCTTACTCCAGTATGAAAAGCATTTCCAAAAGTTATGTTATTACATTACATGGATGATATATTGTGATGTACAACTGACGAACAAATGTTAGAAGCATGTCTGTAAAAGACCATAGAAACACTAAGATACTACAAATTGCACGTAGCTCCAGAAAAAAACTCAAAGACATTCTCCTTTTCAAAATTTAAGATATGAAGTATATCCTAAGGTGCTCACAGTACAAAAACTTTCCTTAAGAACAGAAAAGTTAAACACCTTAAATGACCTTCAGAAGTTGGTAGGAGATATCCAATGGATGCGACCAGTGTTAGGCTTGACTACCTATTAATTGCAACCATTATATGACATTTTAAGGGGAGACAGTGCTTTAAACTCATCACTTCAGCTTACAAAAGAAGCTCAAGAGACTTTGAGAGAAATTGAATTGGCTTTATCCAAGGTGGTTGAAAGAGTCACTCAAAAACCCTTAGAAATATCAGTTTTTGCTACACAAGAGACATCCACAGCAGTCTTTCATCAAGGAGACAGTGTGATAGAGTGAGTGAACTTCTCAGCACAATCAGAACAAAGCCTTAATTCCTTACCCACTGCTTGTGGCTAGAATTTTATTTAAGGCCCTTAAGCGAGCAGTATAATTATCTGGGATAATTACCTGATTACCTGACAAGATATACACCTTTTTTTTTTTTTTAAATAACTTTTTATTGACAGAACCCATGCCAGGGTAATTTTTTACAGCATTATTCCTTGCACTCACTTCTGTTCCAATTTTTCCCTCCCTCCCTCTACCCCCTCCCCCAGATGGCAAGCAGTCCTTTACATATTAAATAGGTTGCAGTAAGATATACACCTTTTATACTAATGCACAAATTAATGTATGCTGTGAAACCATCCCAGAGTGGCAAATTTTATTGGCCATGGTTCCAAATTTTGCACATGGGTCTCCATTAAAGATAACCAGACTATTACATAATTGACAATGGATTCCTGAAAAAAAGGTTTCTAAAGTTCTTCTTAAAGGACCAACTATCTTTACAGATGCATCCAAACATAATATTTGTATTGTATACTCTTGTGACTTAACTATAAAGAGAGTTGTCAGAACTCCTTTTCAGTCCATTCAGCAGAATGAATTGTATGCAATCATTCTAGCTCTTACTTATTATTAAAGATATAAATATAATATCTGATTCGGCCTATTCAGTAGGTGTGGTACAAAGAATTTCCACAGCCCAAATAAAATTTGTAGTCTCTAATACATATCAGCTCTTCAAGAAACTTCAAGAGCAAGTGAGAAAGCATCTAGGTAAAATTTATATTTTGCATGTCCACTCTCATTATGGACTTCCAGGTCCTATTTTTATGGTAATTTAAAGGCAGATAGCCTTCTAACTATGCTGGCCAATACTCCTTTATTTCAAGAAGCCCAGGAATATCATTTTAAATAACATCAGACTGCTCGAGCTTTACGTTTGCAATTTGGAATAACAAGAGAGGAAGCAAGGAGCATAGTAAAAGTCTGTACAGCTTGTCTTCCTTTCCATGCTCCTACACTGCTTCCAGGGAAGCACCCTCGTGGTTTGAGCCCCAGTGAAATTTGGCAAATGAATGTAACCCATTATAAATCTTTTGGTCGTCTGTCTTTTATCCATGTTGTGGTAGACACTTTTTCAGGATTCACTTTTACAATACCCGCAGCAAAAGAGACAGCCCGAGTAGTCACTGAATTCTCATACAAGCATTTGCAATTATGGATATGCCACAAGCCATAAAAACAGACAATAGACCTGCATATACTTGTAAACATTTTGCACACTTTTGTGCACAGTATAAGATTTTACACACCACTGGCATACCCTTTAATCCTCAGGCAATAGTAGAGAAGAGAAACAGAGACATTAAGATGCTCCTCCAAAAACAAAAGAAAGGGGGAGCCACAGGTAACCCTAGAGAACTTCTAAATCTAGCTCTTTATACTATTAATTTCTTGATTTTTGACAAAGATGCACTGGCTCTGGCAGACAGGTTTTATAACCCACCGGAAGGGCAGTGTCCAGTGTAAGCATTTCCACTATCTTTAGATAATCGCCAGGTGATGTGGAGAGACCCAGAAAATGGTGAATGGAAGGGACCAGATAGGTTAACTGCTTGGGGAAGAGGGTTTGCTTGTGTCTCTACAGGTGGAGAAGGAATCAGATGGGTGCCAAAAAGCCATATTCACCTTGTCCATCAGAGAGAGACAAAGTAGACCCTTGAAATGAAGGAGAAGACCCAAGAAACATTGGGTGGTTCCATTGTTGACTGTGCCCACCACTGAAAGAGCATAGCAGTTATACCATTTGACTCATGGACATCAAAAATTGTTGGACTTCAAAACCCCCAGGAATCACTGGATTCTCTGAGACATGATAAGATTGTTGTAGGACTTCAAAACCCTCAGGAATCAATAGATTCTCTGAAACATGATAAGATTGTTGTAGGACTTCAAAACCCTCAGGAATCATTGGATTTTCTGAGAAATGATAAGACTGTGGCAAGACTCCAAAATCTTCTGAAATCATTGGATTTCCTAACTCATAAAAAGACTGTTGCAGGACTTCAAAAACTTGCGGGGATCATTGGATTCCCTGACACATGAAGCAATGAACAATAGATTGGTTTTGGACTATTAGCTGCTGAAGAAGGTGTTTGTGTGACTGTTGTTTATATACCTTCCTTCTAGGATTTCTGGAAGTCTCTTATAATACCATGTTGATTTATATTGTTTGTTATATCACTACTTGCATATACAATTCATGTTTGTTGCATCACATTGAGCCTTCACTGATTGTGGGGAGAGTCACCACTAATAGCCTATTGCTATGTGCTTGTGTAATACCTCTCATGCTGATGGGTTTGTGCATGCCTGTTTCTAATAAGACCCTTCATCCCAGAAACCCACTAGCAATTCCCACTTCCCTTTGGTGCTTTTCATCTCCCTTCCTGAGATGTCGGGGAGGGCGTGATCATCTCCTTTTTGGTGCTTTCACCTCCCTTCCTGAGAAGTCGGGGGGGAGGCATGATCACCTCCTTTTTGGTGTTTTTACCTCCTTTCCTGAGAAGTCAAGGAGGATGTGATCTTCAGGAGCTTTCACCATCCTGAGAAGTCATGGATGGCGTGACCACCTGTGTTCTAAAACAAAAGAAAGTGGGAGATGTAGAGGGCTAAAACTATTGAATCAATGCACTGAGGTCAGGACTGCCGAGCACTTGAGGCTAACTACCTATTGGACAATACTCTATGGGCATATGCTTGGAAAATGGTTCTTTTCCCTATCCATACTGGTTCAATGATTGGTGTATACAAAGGATTGTAGGAGGGACGAGGGGGTGGAATAATCCGAGCCAGGGTCACACTCTTGGTGGTAGATGAGGGGGAAGGTGGTGGTGGAGATTCTGGTTCCATCCTGTTCAATCCTGAGTCTAAGACAAAAAATAAAGACTAAGAACTTTTGCTTATCCTGACTCTGATTCTGATTCTGAGGTATCCTGGGTGTTAGCATGATCGTCACACCTTCTACTTCTGAAATGCTGGGATTCTAAATCAGGACCAGTAGATTCTAATTCTATCTCTGTTACCAGTATTAAGTGTGACATTGGGCATGCAACTTTCAGAGAAAGAGAGAGAGAAGCACTAGGATCCCCAAGTTCTGAACTTGCATACTGTCATACTTCCTGGAGGAAGATGGAAAGGCTGGTAGACAAGTTTTTGCAAGGGTAGGGAAGGCTTCATGAAGAGCTCTTGGTTTATAGAAATCTTTTGCTGCCCTTTCACTTGGTTTTCCTTGGGCTTTAGGAAAAGCTGAATCATAAGATTTTAGAATTATAACTGACCTAAAAATTTCTCACACAACCCAGTGCACCCCCTCACTTTAATAGAAGATAGAACTGGCCTGGAAGAAGGACTAGAGAATGCTTTAGGTCCTGGAGACAGGTTGAAGGCATTGCACTGGGACCTGCATAGCCATCCATTGTCTTCCTGCTGGCTTCATTATTTCCTATTTTTGTTCTTCTCTCACCTCTTGAGAGTCTCTACTCTGGCTTTGAGCCTTTCCAAGGCAACTGATACTGGAATGGAGCACAAAGGTGAGTCAGTCTTTGGGGTTCAGTGAGCACATCTTTTCTGCCCCAGGACTTCGTGCCATACTTCTGTCTTGTATACAAGTTTCCGTCATAGAATAACTATGAAAGTCCTCTCTAAGAGGACTTCCTTAAATGGGAGAAGTTTATTGTTGCTACTATACCCTCCTGGGCAGCTAAGTGGTACAGTGCCAAGCCTGGAGACAAGAAGACTTGAGTTCAAATCCAACCTCAGATACTTATTGACTGTGAGACCTTGGGCAAGTTACTTTGCCCTGTTTGCCTCAGTTTTCACATCTATAAAATGAGCTTGAGAAGGAAATGACAAATCATTCTAGGGAGTGAAACATGACTAAAGTGAGTAAACCAAAAAAAAAAAAAGAGTCAACAATACATCTTCTTTCTCCTCTTCTCCCTCCTAGACTATTTGGAATACACATAGGTATGGGGCACAACTTCTGTCCTAAGTTCACAATTTAGTTCTGGAGATCATACCTATAAGAATTCATTTCATAAAATAGAATGAAATGAATTCTTAAGAAAGTGATCTTAAAGGAACAGACATTCAGAATAGCGAAAGACAGTTTCTGACTGGGGCTGTCAAGGAAAACTTCTAGGAGGAGGGAATTTCGAAGCAGTGTGTGGAACTTAATGCAAATGGAAAAAAATCATCTTCTTTCCTCCACCAGATAATCTATGGGCATTCAACTGAGAGCTTCTAGAGATCGTGACCTATTCAGGTTTTAGTTTAATTCCAACTGACAAACATTTCTTGAACACTTCCTGTGTATACCAAGTTCTATGCTACATTAACCAAGAAAAGGGGCAAACGACAACAACAAAAAAGACATTAGAATAACTAGCTATGAGAGCCAGAGGAACTTTCAAGGTTAGAGTGAGGGATGAGGGGAATCCCATTAATTCTATCACCAAGGGGGGCTGCCAGGCTACTACGGCTGGGGGAAAAGCCCAGGCTCACTGGGAACTGATGACTACAAAAGAAACTATGTTGAGCATATAGTGGACATTTATTAAATGATTTTTGACTTACCTTGAAACCAAGTACCTTTGTGGTGATTAGGGCTAGGATTCCCTTCCACATTCTGCCCCTTACTGCTTACCCATTCACAATTTAGTCTTGGGAAGGCAGGGATAGTAGCAGTAAATGGGTAGAAGAAAAAGAGGTTTTTAATTCAAGATAGTGGAATGCCCTGAACTGAATGAAGGTCCCCTCCCTGGAACTTCATTTTCCCATCTAGAAAATAAAGATCCCTTAGGTCCCTTCCAACTCTGATAGGTGTGCTCTGTGTTCTTAGATTTCTAAGCCTGAATGTGTTCGACATGCAAATTGGGCCAGTCTTGGTTATTGGGGAGGTTATCTCCAGGCTAATTCTGTCCAGAAGGTCAACCAAACAGTGCTTAAGAGTTGAGAGGTCACTCTCCAAATCCAGTTGGCCCTTCTTTAGTAGGGTGCTGGGTCTGTGTGTCTGGAGGTTCTGGTCTTAGACACTCACTCCTGGCTCAGGTCCCCTTGGCCTCTTCTGCCCCAGCCTCAGGACTCCTGGTTACTTTCCCAGCTCCAGCACAGGAGGCTGAGTCACTGTACTGACCGTTAGCCTTATCTGCAGGGATGATTTGCCTGCCTCCAAAAAGCCCCAGGACTGGCTTATGTGGTTTCACATCTAATTTGTTTTAACTCATTTAGGTAATGAAAAGTGCAGGCTTTCTTGTATGCTTGGCTTCAATCCAATCTATCCCCCATGCAGCTGTCAAAGTAATTTTCCTAAACACAGGTCTATGTTACACACACACATGCATACCCCCACTCAATAAACTTCATTGACTCCCTATTACCTCTAGGAACAAATATAAATCCCTCTGTTTGGCATTTAAAACCCTTCATAGCTTAGCCCTGCTTAGCTTTTCAGGCTTCTTACACATTATTCCATCCCCTCCCCTTGCCCACACCAATGTAATTCAATCCAACAGATATTCCTCACACCTGCTTTTGCACTAGTTAATCCCCAAGCATGAAATATTCTCCCTCCTTACTCACCTCTGCCTTTTAAAATTCCTTCAAGCCTCATTCCAAATGCATTTTCTTTATGAGATCTTTCCAAGTCTCTGCACTTGCTAGTATCTTGTTCTCAAAGGTTTTGTTTGTTCTTCAGTCATTTCAGTAGTGTCCCCATTTGGGGCTTTCTTGCTAGAGGTACTGTAATGGTTTACCAGTTCCTTCTTCATACCTCCTCCTCCTTACAAATGAGGAAACTGAGGCAACTTAATTAGGGTTGTGATTTGTCCAGAATCACACAGCTAGTAAGTGTGAGCTGTGTAAGTGTGATCTGAGGTCAGATTTGAATTTAAGGAAATGAGTGAGAGTTTTCTCACTCATTAGTACAAACGAGTCTATCATTTCTTTATCCTTTGAAGAAAGGAAAATAGTTTGGAGGGGAACCTAAAAGAGGAGGTTGACTACTTGACTACACTTATTCTTAGTTTAATCATTTGTAAAATGAGGACACTCACCTAAATCATTTTGAAAGTCTCCTATAACTTTCAAAATCTACATATCTCAGAATCATTGACAGCTATTTGAAGACAAACTTCCCAGACTTCACATCTTGGGCAGAGATTGCCCAGAACTGGCAGGTCAAAGAGATTTTAATCTGCCCAGGATAAACTAAATTTTGGCCGGTTCCCATCTCCAGTTGCCAAAGTCCTCAGCCCTAAGGCCTCACAGGGAAGTTGGAAAGATGAGGTTGGGCAGGGATGGAATGACCAAGTGCCTATGTTTCTGTAAATAGCGTCCAGGCTATGGGCAGGCTGCCAGGGACAGAGTGTCCTGCCTGGGGCATGGGTGGGAGACCCACAGCTCACCGGGACTTCCTCCACTCCACAGAGAGTAAAAGGTGGGGCCTTGTTCAGAGCTCAGCTCAGACTGTTCTAACTCAAAATTCTCTACTTGTTCCCTGTGGCAGCATTTAAAAGAACCTTGCAGAAGGAATGAAATAATCACTAGGTTCCCCCTTGGGAATGTTTCAGGTCCTGGAGGGGAGACAGCATCCAACCCTGATTATCCCCTTGGACCTGGAATCTCAGGCTAGCTAAATGATACAGGGGATGTTAAACTCCATTTAGTCTTCCCACTGTTGTCAAAGAAGGAGATTGCTGTTTTTGATTCCTTTGAAATCAACTGAAAAAATAGATAGATAGATAGATAGATAGATAGATGATTGATAGATAGATAGATAGATAAAAGAAATCAACTGGTGCTTGTTCCAAATTCGCCTGTTGCATTTCCATGAAGGTGTCTGGGACGAGGCTGGGCTTAGTTAGGCTGAAGTCTATCCTTACTCAGACCTTCAGTCAACTTTTTTAATGTGAATTGTGGTTGAGGCAGCACTGGGGTGGGGGAAGTGAACTCTCTTGGCCACAACCCACAGCTTCCCCTAGGTCTTCCACAGTCTGAGGCTCTCCCAAGGGGCAGAATCCCAGGGTTCAGACTGGCGAGCTGTATAGGTAAGTCTCAGGTTGGGGATTAGCTCATGCAGCCAGGTCCTGAATCCCTTAAATTCCGGCAAGTCTTTTCTTGGGCATCCAATGGGTGAAACTAAAATAAGGGATTTTCTTGCTAATCAGCAAAGGATTTTTCATCTATTTAGTTGACCCTACAGAGACACTGAAGGGGAGACTAGTCTACTTTATAACCCCTACTTGGCAGTTTAAGAGGTCCACAGGAATTAAGTAGCCTGGCCCAGTCAATAATAATAATGATGATGATTGCAGACATCTAGATAGGCTGCCATTTATATCATCTGATCCTCACAATAATCACCATTGGAGGGGATAGGGGGAGGAGAAGGGAGCAGAGTATAGTGGAAAAGTTTCTATCTGTGAATCAAAGGACTGGGTTCAAATTCTGTCCCTGCCATTTTTACTAATTGCCCAATTTGCTAATTTACTAGAGTAAATGATATATCCTCCCTGGGTCTCAGTTTCTTTATCTATAAAATGAAAGATTTGCATCAGATCCCTTCTAGCTCCAAATCTGTGATTTTATGAAGTACCATTATTATTATTATTATTATTATTATTATTATTATTATTATTATTATTCATGGTTTACAGATGAAGAAAGTAAGAAAACTCAGGTCTTCCTGACTTTAAAGCTCATATTCCCCTATTAGCTTCTAAGTACTACTATGGGAGTTAGGAGATCTATGTTCTACATACTACTATGTGATATTGGACAAGTCATTTCAGTTTTAAATGTAAGGTTGACTAAGTGACACTAACAATCAAGAATTTTAATTGAAGACTGGACATTTCCTATTCTTCATTAGCTATGCTCTTTAAAGGAGATGGGGAAAACATGTTGCCTCCCTAATAGGATTGATATTAAGAAAATATATCATTTGTAAAAGTAGGTTTGTAACCTACTTTATAGGGTTGTCATGAGTATCAAATAAGATATATTTGTAAAGCACTAAGCACAGTGCCTTGGCACATAGTAGCTGCTTAATTAAGTTTGCTTCTTCCCTTCCCTACATACCTATAAGCTAATAATATTATAGATGTACTCTCTAGCTTTGAGAAAGCAATCTAATTGAGGAGAGACTCTTACTCATGAATGCCAAATGTACACTTGCCAAAAAAAATTTTTGATAGAGAACTCACACAGTGCAAGCTCTCACAAGGTGGTCAGAAAAAGTGATACAAGCACACTCTTAAGAACTTTAGAAATAGGGGCAGCTAGGTGGTGCAATGGATAGAGCACTAGTCCTGAAGTCAGGAAGACCTGAGTTCAAATCTGGCCTCAGACACTGTGTGATCTTGGGCAAGTCACTTAACCCCAATTGCCTCAGCAAAAAAAACAAAAAACAAAAAGCAAAAAAAAACCCTAGAACTTTAGAAATGATTGTATGATATGAGAGATACAGGTCCTCCTAGAGTGATGTGCCCTCACTAGAGAAGGTGCTATGCTCTATGAGCAAAGCAGAATTGAATTAGTTCAGAAGAAACATGAGATGCACAAAGCTAGGAAGCCCAACCCAAAATATTCATAGGTACTATTTGTGTCCAACCTATGGCACAGCATTCCAAGCTCATATTGATCTGATCAGCCACAGTCGGACATGCTGTGATTTGACTAACATAATGATGTCACTTTGGTCTTCTTTGAGAACAAAGGACAACAACCAACTTACATGAAACAGCACCATTTTCTATCTGTATGGCTTATTACCTCTTGCTTACAAACTGCTTGATCTTTGAATCTCAATGGGCTCAGCCATAAAATTGGAATGTAGGGCTAGATAACCTTTAAAGTAGAGGTACCAAATTTGATATGCCCAGAGCATATTGACTTTAAAAATCCTAGATTAACATTTAATTGTATTTTTTATTTATTCTGTTAGACATTTCCCAATTATATTTTAATCTAATGAATTTTTCAATCCCTATGAGTTTGATACTGCTCCCTTCTAAAGTACCATACTCTATATCTATGATGTGTAAGATACTATGATTGTCAATAGAAATTAACACTGAAGATTAAAGGTAAGGAAACAACTATTTATCATATGCTAGGCACTATACGGAGCTCTGGGGAGACAAATACAAATAAAAAGCCACTACTTGGCTTCTAGGAGCTTACTTTCTATTGGGGGGAGACAACACACAAAAAAGAACTGAAAAGGAAGGATTGGGGACAGCTACCTGCATGAGGATATGATGAACTTGGGAGAGTCAGGAGAAGCTTGGTGAGGAAGGGAATTAGGATTGGGCAGCTTGGGCCTCTCCTGAAAATGGAGATCTCAGAAGGCACTCATCAATGAAAGAAGAAGGTCAGCATGTTGGAAGGATGTTTGGGAGAAGACTCTGGACTCTGAGCCAAATTCTAGGTTGAGGCAGAAACTGAGGCATTGTGGTAAAATCCAGAAAGTCAGAAGGAGAGCCAGAGAAGAATGAATAGAACAGAAATAAGACCAATGGAGATAAGAAAAGGGACTACTGACAAGATATAATGACGTGAGGTAAAGTAGAAGAAGGAAAGCTCTGGGAGTGACTCATGAGTGGCCAGGCTGGAGACAAAGACTTATTTTGATGAAGAAATATGGAATACAGTTAAATCAATAGGATGGGTTTGGAGAGAGACTTTAATGCAAAACTATGGAGTTTAGAAACTGCAAACTTTGGGAAACCTCTGTTTCCAGGTTCAAATGTTGAGTAACTGCCTCCCTTTTCTACTCTTGTGATATTGATGCTCTATGGCCAGATGACAGAGAATGAAGGAAGCTTATGGAGGCTGAAGAAATTCATTTCTTTCTCCAAGAAATCAGATACATTTGAAAGATAGATAATATTTATATTGGCTCAGAATTAAGTCCAATGCTCCATGCCCTAATCTACCTAATAGGTCTGGGGAATGCAGATATCTAGATGAGATCATCCCTCAGTATCTCCTGCCTTTTCAGCCTACTGTCACCAGCTAGGGTTCAAGTACATCTCATAAAAACAAAACAGAAGAGACAGAGTAGCAAGCTTGCTTTGGATAGCCAGAGGAAAAATGCAGTGGGTGTAATATAATTGTTTGAGGGAAAGTATTTCTATTATAACCATCTGTTTCTAACAGAATATAGAGTCACCAAAATGCTGACTGAAGCCTGAGGAAGGCTGGGGATGCAACATCTCAAGGCCTACTCCACACTTACCCAAATGTCCCTGAGAGAAATAGTGAGAAAGTTTGTCATTGTGCCAGATGAAAGAGATTTTGGGATTTATTAAAATCATCTCACTATGTCACATTGCTGACTCATATTTCCAATATGACTCAACAGGGTGATATGAAGGCCAAAAAAAATTAGGCTACAATAATAAAGGTGAAGTATCCAAAACAAGGGAAGTAATAATCTTTATATGTATCTTGAGAATTGTTTTTAAGTCTGGACACCAATTTTAGGAAAGTATTGATAAATTGGAGCATATGTAGGAGAAGACAGAGATCAGCATAGGGAGATGATGAGGGACAGTGCCTTAAGAGGATAAGTTGAAGAAACTGGGGATGTTTATCTAAAAAAGAGAAGATTTGAGGGTATGCAATACCTATCTTTAAATATTAAAGGCCTATTGTGTTTGAAAAGAAGAACTGTCCCTTAAATTATAAAGTATATCCCACTACAGAATTTAAGACTCTGGGGAGAATGAGGTGGAAGAGATTTCTGCTCAGCTACAGATTGATGACCTTGGCAGTTCCTTTATGTTCTGGGAGTCTGTACTGTTAATGCCTCTGTGGTAGACCTGTTGCCCCTGCCCCTCAAAACACATACACACTTTTGAAGAAACCATGTGAGATTGGTGGAAGAAAAATGGTGATGGGAAGATTTTGACAGATGGGCTGAAAATTTAGTTTTCACAATCTCTTATTGTAGGCTAGAGCTCCCTCTAAACACTCACAAAAGACTTTGGATCTGCCTGCTCTTTGTACAGATCATTTGTGGTTCACAGTAAGGGAATTTACCTAATTATACTTTATTGATTTCAAAACAAAGAATAGAGAAATCTATGTCCCAATCTGTCATCCTGGGCTTAATCAAATAATATATTTATTAAGTGCCTATTGTGAGCCAGGTACTGTGCTACCTGCTGGGAATGCAAAGATAAAAATGAAACTGTTCTTGCCTTCAAGAAGTTTACATTCTACTAGGGGAGGCAACATTCATATTATAAATATGCACAAACTATATCCAAAATAAATCCAAGGTCATTGAGAGTGGAGAGTGGAAGAGAAAGGTATTAGCTACTGAGGGACTCAGCAAAGATTTGAGCTAAGCTTTGAAGCAAAGATCCTAAGAAGTAAAGGTAAGAATAGTATACCTTCCAATCTTAGGGACAACTCATATATAAGCATAGAGATGGAAGGATAAAGTATTGTATGTGAGGAACAGCAAAAAGGCCACTTTATCTGATCTGAAGATTGCCCAAAGGAGAAAGAAGTATCTATAGACACTCCTCCTTTTAATATGTTTCATTTTTTTCACAGATACTGGGGGGGATTTTTTTGTAGGGAGTTGTGTGTGTGTGTATGTGTATGTTTTCACAAATGGAAAATTGGTGATAATTTGACACTGAGCAAGTCCATTAGTGTAACTTTTCCAACACGTGCTCACATCATATCTCTGTCACCTTTTGGTAATTCTTGAAATACTTCATACTTCTCATTATTATTATATTTGTTATGGTGATCTGTGATCAGTTAGTTATCTTTGATGTTACTATTGTAACATCACCTCACATTGAACCCATACAAAAGAGTGAACTCTTTTGCATTTCCAGCAAGATATACATTTTGTGTGTTCTGACTGCTCCACCAACCAGCCTTCTCCTCATTTCTCTCACACTTTTTGGATCTCCCTATTCCCTGAGACACAACAATATTGAAATTAGGCCAAATAATAACCCCACAATGGCTTCTAAGTGTTCAAGTTAATGGAAGTTTCGATCCATGAGACAAACTTCATTGTTCTCTTAGGTTAAGAAATTGTCACAGCTAAACCAACCTTCAGCAACCATGACCATGATCAGTCAGCAGCCATCAAATCTGGGCAGGAACTTCCATAAGCAAAAAAAAATTATGATTCCCTGAGGCTCAGATGATGATTACTATTTTTTTGTTAGCAACAATGAATTTTTAAATTAAGATATGTACATTGGGACTTTTTTAGACATAATTGTGTTGCACCCAATAGTCTACAGTGTATTATAAAACAACTTGTATATTAAATAGGAAACCAAAAGTTTGTGTGACTTACTTTATTATAGTGGTTTGGAATTGAACCTGCAATATCTCTGAGGTATGCTTGTAATCTGGCTAGAAAAGCAGATTGTAATCAGATTGTGAAGTGTTTTAAGTGCCAGAAAAATTTGTATTAGGGATAATAGGGGACTACCTACTCATGGTGTAGAAAGGGGCAACAAAATGTCATCTAATTCAACTATTATCCTCTCCCTCTCCCCCCCCACCCCTAAGTTATTTGGTATGGGGAATTTGGGCCCTCCTAGAAATCTCTGCTCTCCTGGGAAGCTAAAAATGAGGAATGAGTTTAAATATGACAAATGGCTAAGGATTTTTTAGCTCCTTCATAAGCTTCTCTGGTTGACACTTTTCCTAGTGTGCCGAGGAAGTTCACTTTGCTTTTTAAAAGAGAGACCCATGATTCCTTCTCCATGAGGACAGAGCCCTATAAAAGAATGTGAGAAAAGTAACTATGCCTACAATAGTAAGAGAAGTCCATCTGCTAAGGAAGGAAGGAAAGAGTGAGATTTTAAGGAAGAATTCTCAGAATTGTGAACACATCCAGCCATTCTGGAGAGTAATTTGGATCTGTGCTCAAAAAGTTATCAAACTGTGCATATCCTTTGATCCAGCAGTGTTTCTACTGGGCTTATACCACAAAGAGTTACTAAAGAAGGGAAAGGGACCTGTATGTGCCAAAATGTTTGTGGCAGCCCTGTTTGTAGTGGCTAGAAGCTGGAAAATGAATGGATGCCCATCAATTGGAGAATGGTTGAGTAAATTGTGGTATATGAATGTTATGGAATATTATTGTTCTGTAAGGAATGACCAGCAGGATGAATACAGAGAGGCTTGGAGAGACCTACATGAACTGATGCTAAGTGAAATGAGCAGAACCAGGAGATCATTATACACTTCGACAACGATATTGTATGAGGATGTATTCTGATGGAAGTGGATCTCTTCGATAAAGAGAGCTAATTCAGTTTCAATTGATCAAGGATGGACAGAAGCAGCTACACCCAAAGAAAGAACACTGGGAAATTAATATAAACTGCTTGCATTTTTGTTTTTCTTCCCGGGTTATTTATACCTTCTGAATCCAATTCTCCCTGTGCAACAAGAAAACTGTTTGGCTCTGCACACATCTATTGTATCTAGGATATACTGTAACCTATTTAACATGTAAAGGACTGCTTGCCATCTGGGGGAGGGGGGAGAGAGGGAGGGGAAAAAATCGGAACAGAAGTGAGTACAAGGGATAATGCTGTAAAAAATTACCGTAGCATGGGTTCTGTCAATAAAAAGTTATTTAAAAAAAAAAAAAAAAAAAAAAAAGGAAGAAGGCCACTCCAGTTTGCAATTTTATAATCCAGGAATTGCAGCAGTCTCCTCATGGTTGTCCCAGAAAGTTTGATTCCCAACCCCATTTTCAATCCAGGAAACATTCTCAATAGGGGTATGTAGCAATTTCAGGATATTAATATATTTTTTCCTCTTTTTTTGGTGTTTCTGGCCAAATCTAAATTGAATTACTGATATGATCCTGGAGGCTCGTGTCAGTTTTGCAGACAACCAGTTAATTTATGAGTTGCCTAGCATGGCCCACAACATGTAACTTGCGATAAAATTTGACTGATCAGCAATAATCAATTAGTTGCAAATGTTCATATTTGTATCTATTTGGTTAAGTGGCTTTTTCATTAAAGCATTGGAAGCCAAAAAATAATCATGATTTGGGATGTGATACAAGCAACAGTAAAAAGTGGAATATGAAATCAGATCTTTAACCAGACAGGATCTCAGCTCCAAGCATTTGAGTTTTCAGTCCTACACTAATTTTTTTAATTTTTTAAAATAAAATTTAAATTTAAAATTGTGATTATATGTGTATTTGTACACTTATGAATGCATGCATATATGTGAGCATGTGCATATACCTATATGGATATACATCTTGGAATGAGAAACTTGAGAGAAATTTAATTCCACAAATTTTCAAGAAATTTAAATGCTTTCTATGGGCCAGACATTGTTCTGAGAACTGAGAATACAAAGACAAAAATGAAACGTCCCTGCCCCCCAAGGGCTCACACTTTTCTAAGTGGATATAACATATAAAAAATAAATAATATACAAGAAAAATTAAGAAGAGAAAGACAGAGCATAGGCTCTCAATGCTCAAACTGACATGGGAGAACTTCTAGCCCAACCTATTATCTCACTCAGTAAATAAACATTTATTAAGTGCCTACTTTGTGCCAGGCACTGTGCAAAGTGGTAAGAGTCAGAAAAAAAAGGTGAAAAATCCCTGCTGTCACAGGAGTCACAACTTAACTGGGAAGACAACATACCAAAAAAATAAAATAAAAAAAAACCTAATTGTGTACAAACAAAAGATATAGATATAGAAGATAATTGGAATTTATATGTTATAAATTATGAATAATATAAATATGTAGTAATAGCTAACTATACGTATGTACGTATTATCTATATATGAATATGTATACATATTATCTATACATATATCTATGTAACATATATAATAGTATAATAATATATAAACATGTAACATATATAATAGTATATAACATTATTGTATTATGTGCAATATAATATAACATGGTGCTTTACATTAAATATGGATGTACAATTTTCATATATACATACCTATTTTATATTATATATGATTGGTTGTTTTCTTTCATTCTCAGAGAAGACAAAAATGATATCACTATGTTGGAGTCAAGATACAATGTGTTTGACTGGCAGATCAGACCAATACAAGCTTGGAAAGCTCTACCATAGATTGGGAACAAAGTCCGTATGAACATTTGAAGTGGAGATGTCTTGCATTTCTTTTGAACTACTACAATTTTGCTTTAGTCATAGAGCACATTGCTCCTTTCTTTAACATGGGCATACCATGCTGGGCAGTCCTGTGCCTGTGTCTCCTATGTCTCACAATAGTTTCTAAAGTTCTTCAGAGAGATCTTGAGAGTGTCCCAATATCATTTCATCTGACCTTTATATGAGCACTCACTTTGAAACTTCTTCCTAAAATAGTCTTTTACATAAATGTACATTTAGCATTCAAACAGCACAGCTAATCCAATGAGGTTATATTCTCTGTAATAGACTTTGTTTGGCAGTTAGCTGAAAAAAGACCTCAGTGAAAGAAGAAGAAAAAGGACTTGTCAGTAATCTTCAGAATCTTCATAAAACAGTTCAAATAAAAGCAACTCAGTTTCCTGACATATCACTGGTAGACACCATCCAGGTTTCATCGCTAGCGATACAACAATGAGGTCAGCACAAAGACTCTGGAAATCTTCAGCCTAATAGGCAGTGTAATACCTCTTTTCTCCCATGCTTTCTTCAGAGCCTCCCACACACTGAGCTTTGGCAATGGGTGAGTCAAACTCATCATCTATGTGTACATCCCTAGAAAGTAGACTGCCAAGATAAGTGAACTTATTCCCAGCCTTCAAAATTTCTCCATTTGCTGTAACCAATGGTTTTACATGTGGATGGTTAGAGAATTTCTATATTCTTGATGTTAATTATTAATTGTTAAGTCAAAATTAGCACAAGCAACAGAGAATCCATCCATACTTTGTGGCATCTGTTTCA
This sequence comes from Antechinus flavipes, assembly GCF_016432865.1. Classification (NCBI taxonomy): domain Eukaryota; kingdom Metazoa; phylum Chordata; class Mammalia; order Dasyuromorphia; family Dasyuridae; genus Antechinus; species Antechinus flavipes. The sequence goes on along the minus strand of NC_067399.1, from coordinate 362,160,187 downwards.
GAGGCTTGAGTATACAATTATCATAAACCAAAATTCATGTACCAACTCTCCCTCCACTTTAGTTTTATCTACCATCAGTACAATAACTGATTTCGATGTCATTTTCATCCTCCTTGAAGGTGTCTGACAACACCGCTGAAAATATTATATTAAAAAACATGAGAGCAAGTCCCTACCTTTGCTTCTCTCTACTGGTGATTGGGAAAGTGCAAGAACATTGTACAAGCATGCCTTCATGAAACTGATTTACAATACTGATGAACTTCTCCAGACAACCAAATTTTGCCCTGATTTTCCCAAGCCTTCACAACTGACAATATTCTTTGGTCAGATCAATGAATATAATGCATATGTTTAGCTCCTGTCATTTCTCTTGAAGTTGATGGACAGCAAACACCACATCAACAATTCCATGGCTCTTTCTAAAGTCACAGTGGCTCTCAGGTAAATGACCATCATCCAGGTAAAGGATCAGTTTATTAAGAAGGACTCTGGCAAGAAACCTGATAGAAATAACTGGGAGAAAAACCCTCCTTAGTAGATGCCTGAATCCTGTGATTGTCACAACCTAATTTCTTTTCCTTTATAGAGATGGATAATGGAGTTATTCTTGAACTCCTTGGAAATAACCTCTTGCCCCATGTGTTTTTAGCCCATAAATAGTCATCAGGGCATCATAAAAGCACTTTGATTGATACTATTTTTCATAAAACTAAATTTCATCCACCTGTAGTATCCTACATCTCTCTAAGCTTCCCTTGCACTTTACTTTTGAAGGAGTTAAATGCTGTCTTCTTCGAGATGAATCAGTGATGCTACTGGTAATTCCTGTGGAGTTATAAATTTTTTTGTTTTATCATTTGGTATCAGTAAGCTGGCCTTCATTTGCCAGCCTTGTTTCACTCATGATTGGTAAGTGTGCACCCATTCCATGTACTGATGGTAAGGAGAATCACCTTTGCAAAAATTTTAGTATATATTTTTTTTGCTTTGACCTCAAAGTAGAATTTTCACCTCTCAGGTAAGCAGGCCAGAATAGGGTGAAGCAGATAATTTTTAGGACAACTTTTCTGAACTCTTCCTGATGGCTGGAAATGAGCAGGCCTATCGTTTAAAAATATAAAATAAAAAGCTGCTTAAATATCCAAGGGGCTGCTGAATCCTTCTGCTACTTCAGTCCTGTAAGATGACCCTATGGCCTGAAGCACCTGTATGCAGGATTGTGACTACAGTTCCCAGTGAAATCACACCTACTGCTTTGTCACTTGCCTATTACCATAAGACTTTGAGGTAGGCAAAAATGACAAAATGGTATGGGTGATATAATTTGATTCATGCATAAGTTGAATTTAAGTGAGACAGAGTTACTCAAAGTCATGGACCTTATTCTCTCTTCCAGAGTCATTAAAGTCCAGTAGCAAGACAAAAATCAAGAGACTGGTGATGGCTTGGGATGCAGTAGATGACCTTGGCATCTTTGATGTCTAACAAAACTCTAAAAGACTTACAATGCTTTCTTCAACAGCTTTCGTAGTCATTGGAACAAATTGTTCTCATCTACCCATTTCATTAGGGGACACCCTAATTCACCAATGAGTTTGAGGCTCATTGATTACTTTCAACCTGGCTTAGTCTGTCTACTGAGTTTACTGGGGTATGGCTGCTGTGCATGCTGCAGCTTCTTGAAATGCAGGTTGGGAAAATCAGGTGGATAACAAAGATAGAAAGCAATCTTTTAAAAACGGTTCAGGAGTCTTCACATAGATCCTAGTCTTCCCTAAACCTCCTATAATCCTATATGAGATATATATATATATATATATATATATATACACACATATATATATATATAGATAGATAGATAGATGACATAATGTTAAATAATAATATACATATAACATTGACATCATACATTATGATAGTATATGTATATATGATGTATATGTACATAGACATATAACATATTTATGTTATATACATTATAGATACATATCCAGATATATAATGTATATGTATGTGAATATATATACAAAAGCATATATTAAAATATATGAACATACAATAAATATGTGTGTTGATAGAACATATCTGGATAATATATAATATGTGATATAATAAGCTATATAATATGTCATATATAATGTATGGATATATATGTATAATGTATATAATACTTATATATGTGTATATATATACACACTTACAGAGGATAAATTGGAAATACTGAAATGTCCTTGACATCACAGGACAGTGGATGAGTCATCCTCTGCTGGAACACATAAAGTTTGCTCCTTCTTCCTTTTCATATCCCCCAGCTCCTTCATTCCCTTCTTGAACAGCTTTAATGTTAGGAATTTTTCCTTATATGAAAGCCAAAACCTACACTCACACACCCCTTCTCTCCAACTCCTACTCACTGACTATAGTTCCCCACTTTGAATACATTTCAACTCTGCCACCAACTCAATGCATGCCTTCGACAGGTCTTTTTACTTCTCAATATTCCTATCTATAAACATGGAGATAATAACAACTCATAATTATATAATGTTTTATGGGTCTTCTATCATGAAGAATAGTTCTAAAACTATCAACTTAAGTTTCTGAGTAATTTTTTGGAAAAATAAAATCATCTGAATGCTTCCTATTCCCAACCTGAAAGCTGACGATTTTTAATCACACTGTAAGGCTCTGGAATAAACACTAGCCAAACCTGTCCCATTTCAATCAGGAATAAACAAATAGGAGAGGTTCTAGTTATTCTAGAATCTGCTTGGCCACTAATTCTTGGTCTTCTGGAAATCTCTTCTCCTTTCCAGACTTCAGTTTTCCCATACATAAAATGAAGATAAGTTCCAAGAACATTTTCAATTCTAAATCCCATAAATACTAATTAGAATAAGCTTGAGTTTTACAAGTACTTTCCTCAAAATAATTGTGTGAAAAGGAGTTTAATTATTATTATTATCCTTATTTTATAAATGAGGAAGGGGAGGCATGTTAATTTGTTAATCTGCATGTTATCAGTCACTATTCTAATTTTGCTCTGGGGGAAACAGAGGCAAAAATAAAAATAGCTCTTGCTTCCAAGAAGCTTATTTCTAGCAGACTATAAAACTCATCAGTTCTCATGGTTTTGATGGTTATCTCTCTATTGTGCCCAGTTCTAATCTTTCTCTTTAAAAAAGAGTTCTTCTCCTAGTCTTTTCAAACTCATCATTTCCAGAACAGAATTCATTATTTTTTCCCCAAAGCCTAACCCTGTTCCAAACTCCCCTTCCTTCTAGTTTCCCAGGTTGGCAACCTCTATATCTTCTTCACTTCTCACTCACCATTTTGCTCTATATACAATGTGTTGCCTAACAACATCTACCTCTCCAACATCTTTCTCATACATTTTTTTCTCTCTAATAATACAGGCCTTTATTACCTTTCTCCTGGACTATTGAAGGAAATGCCTAATTGGCTTCCCTGCTTTAAGTCTCTACTTTAAATTCATCCTCAAAACCAATCACCAAACGTATTTTCCTAAAGCACAGATCTGCCCATGTCTCCTCACCCACCTTCATAATTAACTCCATTGACTCTCTGTTGTCCCAGGTTCAAAAATAAACTGCACTGCTTGACATTTAATGCCCTTCACAGTCTGACTCCAACATACCTTTCCAGTCTTTTTAAATAATATTCCTTTGCACTCTTCGGTCTAGCTCAACTGGCGTTTTTATGTTTCTTAGCATGACATTCATCATTCATTTCTATACTTTTGTTCCACCTCTGTTTTTTAGAATTGTTGGTTTCTTTCAAAACTCAGCTCAAATTCCATATTCTGCAAGAAGCCTCTCCTGATTTCCCTAGCTTCTAGCACTTTCTACCTACTCAAGGTTACCTTTATATATCTTTTTTCATACATGGGTATATTGTTTCCTTCACTAAAATGTAAGTTCCTTGAGGTCAAGGACTATTTGGTATATGATATTGCACAATGCATCATATCCAGTTAGTACTTAATAAATGTTATTAATTGGTGTACAGGAGTTAGCATATACAATGTAATCTTAGGAATGGGAAAACTAACAACTGGGAAATGAAGGGTTGTATGAAGAGCACCATTTTGATTGGATTGTAAAGCTCATGAAAGGAAATAACATAACACTGGAGGGAAAGATTGGAACTAACTTGCAAGGACTTTAAATTCTTTTTTTTTTTAAATAATTTTTTATTGACAGAACTCATGCCAGGGTAATTTTTTACATTATCCCTTGCATTCACTTCTGTTCCGATTTTTCCCCTCCCTCCCTCCACCCCCTCCCCCAGATGGCAAGCAGTCCTTTACATGTTAAATAGGTTACAGTATATCCTAGATACAATATATGTGTGCAGAACCGAACAGTTCTCTTGTTGCACAGGGAGAATTGGATTCAGAAGGTATAAATAACCCGGGAAGAAAAACAAAAATGCAAGCAGTTTGTATTCATTTCCAGTGTCCTTTCTTTGCGTGTAACTGCTTCTGTACATCTTTGATCAATTGAAACTAAGTTAGATCTCTTTGTCGAAGAAATCCACTTCCATCAGAATACATCCTCAAACAGTATCGTTGTTGAGGTATATAATGATCTCCTGGTTCTGCTCACTTCACTTAGCATCAGTTCATGTAAGTCTCTCCAATCCTCTCTGTATTCATCCTGCTGGTCATTCCTTACAGAACAATAATATTCCATAACATTCATATACCATGATTTATCCAACCATTCTCCAATTGATGGGCATCCATTCATTTTCCAGTTTCTAGCCACTACAAACAGGGCTGCCACAAACATTTTGGCACATATAGGAAGGACTTTAAATTCAAAACAGAGTGATTAAATAATTAGTACATAGTGTGTGTTTAAATTGGGATTTGAACCTGATCTCTGAACTCCACAGCTACACCACACTGTCAATTTAGATGGGATATATGATGGTGATGGGATACTAGTGTATAATAAGAAATGATTGATTCATTAATCTTAGAAAATATGGAAAAACTTGCATGAAATAATGAAAAGCAAAAAAAGCAGAACCAAAAGAATATTGCATACAGTAACAGCATATAAAATTTCTTTAAGAATAACATTGAGACTCAGATCAAGCAAAAGCAAAGATTGATTTAATTAAAAGAGATAAGGAAGAAAACTATATCTTGCTAAAGGATACTATAGACAATGAAGCAATATCAGTATTAAACATATATGCACCAAGTGGTATAGCATCTAACATCCTAAAGGAGAAGTTAAGAGAGTTGTGAGAAGAAATAGACAGCAAAACTATAATAGTGGGAGATCTCAATCTTGCTCTCTCAGATTTAGATAAATCAAATCACAAAACAAATAAGAAAGAAATTAAAGAGGTAAATAGAATATTAGAAAAATTAGGTATGATAGATCTCTGGAGAAAACTGAATGGTGACAGAAAGGAGTATACTTTCTTCTCAGCAGTTCATGGAACCTACACAAAAATTGACTATATATTAGGACATAAAGACCTCAAAATTAAATGCAGGAAGGCAGAAATAGTAAATGCTTTCTTTTCAGATCACAATGCAATAAAAACTACATTCAACAAAAAGTTAGGTGCAAATAGACCAAAAAGTAATTGGAAACTAAATAATCTCATCTTAAAGAATGAGTGGGTGAAACAGCAAATTATAGACACAATTAATCATTTCACTCAAGATAATGACAACGGTGAGACATCATACCAAAATTTATGGGATGTAGCCAAAGCAGTAATAAGGGGAAATTTTATATCCTTAGAGGCTTACTTGAATAAAATAGAGAAAGAGAAGATCAATGAATTGGGCCTGCAACTTAAAAAGCTAGAAAAAGACCAAATTAAAAACCTTCAATCAATTACTAAATTTGAAATTCTAAAATTAAAAGGAGAAATTAATAATATAGAAAGTAAAAAAATTGAACTAATAAATAAAACTAAGAGTTGGTTTTATGAAAAAACCAATAAAATTGATAAACCTTTGGTAAATCTGATTAGAAAAAGGAGAGAGGGAAATCAAATTAGTTGTTTTAAAAATGAAAAGGGAGAACTTTCCACTGATGAAGAGGAAATTAAAGAAATAATAAGGGATTACTTTGCCCAACTTTATGCCAATAAATTTGATAACCTAAGCAAAATGGTTGACTACCTCCAAAAATATAGGCTTCCCAGATTATCAGAGGAGGAAGTAAATTGCTTAAATAGTCCCATTTCAGAAAAAGAAATAGAACAAGCTATTAATCAACTCCCTAAAAAAAAAAACCCCAGGACCAGATGGATTTACATGTGAATTCTACCAAACATTCAAAGAATAATTAGCCCCAATGCTTTATAAACTATTTGAAAAAATAGGGAATGAAGGAGTCTTACCAAATTCCTTTTATGACACAGACATGGTACTGATACCTAAACCAGGTAAGTTGAAAACAGAGAAAGAAAATTATAGACCAATATTGATGCTAAAATCTTAAATTAGCAAAAAGACTACAGAAAATCATCCCCAGGATAATATACCACAATCAAATGGGATTTATACCAGGAATGCAGGGCTGGTTCAATGTTAGGAAAACTATCAATATAATTGGCCATATTAATAATCAAATTAACAAAAACCATATGATCATCTCAATAGATGCAGAAAAAGCATTTGATAAAATCCAACATCCATTCCTATTAAAAATTCTTGAGAGTATAGGAATAAATGGACTTTTCCTTAAAATAATCAGTAGCATCTATTTAAAACCAGCAGTAAGCATCATATGTAACGGGGACAAACTGCAACCATTCCCAATAAGATCAGGAGTGAAACAAGGTTGCCCACTATCACCGTTACTATTTAATATCGTATTAGAAATGCTAGCTTTGGCAATAAAAGTTGAGAAAGAGATTAAAGGAATAATAATAGGCAATGAGGAAACCAAATTATCACTCTTTGCTGATGATATGATGGTATACTTAGAGAACCCCAGAGACTCTACTAAAAAGTTATTAGAAACAATCCACACCTTCAGCAAAGTTGCAGGATACAAAATAAACCCACACAAGTCATCAGCATTCTTATATATCACTAACAAAAACCAACAGTTAGAGTTATAAAAAGAAAATCCATTTAAAGTAACTACTGATTGTATAAAATATTTAAGAATCTATCTGCTAAGGGAAAATCAGAAACTTTATGAGCAAAACTACAAAACACTTTCCACACAAATTAAATTGATCTAACCAATTGGAAAAATATTAAATCCTCTTGGATTGGGCGAGCAAATATAATAAAGATGACAATACTACCTAAACTAATCTATTTATTTAGCGCTATACCAATCAGACTCCCCAAAAACTACTTTGATGACCTAGAAAAAAATAACAACAAAGTTCATATGGAAAAACAAAGGTCAAGAATTTCAAGGGAATTAATGAAAAAAAAAATCAAATGAAGGTGGCCTAGCTGTACCAGATCTAAAATTATATTATAAAGCAGCAGTTACTAAAACCATCTGGTATTGGCTAAGAAATAGACTAGTTGATCAATGGAATAGATTAGGTTCAAAGGACAAAGCCAATAACTTCAATAATATAGTGTTTGACCCCAGTTTTGGGGATAAGAATGCATTGACAAAAATTGCTGGGGAAATTGGAAATCAATATGGCAGAAACTAGGCATTGACCCGCACTTAACACCATACACCAAGATAAAGTCAAAATGGGTTCATGACTTAGGCATAAAGAATGAGATTATAAATAAACTGGAAGAGCATAGGATAGTTTACCTCTCAGACCTGTGGAAGAGGGAGGAATTTATGACCAAAGAAGAACTAGAGATCACTATTGACCACAAAATAGAAAATTTTGATTATATCAAATTAAAAAGTTTTTGTACAAACAAAACAAATGCAGACAAGATTAGAAGGGAAACAATAAACTGGGAAAACATTTTTACAGTCAAAGATTCTGATAAAGGCCTCATTTCCAAAACATATAGAGAATTGACTCTAATTTATAAGAAATCAAACCATTCTCCAATTGATAAATGGTCAAAGGCTATGAACAGACAATTTTCAGACAAAGAAATTGAAACAATTTATAGACATATGAAAATATGCTCCAAATCATTATTAATCAGAGAAATGCAAATTAAGACAACTCTGAGATACCACGACACACCTGTCAGATTGGCTAGAGTGACAGGGAAAGATAATGTGGAATGTTGGAGGGGATGTGGGAAAACAGGGACACTGATACATTGTTGGTGGAATTGTGAACACAGCCAGCCATTCTGGAGAGCAATTTGGAACTATGCTCAAAAAGTTATCAAACTGTGCATACCCTTTGATCTAGCAGTGTTTCTATAGGGCTTATACCCCAAAGAGATACTAAAGAAGGGAAAGGGACCTGTATGTGGCAAAATGTTTGTGGCAACCTTATTTGAAGTGGCTAGAAGCTGGAAAATGAATGGATGCCCATCAATTGGAGAATGGTTGAGTAAACTGTGGTATATGAATGTTATGGAATATTATTGTTCTGTAAGGAATGACCAGCAGGATGAATACAGAGAGGACTGGCAAAACTTACATGAACTGATGCTAAGTGAAATGAGCAGAACCAGGAGATCATTATATACCTCAACAACGATACTGTTTGAGGATGTATTCTGATGGAAGTGGATCTCTTCAATAAAGAGAGCTAATTCAGTTTCAATTGATCAAGGATGGACAGAAGCAGCTACACTCAAAGAAAGAACACTGGGAAATGAATATAAACTGCTTGCATGTTTGTTTTTCTTCCCAGGTTATTTATACCTTCTGAATCCAATTCTTCCCATGCAACAAAAAAACTGTTCGGTTCTGCATACATATATTGTATCTAGGATATACTGTAACCTATTCAACATATAAATGACTGCTTGCCATCTGGGGAAGGGGGTGGAGGGAGGGAGGGGAAAAATCAGAACAGAAGTGAGTGCAAGGGATAATGTTGTAAAAAATTACCCTGGCATGGATTCTGTCAATAAAAAGTTATTTTAAAAAAAAAAGAAAGATATGAAAATGTAATTCCATTCAAAAATACCGATTAATAATATGAAGAGAGTACTGAAATAGGGATCACCAAAAATGTTTATCAGTGTTGTACAAAACAATTAAAGACAGTAAGGGGTTCTCCATAGATTGTGAGATCCTCCAGATGTGGGGGAATTTTTTGTTTGTTTTTTCAAATGATATTGTGTTGATTGCATCCAAATTTAGAACATTTCAAAGACTTTCATATGCAGCCCTGATAATGCAAAATAATTTGGTCTAACTATCCATGCAAGAAAAACCAAGTGATTGTACACAGTAGCAACACAATTATGTGATGATCAACTGTGATGGACTTGGCTCTTTTCATCAGTCAAAGCAATTCCAATAGATTTGTGATGGAAAGTGCCAAATACATCCAGAGACAAAGCTGTGAATACTGAATATGCATCAAAGCATAGTATTTTTAGCTTTTTTTGTGGTTATTTGTTTGTTTGCTTATTATATTTTTCCTTTCTCATGTTTTTCCCTTTTGATGTTGTGTCTGTATATAGGCAGCATGACAAATACAGAAATATGTTTAGAAGAATTGCATATGTTTGGCCTATATCAGATTGTAGATTGGTTGCTTTTTAGGGGAGGAGGGAAAGGGAGAAAAGGGAGAAAATTTTGGAACACAAGGTTTTGCAAAGGTGAATGCTGGAACCTATCTTTACATGTATTTGGAAAAATAAAATATTAAAATTTAAAAAGTGAAAAAAAAAAGAATAACATTGAGAGAAGTCATTTTAACTATTATAAATATGCAAATTAACTATAAAGGATTTATGAAGATACTATTTGCATTCAGAGAAGAGCTAATAAATAAAAGTTTATATAGAATTGTACACACACCCACACACAAACATACATTTATATCTAATGATAGATATCTCTAAGGCATGGATGGGGGACAGAAGGCAAAAATAAATTTACATGATAACTTTATTATATATACTAATAAGAATAACAAGTTATGTATAATAGATTTGTAGTTTCATGTGCAATCATATTTTTATTATACTATGTTATGGAAATACTTGTTTTATTTCATAAATTGAAAAATAAAAAAAAATACTATCTTTAACTGATCACTGGGAGATGATTTGAATTTATATCAAAGAAAAAGACCAACAAAATCCTACCATCAGATAAAGCAAAGATCAATGGAATCTGGAGATCAATGTTTGAAAATCAGGCCTGCTGGCTAGACTGTGGAATAAAGAGAGAGAGGAAGGTTCCACTCTGTATGCCTAAACCCTGATTGAGGCCCCTGGATGATAACAGGAAAGTATGGCAAGGGATCTGACAGCAGCAGAAGCCTACACCTGCAAAGCTTACAGTTTATAGTCTTCAGCCAGCAAAAAGCAAAGGAACATCTGTCAGGATTTAAAGCTAACCACAAATCCCTGGAAAATGGAGGAAGGAGGGAAATACCAGGAAATAAGACTTTCTCAGGGGTCCTTAAATAACGACCAACTGGCCGAACAGTTCCTCTAGTTTAATTTGTTTGGATTAGATTGGCGAGTTTCAAGGAAAGGTCAGAATTTTAGAATTTTAGCCAGAAAATCTGGCTGTACTAACTCTTTGTGAGAGATGCTGAGTACCTCTTGGGAGAGATGAGAGGAGGGGGAAGAATAGGATGTGTGTGACATTATCATAATTAACACCTTACTTCAGTCTCTTGTTTTGGAAGTCTACTTCACCCATTTTACAGATGGTAAAACTGTGGTCCTGAACCTGATGAAGATTACAATGGAGCCATATCTAGAATCCATGTCCCCCTAGAGTGAGGCAGGCAGAAACTGAAAAGTTTTTTTGTTTTGTTTATCAATTAGTCATTCAAGAAGTACCCTTAAAATCCTCCTTGTGAAAACCCCTTTTGTATCCTTTTCTCCACCCTCAGTATTCCACAGAAGAAACAGAAGGCAGATATCAGAGGAGTACAAATTTGATAACAATTTCTGTCATCACCGTGTTTTAGTCTAATCAGGAGATGATAAATATACACAGACAATTAAAATACATAGCATGACATGGAAAATGCTTTAGGAAGGTACAAATAAAGTGTTAAGTAAGATCTGAAAGAGAAGGTCATTACCAAATAGAGATCAGGGAACATTTGCTAGAAGAAGTTAAATATTAAAGAAAGAATTTAACAGATGAAGAGGGGAAGGGAAGGCATTCCAAGTATAGGGAACAGTGAATACAAAGGCAAAATTGTGGTTAACTTTAAATCCTGACAAGAGAGATCATTTGGTCCAAATCATGTCTGAAAAATCATGTCTCTATCCATGACAAATGGTCATCTGTCCCCTGTTTCTAGACTTGAGAGAGAGGAAACCTGATACCTTCATTACTCTTCAGGTTACACTCCTGAATCTCCAACTTTATTATGCTCCCAGAAACCTGTTCACCTTGGAAGAATCCACCATTAGACTTCATACACTAGAAGTTTCCTCTAAAATTTTCCTCTTATTCTTAAATAAACATTAGCAAATATATTACAGGATAATTCACCATGACCAAATAGAATTTATACCAAGAATGCAAGGCTGGTTCAATATTAGTGAAACTATTAGCATAATTGATTATATAAATAACCAAACTAACAAAAATCATATGATTATCTCAATAGATACAGAAAAAGCATTTGACAAAATCCAACATTCATTCCTATTAAAAACAATAGAAAGTATAGGAATAAATGGAGTTTTCCTTAAATTTATCAATAGCATCTATTTAACCATCAGCAAGCATCATATATAATGGGCATAAATTAGAATCATTCCCAGTATCAGGGGTGAAATAACGTTGCTCATTATCACCATTACTATTCAATATTGTATTAGAAATGTTAGCTTTGGCAATAAGAGAAGAAAAAGAAATTAAAGGAATTAGAGTTGGTAATGAGGAAACCAAATTACTATTCTTTGCAGATGATATGATGGTATACTTAGAGAATCCTAGAGAATCAACTAAAAAACTACTAGAAAAAATTCACAACTTTTATCAGAGTTGCAGGACACAAAATAAATCCACATAACTCATCAGCATTTTTATATATTACCAACAAAGTCCTGCCCCAAGAGATACAAAGAGAAATTCCACTTAAAATAAATGTAGATAATATAAAATATTTGGGAGTCTACCTGCCAAGGCAGGTACAAAACACTTTCCACATAAATGAAGTCAGATCTAATCATTTGGAAAAATATCAAGTGCTTGTGGAGAGGCTGAGCTAAAATAATAAAAATGACAACATCACCTAAATTAATCTACTTATTGACTGCCATACCAATCAAACTCTCAAGAAATTATTTTAGAGATCTAGAAAAATAATTTAAAAATTCATCTGGAAGGTCAAGAATTTCAAGAGAATTAATGAAAAAAAATGCAAGTGAAGGTGGTCTAACTGTACCAGACCTGAAACTATATTATAAAGCAGTGGTCATCAAAACTATTTGATACTGGCTAAGAAATAAAGTAATCAATCAGTGGAATAGGTTAGATTCACAAGATACATTAGTCAATGATTATGGCGATCTAGTATTCAATAAATCCAAAGACTTTATCTGGGATAAGAACTCATTATTTGACAATAGTTGGTGGGAAAATTGTAAATTAATATGACAGAAATTAGGCATTGTCCCACACCTAACATCCTGTACCAAGATAAGGTTGGAATGGATTCATGATTTAGACATAAAGAGTGATATTATAAGCAAATTAGAAGAACAAAGGATAGTCTATCTCTCAGATCTGTGAAGAAGAAAGAAATTTGTGGCCAAAGAAGAAATGTAGTGCATCATGGAATGCAAAATAGATAATTTTGATTATATTAAGCTGAAAGGTTTTTGTACAAACAAAACCAATGTAGACAAGATTAGAAGAGAAGCAATAAAGTGTGTGTGTGTTGGGGGGGGGGGGGGGGAGGGAGGGAATTTACATTCAAGCATTCTGATAAAGGACTCCTTTCTAAAATATATAGAGAATTGACTCAAATTTGAAGAATTCAAGCCATTTTCCAATTGATAAATGGTCAAAGGATATGAACAGGTAATTTTCAGATGAAGAAATTGAAACTATTTCTAGTCATATGAAAAGGTGCTCTAAATCACTATTGGTCAGAGAAATACACATTAAGATACCACTACATACCTCTCAGATTGGCTAAGATGACAGGTGAATGTTGAAGGGGATGTGGGAAAACTAATACATTGTTGGTGGAGTTGTAAACTGATTTAACCATGCTGAAGAGCAATTTGGCACTATGCCCAAAGGACTATCAAACTGTGTATATTCTTTGATTTCATCAGTGTTTCTACTGGGCTTGTATTCCAAAGAGATCATAAAGGAGTGAAAGGAACCACATGTGCAAAAATGTTTGTGGTAGCCCTTTTTGTAGTGTCAAGAAACTGGAAACTGAGTGGATGCTCATTAGTTGGAGAATGGCTGAATAAGTTATGGTATATGAATGTTATGGAATATTATTGTTCTATAAGAAACAATCAGCAGGATGATTTCAAAGAGGTCTGAAGAGACTCATATGAATTCATGTTAAGTGAAATGAGTAGAACCAGGAGATTATACAATGATCAATTCTGATGGTCATGGCTCTTTTCAACAGTGAAATGATTCAAGCCAGTTCCAATGCTCTTGTGATGAAGAGGGCCATTTGCACCCAAAGAGAGGATTGTGGGGACTGAGTGTGTATCACAACATAGTGTTTTCATTTTTTTGGTTGTTGTTTGCTTGTATTTTGTTTTCTTTCTCATTTTTTTCCCTTTTTGTTTTGATTTTTCTTATGCAGCATGATAATTGTGGAAACATGTATAGAAGAACTGTACATGTTTAACATTTATTGAATTACTTGCCATCTGAGGGAGGGGGTGGGAGGAAAGAAGGGAGAAAAAAATGTGGAACACAAGGTTTTGCAAGGGTAAATGCTGAAAATTATCAATGCATATGTTTTGAAAACAAAAAATTTAATAATAAAAAAGCAGTAGGCAGGTAGGTGGCGTAGTAGATAGAGCACCAGCCCTGAAGCCAGGAGAATCTGAGTTCAAATATGACCTCAAACACTCAGCAATCCCTAGCTGTGTGACCCTGGGCAAGTCACTTAACTCCAATTGCCTCCACAAAAATAATAATAATAATAAAGCAAAAAAATTAGGACACTTGAACCCCCCCCAAAAAAATTAAAAGGTTATTCAGCAAAGAAGATATAGGTTGTATAATAAAAGATATTTTTTTTCTTTGAAAAAAATAAAATTTTCCTCTTAAATTCTATCGTACTGAGTATTTTCCTCCATTTTATAGATTTGTTTCATCTCTTTAAGAATGTTTCTTAATAGTAGAAACCATGTGTTTAATTTAATTCATATTTGTTAAGCATCTTATAAGCACAAATTACTTTTTTCCTATTTATTTTTACTCCTTCTAATATTCCTTTGTATTTATTTAAGAATCTGAACACTCAACTTTATTTATAGAAAATAAAATTAAATGTATTAATTGGGAAAATAATAGTATTTTATATACATTGTCTCATTTGATTCAATAAGTATTTATTGTCTACTGGAACTACTAGGTGCTGAAGACACAAAGACGATAAATAAGGCAGTCACTGATCTTAAGAAATTTACAATCTATTTGTAGAAAACAATATCCACAGGGGAAATTATTTATAAATATGTATATGTACATATTTAAATTAGGTACAAAATAATTTGTGAAAATCAGGATAGTTTTCTTGTATGAAGTAGCATTTAAGATGACCTCTCAAGAAAGCCAGAGATTCCATAAGATAAATGTGAAGATATTTAGACCAGAGAAGCAATGATCAGATTTTGATAACAATGGTAGCTTACTAGATGCCCAGGCTGAATGCTCCAAGAAAGCAACAACAAGACCAGCCTAAACCTCTCCAAAAATGAGCAAATTTTATCCAGTCCAAAGTTAAGAAGTAAGCTGGAAGACTGAGCAAATTTTAAAAAAGAATTTCAAATAAAAAGCAATTATGATGATAAGGATGCTCAAGACACAAATGTAGAAGAAAAGAATGACTTTAAAACATCCATAAGCAAAGCCTAAAAGTAAAGCATGGCATGGATACAAGTTCAACTAGAATTTCTGGAAGAGATGAAGCAAGAATTTTTAAAAGAGGTAAAAAATGATTTTAAAAACACAAATCAAAGAAATGTTCAGGTTGGTCCATCATTCTAAAAGGAAGGACAGGGTATATATATGCAGATGGAAATGAAAGTTGTAATGTGAGGAAGGACCTGTCAAAATGGAAGCCAAATAGGGGACTGGAAACCTGATTGATATCAAGCAGGTCATGTGGGTCCTTTCAGGAATAGTAAGGGAAAGCACCATCTCTACAGGGTTAAACCTACCCCTCTAGCATTCAAGTAACAAGATTGGTATTCCAGATGTGGACCTCTGTGGTCTCAGCATTCCCCAAATGCTAATAGTGTAAGATAAGATTGTACCAGTGTGACAATGAATGCCATTTTGTGGACCAAGAAAATATACTATCCCCTTTAAGTTTGTAGGCTTCCTACTGGAGAAACCAGATGAGGGTATGGTATATAAGAGTTCCCAAGAAAAAATTGCATTGATAAAACAGTTTGTCTCTGATGTGGTCTGGGATGGCCTGAACTATCTCATAGTGGATACGACACAGGAACCTCTGATGAGCACATTTCTGCTGTGGAAACCCTTCACCTTTATAAGTCCCTGGGAACTCCCAGGCAATTTCTGTGGTTGATGCCAGTAAAGAACTAACCTTTTCCAAGAAGATGGGTTTGCAAGTGATTGGAATTGTGGAGAATATTACTGCTTTCATTTGTCCAAATTGTTCAGAGTGTACACTAATCTTTTCTGTAAGGCAAATATGGAAGAACTGTTCAAACACAAAAGCTCTCTTCTTGAGCTACATGACCCTGGATCTTCAGCTCACAAAGCGTTTAGAGGAAGACTGAGATTTCATCCAGCAATTTCCTAAAAGTTCTGCTTAGCCTAGATTTATTTCTATCACTTAGCACATCCAAATGGTATATTGGCCCAACCTTCCTAATGAAAGCACCTCAAGGTCTGGTCTACTATGATTCCTTTTTTGCTCCTGTTGGATATAGTCCTTTGTTTAAAAGACTTATAACCAAACAAGTGTACAGAGAAAAGGCCTCTTTAAAACCTCCGGTATCATTCAGAAACCTTCAGTGCAAAAGAACCAGTGTCATTTTTGCAATTCTACTGCTGTTAAAATAGATTTCCTAAGGACAGGTAATCATTGCCTCAGGGGCAATGGTTTTGTTTTTTTCTACTAATCCTAGCAGCATGTCAAGCCCTGACAGGCTTCTTCTCATAGTGGGCTGATCCATAATGGTTAATGATACTGAATTTTTGGATATTTCTAACAAGATAGGACCAGAGAGGGTTGCTTTAGCTTACTTTAGCCAAGATGCTACATAATGATATAGGTATCATCCAATCTACTTCTGGTACTTAAGACACTATAGACATCTTTCCTTAGCTCTGGTTACAAGTTCTTACTTGTTATTCAGTAATTTCAATTATGTCCAACTCTTTGTGATACTGGAGTGGTTAAATTGAGGCAAACAGTGTTAACTTATCCACCCAGATAGTAAGTGCCTGAGGCCAGATTTGAACTCAAGATGCGTTCCTGAATTCAACCCCCACACCCTATCCACTGAGCTTAACTGCTGAAGACTCCCACTACTAAGTACTAAAATTGAAATATTTCCTTTATCAGATGTATAAGTATTATTTGGCCATTAAGTCTTTATGATAACTTGAAACATAGGTAGTCTAAAGGCTTGTATCTCTAACTCCACTGTATCATAACTTTAATGTCAACTGATGGAAATTTCTTCATTGTTAAATATACCTTAGGAATGCTTTGTAACTTTAAAGAAGCCCACAATTAAAGAAACATCTCACTATCCTTCCACCCCCCCCCAAAAAAAATTAACATGTGTGTGTGGGAAATTGAGTGCAATGGAAAAGAAAATGAGAAGAATTACTAGCTTGGAATAAGAAATACAAAATTTCATCCCCTAAAAAAAGAATACCCCCAAGTTAGAATTAATTAAACCACTATAAGGAACTGGAAATGTGGAATAAAAATTCTAGAATGTAAAAGATAGTGGCTTACAATCAATAATAACTTACTTAGCAAAACTGAGTAGAATCCTATAGGGCAAAAGACAGTTAGTTAAGGAAATAGGAAACTTCCAAACATCCCTGATGAAAAGACTGGAGTTGAGTAGAAAATATGAAAAACAAACACAGGCACCAAAGACAAAAACAACATAAAAAATTAAACATAAACAATCATAAGAAACTAAAGGACAAAGTGTTTGTTTTTTAGGGAGAAATACATGTATTCCTTCATAAGGAGTTATAGAGGAAGTCAAATTAGATCTGAGCCTATTATGATCTGACTCTGTTATGCAAATGATCTTAAAATATGCAAAGAGGAGTGGTGAATCCTTAGGATTAGGGTTTGGGTTAGGATTAGAGTTAGTGAGAAGAGAAAAGAAAGATAGAGGAAATATTATATATATATATATATATATATATATATATATATATATATATATATATATATATATATTTCTAATTGGATACAGAAAAAAAGATTTCACTCAAATGGTAAACAGGAAAGAAAAGAAAGAAAAGAGAAAAGATAGAGTAAGAAAAGCATTGGTTTTAAGAAAAGGAAATTTTAATGGAAGATGATGGAATTTGAAGAGGAACTTAAAAGAATAGAAAGGATAGATTGAATTAGACTCTGAAAGAGAAGATGGACAGGTGAACAAACACTAAACCTATAGCCCTGTGATGAGCTCACTTCTTTTCTCTGATTATCATATTCTTCTTTATAAAGAGAAGTGTGAAACAAAGAAAAAGAAAAATATAAAATAATGGGATGGAAGGAAATATACAATTAGCCATCACAATTCTAAATGTGAATGGGATGAATCATCCAGAGCAAAGCAGAATAGATTAGAAGCAGCACCCAATTATATGTTATTAAGAGAAAATAAAAAGAAAAATACACACTATTACACTTCAGCTAAAGTAAAAAAAAAAAAAAAGTAAAGGTGGTAATCGTAATTTCATATAAGGCAATAATAAAAATAGACATTTGAAAGAAAAAAAGAAAACTACATTTTACTGAAAGGTACCATATTTAATGAATTAATATCAATATTAATCATATGTGCACAAAGCAGCATGGCATCCATACACTTTTAGGAAAAGTTAAATGATTTTTAGGGAACGATAGAAAATAAAATTATAATACTATGGGATCTGAAATCATTCCTCTCAGCCTTCAATAAATCTAAATGAAAATCAAAAAAGTGAAGGATCTGAATATAATTTGGCATACATAGTCAAAGGAAAGGAAAGGAAAAGGAAAAAAAAAGCAAAGGATCTGAAAAGTGAAGGCTCTAAATAGAATTTTAGAAAAATAAGATATGATAGGAGTCAAGTAAATATTGAGTGGGAATAGAAAAAAAATTAAAATTTATAAAAATTCAACCTATTTTAGATCATACAGATACAAAAAAAATGCAGAAAAGCAAAAATCAGATGTATTTTTATGAATCACAATCCAATAAAAATATAATTATATTTGATAAATAAAAATATGTTCAATAATGTGTGAATGAAGAAAATATTAAAAATTAATTGAAGACTAAATAACTTAATCCTAAAGGATGGTTAGGTCAGAGAACAAATCATAGAAACAATCATTAATTTGATTAAAGATAATATCAGCTATAAGACAACATATCAAAATTTTTGAGATGAAACCAATGAGGCCATAGGGGAAAATGCATTTTTTTTCTTTGTTTTCAGTTTTAATAGATTTTCCCCAAAATACATGCAAAGATAGTTTTCAATATTCACCTTTAGAAAACTTTGTTTCCAAATTTTTTCCCCTTTCTCCCTCCCTCACACCTTTCCTAGACAACAAGCAATCAAACCTGCAATTCCTCTAAACATTTTCATATTTGTCATGCTACACAAGAAAAATCAGCTCAAAAGGGGGAAAAAAAAAAAAAAAAAACATGTGAAAGAAAAAGAAAGCAAACAAGCAACACACACACAAAAAAGTAAAAAATACTATTCTCTGATCCACATTCAATCTCCATACTTCTGTCTCTCTCTCTCTCTCTGTGCAGATGGCACTTTCCTTCAGAAGTCTATTGGAATTGCCTTGAACTACCTCATTTTTGAAAAGAGTCATCTTTGAAAAGATGATCACAGTTGATCATCACATAATCTTGGTATTGCTGTGTATACTGATCTCTTATCTCAGTGGTTCTCAAAGTCTGGTCCAAAGCATCCTCGGAATTTCTGAAACCCTTTCAGAGAGTCTACAAATCATAATTGGTTTTTATTTTTAATGTGATCAATATCTATAACTATAACCTACATAAACAAAAACTCTTTGGACAGGTCCTCAATCATTTTTAATAGGATAAAGATATTGAGAACAAAAGTTTGAGAACCACTGTAATATCTGCTCACTTCACTTAGTATCAATTCATATAAGTCTTTCCAGGCTTTTCTGAAATTAGCCTGCTCATCATTTCTTATAAAACAATAATATTCCATTTCTTTTATATACTATAACTTATTCAGCCATTCCCCAACTGATGGACATCCACTCAATTTCCAGCTCCTTACCACTGCAAAAATGACTGCTATAAACATTTTTGCACATGTGGATTCTTTTTCCCTTTTTTATAATCTCTTTGGGATACAGACCCAGTAGAGACACTGCTGGATCAAAGGGTATACACAGCTTGATAACTCTTTGGGCATAGTTTCAAATTGCTTTCCAGAATGGTTGGATCAGTTCATTAACCCACCAATGCATTAGTGTCCCAATTTTCCCACATCCTTCCAATATTTATCATTATCTTTTCCTGTCATCTTAGTCAATCTAATAGATGTGAGGTGGTACCTCAGAACTGTCTTAATTTGCATATCTCTAATCAATAGTGATTTAGAACAGAAAATGAATATCTTTAAATACATTCATTCACAAAAAAGAGGAAAAAGCAGATCAATAAATTAGGTATAAAACTAAAAAACCTGATAAACTAACATATTAAAGACCTCTAATAAAACATCAAAGATTAAGAAAATTGAAAGCAAAAAATAATTAACTGATAAATAAAAGTAGAAGCTACTTTTAAAAAAACACACAATAACATAGATAAGACATTAGCTATCTCGATTTTTAAAAAGAAAAAAGAAAAACAAACTACCACTAACAAAAATGAAAAGAAGGTACACAACAATAAAGAAGAAATAAAGGAAATTATCAGGCATTTCCCACCTAAGTAAAATAAAATCTCTAGATGCTTATTTGCATAAAATAGAGAAAGAGAAGATCAATGAATTGGGCTTCCAACTAAAAAAGCTAGGAAAAGAACAAATTAGAAACCATCAATTAAATATGAAATTTGAAATTCTGAAAATAAAAAGGGAGATTAATAAAATTGAAAAGGAGAAAACTATTGAATTAATAAATAAAACTAAGAATTCGTTTTATGGAAAAACCCAACAAAATAGACAAAGCTTTAATTAATTTGATTACATAAAAAGAAAGAAGAAAATTAAAATTTTAGTTTCTGTAAAGTCCGGCCTAGTTCCCTGGAGTCCTCAGGAACAGCTGGATAAGTAAAAGTTCTTGGTCTTCAGGGGGAGAAATGAAGGAGACAGACAAACTGCCACAAGCTCTCCACCAACCTCCCTTCTCCTGGTCCTGCTACAAAGTGAAGTTCTCTTACCTATCTCACCCCACCCCTTAATCCTTACTTACAATTATCTATATGCACCAAACATCGAGCCAGGAAGGAACAATGAGAAGGACCATTTTTCCAAACATATGCTAATAGAATCATTGTCCAATAGGTAATAAGCCTTAAGTGCTCAGTTGTCTGATTCAAGCACACCTTTTAAGAGTTTCAGCCCTTTACAAATCTCAAAATTGAAAAGGGAGAACTTTCCATTAATGAAGAGCAAATTAGAGCAATAATTAGGAATTATTTTGACCAACTATATGCTAATAAAATTGATAATCTATATGAAATGGAGGAATATCTACAAAAATATAGATTGCCCAGGTTAACAGAAGAAAAAATAAATTATTTAAATAGTTCCATTTTAGAAAAAGAAATAGAACAATCTATTAATCAACTCTCTAAGAAAAAATCTCGAAAGCCAGATGGATTTACATGTGAATTCTACCAAACATGTAAAGAACAATTAATTACAATACTATATAAGCTATTTGAAAAAAATAGGGAAATAAGGAGTCCTACCAAATTCCTTTTATGACACAGATATGATGGTGATAGCTAAACCAGGTAGGGTGAAAACAGAGAAAAAAAAATTATACACCAATTTTCCTAATGAAAATTAGGAAATCTTAAATAAAAATATTAGCAACAAGATTACAGAAAGTCATCTCCAGGATAATACACTGTGACCAAATAGGATTTGTACCAGGAATACAGGGGTAGTTCAATATTAGAAAAACTATTAGCATAATTGACTATATCAATAACCAAACTAACAAAAATCATGTGATTATCTCAATAGATGCAGAAAAAGCATTTGACAAAATCCAACACCATTTCTATTAAAAACACTAGAGAATATAGGAATAAATGGAGTTTCCCTTAAAATAGTGAATAGCATCTATTTAAAACCATCAATAAGCATCATATGTAATGGGGATAAACTGGAACCGTTCCCAGTAAGATCAGGAGTGAAACAAGGTTGCCCACTATCACCATTATTCAAAATTGTATTAGAAACACTAGCTTTGGCAATAAGAGTTGAGAAAGGGTCTAAAGGAATTAGAATAGGTAATGAGGAAACCAAATTATCACTCTTTGCTGATGATATGATGGTATACTTAGAGAACCCTAGAGATTCTACTAAAAAGCTATTAGAAATAATCCACAACTTTAGCAAAGTTGCATGATACAAAATAAATCCACATAAATCATCAGCATTCTTATATATCACTAACAAAATCCAACAGCTAGAGATACAAATAGAAATTCCATTTAAAATAACTACAATAGTATAAAATATTTGGGAATCTATCTGCCAAGGGAAAGTCAGGAACTATATGAGCAAAACTACAAAACACTTTCCACACAAATAAAGACAGATCTAATCAATTGGAAAAATATTAAGTGCTCTCGAACAGGTTGAGCGAATATAATAAAGATGACAATACTGCCTAAACTAATCTATTTATTGCTTAAAAAATATATTAACAACCTAGAAAAAAATAATAAAATTCATCTGGAAGAACAAAAGGTCAAGACTTTTTTTTTTATTTTATTTTTTATTATAGTTTTTTTTTTTATTTACAAGATAAATGCATGGGTAATTTTTCAGCAATGATCCTTGCAAAATCTTCTGTTCCAACTTTTCCCCTCCTTCCCCCCAGCCCCTCCCCTAGATAGTAGGTAAACCAAAACATGTTAAATATCTTAAAGTGTTAAAAAAAAAAATGTATACATAACCATACAGTTATTTTGCTGCACAAAATAATCGGACTTAGAAATAAGTTTATTTATTTATATTTATATTTATAAAATTTATTTAGAAATAAAAATAAATTGAAAAGGAAATCCAAAATGCAAGCGGACAAAAACAGAAGGAGTGGAAATGCTATGTTGTGGTTCACACTCATTTCCCATAGTTCTTTGGCTGGGTATAATTGGCTCTCTTCATTATTGAACAAATGGAACTGATTTGGTTCACCTGATTTTTGAAGAGAGCTACATCCATCAGAATTGATCATCATATAGTATTGTTGTTGAAGTATAGAATGATCTCCTGGTCCTGCTCATTTCACTCAGCATCAGTTCATGTAAGTCTCTCCAGGCCTTTCTGAAATCATCCTGCTGGTCATTTCTTACAGAACAACAATATTCCATAACATTCATATACCACAATTTATTCAGCCATTCTCCAATTGATGGGCATCTTTAAGATCTCTTTGGGATATAAGCCCAGTAGTAACATTGCTGGATCAAAAGATATATAAAATTTGATAACTTTTTGAGCATAGTTCCAAATTGCTCTCCAGAATTGTTGGATGCATTCACAGTTCCACCAACAATGTATCAGTAACCCAGTTTTCCCACATCCCCTCCAACATTCAGCATTATTTTTTCCTGTCATCTTAGCCAATCTGACAGATGTGTAGTGGTATCTCAGAGTTGTCTTAATTGACATTTCTCAGGTTAATAATGATTTGGAGCATCTTTTCATATGGCTAGAAATAGTTTCAATTTTATCATCCTAAAATTGTCTTTTCTTATCCTTTGACCATTTATCAATTGGAGAATGACTTGGTTTCTTATAAATTGGAGTCAATTCTCTATATATTTTGGAAATGAGGTCTTTATCAGAACCTTTGACTGTAAAAATGTTTTCCTAGTTTATTGCTTCCCAGCAGTTTTTGTCAAATAGTGAATTCTTATCCCAAAAGCTGGGGTTTTTGGGTTTGTCAAACACTGGATTATTAAAATTATTGACTATCTTGTCCTGCAAACCTAACCTATTCCACTGAACAACTAAAAAGGTCAAGACTTTCAAGAGAACTAATAAAAAAAAATCAAATGAAGGTTACCTAGCTGTACCAGATCTAAAACTATATTATAAAGTAGCAGTCACCACAACCATTTGGTATTGGTTAAGAAATAGACTAGTTGATCAGTGGAAATGAATGTTGAAAACTATTTTTACATGCCTTTGGAAAAAGAAAACACTATTGAGAAAAAAAATAAAAGAATGGTAGTATTACAGAGAGGCTTGGAGAGACTTACATGAATTGATGCTAAGTGAAATGAGCAGAACCAGGAGATCATTATACACTTCAACAACGATACTGTATGAGGATGTATTCTGATGGAAGTGGATTTCTTTGACAAAGAGACCTAATTCCATTTCAATTGATAAATGATGGACAGAAGCAGCTACACCCAAAGAAAGAACACTGGGAAATGAATGTAAACTATTTGCATTTTTGTTTTTCTTCCCAGGTTATTTTTACCTTCTGAATCCAATTCTCGCTGTGCAACAAGAGAACTATTTGGTTCTGCAAACATATATTGTATCTAGGATATACTGCAACATATTTAACATATATAAGACTGCTTGCCATCTAGGGGAGGGGGTGGAGGGAAGGAGGGGAAAAATTGGAACAGAAGTGAGTGCAAAGGATAATGTTGTAAAAAAAAATTACCCTGGCATGGGTTCTGTCAATAAAAAGTTATTATAAAATAAAAAAATAAAAAAAAATTTTTTTTAAGTGAAAAGTTATAATCTGAATAAGAGTCTTCTGACTAGGGAAGGTTTTTCTTTTCTTTTCAGTATTGGGGAAAAATTCCCATGAATCAGGGTCTTTTTGGTAATATGATGACAAACCCCGTGTCCCATGAAATCCAATTGCTATTGTCCCATTTTCCCATGTAACATTATTTTTTCCCAATCTTCCTGTGAGAAGCAAACAGGAAAGGAAAAGACAACAAATGGGATAAGGGAAACTAAAGCCAAAACATCATGAAACAGTATGTGGAACACGTTTCATGTAGGAACAAGTTATCCAAGAGTCCTTTTCTCCCATCTTGTTGCCTTCAGGGCAGTCAGTAGTACTTGGAATGGGCCCTGCCAAAACACTTGAATTCCACTGATCCTCTAGAAATTCACGATGTAAACTTTATTCCCAGGATGGAAATAATGCAGTGAAAAATCCAAAGGCCCAGTCTGCACTACACCTCCTTATAACATGAATTTCTTGCAAAAGAAGTAGTAGCAAGCAGAGTTTGCAAAGAAACAAAAAAAAAAAAGGCAGGATAGAATAGAGAGAAGAAATCCTCGGGTTTGTTAGGCATGTTCCATCAGAAAGGGCAGCCCAGTAAAACCAATATTCCATCTGATTTGTATGTTTATCTCTATAGCTAGCCTTAAATCTCTTAATTTACAGGACTCAAAGGTATCACTTTGAAGCCAAAATAAATTGTCAGCTGATTCTCTCTCATTTTTAGACCAAATTTCACATAACTGAGTCCCAAATTATAAGAAATTTCGTGGACCGGGGAGGAGGGAAGTTCCTCTGGTATGCTAATACCAGACTCCATTATTACCTGAAAAGAACTTCTCCAACAGTGTAGAGATTTACCTTAGCTATCTCTTTCCCAACTAAGCAGAAGCTCATCTTGAGTTGGAAGAGTTGAGATGAAAGTGAGTTTAACCTCTTGGACAGTGTTTTGCAGAGACATGCTTCAGCAAGAAAATTAACTGGAGCTCTTTTAAGAGATTCCTTATAGAGCCACCCATGCCCCTCCCAGCCAAGGTTCTTTCTTGATCTCCTGGCTGGTTCACAAATTGTCATCATTGAAATGAGGTAAACTAAGGAAACAAAGTCTGAGCAATGAAATTAACAAGACATGCAGTTGCAAAACAAATGAATTCCAAAGCTTGTCAGAGGAAAGAGGTTCCATGAAGAAAGAATCACAAGGGTTTTTATAGTAAACACAGTTACTATTTTTAGATTTAGAAACTTTTTGGTACTTGGGGATACTGACTGTTTGCATTCACCTGCCTACTGCAAGCAAGTTAGAGACATAATAATAATTGATCTCTTGAAAGGACATAATTTATGGAAATAGCTGAACTTAGCTCAGGGACACAGAACTTCAGCAATTATGCAAAATGTTGGCAATGATATAAAATGGAATTTATTTGATTTTTTCAATGTGAACAGGTGGTTTTCAGAAGCAGAAATAGAATTATGAGGAGATGGCTTCAGAAAAACAGATGAAGACCTATATGAATTGATGCAAATGGAAGTAAGCAAAACTAGGAGATGGTTGTAATGCTTGTTAAAGAATTAGTTGCTCTGATCAATACAATGATCTGAGATAATTCCAAAGGATTCATGAGGGAAAAAAAAAAACTGCTATTCATCTCCAAAAAGAGAATTGATGAATTCTGTCAATTAAAATATAATTTTCTTATTTTCTTTATTTTTCATTTTTTTGCAATCTGTTTTAAATAAAATATGTTTTGCATGATTTCATATGTATAATCAACATCATATTGCAATTAAAGTCTTAGGGGGGTGAAGGTGGAGAAGAGAGGAAAAGAACTTAGAACTCAAAAACAATTTTAAGAATGTAAAGAACAAATAAATAATGGATTTTTAAAAGAAAAAAAAGTTAAAACAAGAGCCAGCATTACATAAAAGGGGGATAAATTAGAGATCTTTCTTGTGGTATTCTCTTCTTTTGTATAACATGATCATTCCCTGGGAGCAGGTTTCTTGGGGAGGTTTTCTGGAGGCAGCCTAAGTTTCAGTTCAGAGTAATAATCACTTCAAATGCAACCAGCTGATAAAATTCAAATGTTTATTTTCTCCTTCCAAGTCTTTCTTTCCTTGGGTCCGGTTAGCTTTCTTAGAGGCCTATCTCTATGCTTGGTTCCAAGAGCTCTTGCAGTTTGTCTTTTGCCTCTGCTTTCTTCAGCCTCCAGCCAGCACAAAGGTGGAAGATGGAATGAATCTGCCTCTGCCTGCGAGAGTGAGCTCGTGGGCTTCTGTATCTCCCAGAGTGCTCTCTGATCCTGAGAGCTTCTTGCTTATATGCTGTTCACTGAGTACACACCAATCATTATATCACTGGGAAACCATTATTTGTTGTATGATTAAATCAATGCTAAACTAGATTTAAACATTGTCTCCTCAGTTCCACTTAGTACCTTGTTTCAAGTTCTGGCCCATAACATCTCCTCGTAAGATCAGAGCAATCATACTGAACCATGCTACATTAGATAATTATTGTCTCTATCAACTCTAATGAGTTAACGCTTTGTAAGGATTCCAACACTTTCCAATTTGTTCAGTATAATGCTAGAAATATTTATTAGTTTTATCAGTAAGGCAAGAAAAAAGAAATTGAAAGAATAAGTGTGATGACTGCATTAGCACCCAGGACACCTTAGAATCAGCCAGAGTCAGGATAAGCAAAAAATCCTTAGTCTTTATTCTTGGTCTTTAGGGGTAGAAGTGAAAGGGATGGAAGCAGGAGCTCTACAACCTCCTTCTTCCTTGTTCACCATCAAAGTGAGATTGGCTCATCTCACTCTACCCCCTAATTCTCTGTATACATCAATTATTAAGCCAGCACAGGATAGT
Organism: Antechinus flavipes; assembly: GCF_016432865.1. Lineage (NCBI taxonomy): Eukaryota > Metazoa > Chordata > Mammalia > Dasyuromorphia > Dasyuridae > Antechinus > Antechinus flavipes. Next base: position 362,132,830 of record NC_067399.1, on the reverse strand, counting down.
GGGAAGGGCCATTCCCCAAGCACATACCTATCATAGAGTATTGTCCAATTGGTAGTTAGCCTCAAGTGCTTGAGCCGACCTCAGTGCAACGACTCAAGAGTTTCAGCCTTCTACATCTCCAGTTTTCTTTTGTTTTAGAACACAGATAGTCATGCCATCCCTGATTTGTCTGGGAGATGAGAGCCCCCAAAAGAAGGTGATCACACCCTCCCTGACTTCTCAGGAAGAGAGGTGAAAGCACTAAAAAGGAGATGACCACGCCCTCCCCTACATGTCAGGAAGGGAGATGAAAAGCACCAAAGGGAAGTAGAGATTGCTAGTGGGTTTCTGGGCTGAAGGGTCTTATTAGAAACAGGTATGCACAAACCCATCAGCATGGGAGGTATTACATAAGCACATAGCAACAACGCACAGGCTATTAGTGGTGACTCTCCCCACAGTCAGTGCAGGCTCAATGTAGTGCAACAAACATGGATTGTACATGCAAGTAGTGATATAACAAATAACATGAATCAACATGGTGTTGTAAAAGATTTCCAGAATCCTCCTTCTAGGAGGGTATGTAAACACACATACGCCTTCTTCAGCAGCCAAGAGATCATCCAAAACCAATCTATTGTCTATTGCTGCACATGTCAAGGAATCCAATGATCCCCTCAAGTTTTTGAAGTCCTGCAACAGTCTTTTTATGAGTTAGGGAATCCAATGATTTCAGCAGATTTTGAAGTCCTACAACAGTCTTATCATGTCTCAGAGAATCTAATGATTCCTGGGGGTTTTGAAGTCCAACAATTTTTGATGTCCATGAGTCAAATGGTATAACTGCCATTCCTATTCAGTGGTGGGCACAATCAGCATCGGAACCACCCAATGTTTTTTGGATCTTCTCCTTTGTTTCAAGGGTCTACTCTGTCTTTCTCTGATGGACAAGGCAAACATGGCTTGTTGGCACCCATCTGGATCCTTTCTCCATTTGTGGAGATACAAGCAAACCCTCTCCCCCAAGCAGTTAACCTATCTGATCCCTTCCATTCACTACTTTCTGGGTCTCTCCACATCACCTGGCGATTATCTAAAGATAGTGGAGATGCTTACACTGGACACTGCCCTTCCGGTGGGTTATAAAACCTGTCTGCCAGAGCCAGTGCATCTTTGTCAAAAATCAAGAAATTAATAGTATAAAGAGCTAGATTTAGAAGTTCTTTAGGGTTACCTGTGGCTCCCCCTTTCTTTTGTTTTTGGAGGAGCATCTTAATGTCTCTGTTTCTCCTCTCTACTATTGCCTGAGGATTAAAGGGTATGCCAGTGGTGTGTAAAATCTTATACTGTGCACAAAAGTGTGCAAAATGTTTACAAGTATATGCAGGTCTATTGTCTGTTTTTATGGCTTATGGCATATCCATAATTGCAAATGCTTGTATGAGGAATTCAGTGACCACTCGGGCTGTCTCTTTTTCTGCTAGTTTTGCAAAAGTGAATCCTGAAAAAGTGTCTACCACAACATGGATAAAAGACAGACCAAAAGATTTATAATAGGTCACAACCATTTGCCAAATTTCATTGGGTCTCAAACCATGAGGGTTCTTCCCTGGAGGCAGTGTAGGAGTGTGGAAAGAAAGGCAAGCCGTACAGGCTTTTACTATGCTCCTAGCTCCTCTCTTGTTATTCCAAATTGCAAACGTAAACCTTGAGCAGCCTGATGATATTTTAAATGAGATTCTTAGGCTTCTTGAAATAAAGGAGTATTGGCCAGCATAGTTAGAAGGCTATCTTCCTTTGAATTATCATCAAAAATAGGACCTGGAAGTCCACTATGAGAGTGGACATGCAAGACATAAATCTTACCTGGATGCTTTCTCACTTGCTCTTGAAGTTCCTTAAAGAGCTGATTTATATTAGAGGCTACAAATTTCATTTGGGCTGTGGGAATTCTTTGTACTACACCTACTGAATAGACCAAATCAGATATTATATTTATATCTCCTGAATAATAAGTAAGAGCTAAAATGATTGCATACAATTCATTCTGCTAAGTGGACTGAAAAGGAGTTCTGACTACTCTCTTTATAGTTAAGTCACAAGAGTATACAGCGCAAATATTATGCTTGGATGCATCTGTAAAGATAGTTGGTCCTTTAAGAAGAACTTTAGATTGTCTTCAAGAATCCATCACCAATTATGTAATAGTCTGGTTATCTTTAATGGAGACCCGTGCGTAAAATTGGAGCCGTGGCTAATAAAATTTGCCACTCTGGGATGGTTTCACAGCATACATTAATTTGTACATTAGTATAAAAGGTGTGGTCTTATCCCAGATAATTGTACTGCTCGCTTAATGGCCTTTAATAAAATTCTAGCTACAAGCACTGGGTAAGGAGTAAGCTTTGTTCTGGTTGTGCTATGAGGTTCACCCACTCTATCACACTGTCTCCTTAATGAAGGACTACTGTGGGTGTCTCTTGTGTAGCAAAAACCGATATTTCCAAGAGTTTTTGAGTGACTCTTTCAACCACAATGGATAAAGCCAGTTCAACTTCTCTCAAAGCCTCTTGAGTTTCTTTTGTAAGCTGAAGTGATGAGTTTAAAGCACTGTCTCCCCTTAAAATGTCATATAATGGTTGCAATTAATAGGTAGTCAAGCCTAACACTGGTCGCATCCATTGGATATCTCCTATCAACTTCTGAAGGTCATTTAAGGTGTTTAACTTTTCTGTTCTTAAGGAAAGTTTTTGTACTGTAAGCACCTTAGGTTATACTTCATATCCTAAATATTGAAAAGGAACATGTCTTTGAATTTTTTCTGGAGCCATGTGCAATTTGTAATTCCTTAGTGTTTCTATGGTCTTTTGTAGACATGCTTCTAACATTTGTTCGTCAGTTGCACATCACAATATATCATCCATGTAATGCAATAACATAACTTTTGGAAATGCTTTTTTTTACTGGAGTAAGAACAGCAGCAACATACATTTGAAACATAGTAGGGCTGTTTTTCATTCCCTGTGGCAAAACTGTCCATTCATATTTTTTATAAGCCTCAGCTAAGTTAATGCTGGACACTGAATGGGCAAATCTTTTCATATCCTCCTTATCTAGAGGGATAGAATAGAAACAATTCTTAATGTCTATAATCCAAAGAGACCATTCTCTAGGCAATTGAGTAGGAGATGGAAGCCCAGCCTGAAGAGTTCCCATAATTTTCATCTATTCATTTACCTTTCTTAAATCAGTCAACATGCTCCATGTTCCAGATTTCTTTCTTACAACAAATACTGGGGAATTCCAAGGACTCAGAGAAGGTTGTAAGTGTCCTTGGTCAAATTGCTCCTGTACTATATCTGATAAGGCCTGAATTTTAACACTAGCTAAGGGCCACTGTTCTATCCACACTGGTGTATCAGTTTTCCATTGGATAGGAACAGGCCTGTTGGCAGGCCTTCAAGAGCAGCCCTGCTTAAAAAAATCGAGGTACTCCTTTTTAATCCTAATTGTAAAATGTCTCTTCCCCACAGATTGATGGGGATTTTTTTCAACTATAAAAGGAGTAAAAGCTCCTGTTTCACCTTCAAAAGTCCATCTCGAAGGGGTAGCACTAACTGTTATTGATCCTCCTACATCAGACATGTAAGTGTCTGCCTTAATCTTTGGCCAGTGACTGGGCCAGTTGGCACCTCTAATGACTGTTTGATCTGCACCTGTGTCTACCAATCCTCCTAATAGTATGCCATTTATATAGATAATGAGCATAGGTCAGTCAGCTGTCACAGCTGCTGTCCAGTATATTCCTGGATTTTGTGGCTTGGAGTCAGAATCTGGGTGACTATCACCAGATTGCTTATTAGGAGTCTGTATCAGTAAACCTGATGCTACAACTTCTCTTGGGTGATAAGTCACACATTGTGTACCTGTATTAGTGACTGGGATACTATCTACACATTCCATCCTTAAGTGGATGGACACTGTTTTGTAAGTAAACTCAGAAGGTGAAATGGTCAAGCCTACTGTGCCTGAAGGCAAGGGATCCATAGGATGGAGAGGAACAGATTTCACCTCTCCAGGGGGAATCTCAATTGTCCTAGCCACATGCAACTCTATTCTCCCCAAGTGTAATCCCTTTCTCCCATCAGGTTGCTTTCTGGCTGGTTGATTATGTAATCCCCTTCTTCCATCATATAGCTCCCTGGCTGATTGGTCATGTCTGGGTACTGGACTTCTAGGCATTCTCTGGGTGTAGCATTGGCTGCCATCATACCCCAAGTATTTTTTTGTCTTGGGGCCTGAGGCTAGGTCTCTCATCCCATTCCCTGAATCAGTCTACATTCTGATGGCCAATGGAAGCTCTGTTGCATTTTGGACATGGGGTATTGGATCTTGTTCTCCCACCCTCTTTTCTCACTCTGTCTCTATGACAACATTGAGCTTTCAGATGGCACACTTGACCACATTGAAAGCACTGATGAATCTCTCTGGAAGTCCCTTGCCAAAAGGGACCCTGTCGTCCCATGTTGGGATCTTGGGAAGCCTGCATCATAGCCTGGCTATAAAAGGCATTTGTGCTCACTGTGGCACAGCGTCTTATGATCTCATCTAAAGGATCATTCTTGCATAGTCCTAGTATAATTCTTCTACAAACCTCATTAGCATCTTCTTTAGCAAATTGCCTTATCATAATGTCTGTTACAGCATTTTCACCATTAGTTCATATGACAGCTGTCTGCAGACATCCCACAAAATCAGCAAAGGGTTCATTTGGCCCTTGTGTTATTTTTGTGAAGGCTTCACCCTTATCATTTTAATTGGGGAGAGAAGTCCATGCTTTGATAGCAGCAGCAGCAGCAATTTGCTCATATGCTGCTAAGGGGTAATTAATCTGTGATGAAATTTCTGTATAAGAATCTACACCTGTTAGTTGGTCACAGGTGATTGGAGGATTAACTCCACTATGACTATTTTGTTGGGCTTGTATCCTACAGAGCTCACTATATTCAGAAAACCACAAGTTTCTTCCAGGTTCTAAGCATGTCCTTGCTATAGATTTCCAGTCCCGAGGAGTTAAGACTTCATAAGCCAAATTCTGTAATAACATCTTAACATAAGCTGATGTAGCCCCATAAAGAGTGCAAGCCTTTTTCAGGTCTTTGGAAGGAGTTTCTATATCAAAGGAGTTTATCTTCTACTTTCTTGACCTGAAGAATTAAACTCTTGAATCACAGAATACATTTCCAGTTGCAAATCACCTAAATTCTGCCCTTCTTTGGTGGCTTTAAGTACTGCTTTTTGCAATCTAGTCATAGGAAAGGGTGATTTTTTTTTGGGGGGGAGGGTCAGTGCTGGTGGTATCACTGTCCCTCCCACTACTCCTCCCACCTCCATCCTGGAAGGTGAAGTTGAGGGGGCATGTCAAGAACCAGTTCCAGTTTTCGGTGGGGTTGAAGCTGCCTTGTGAGAACAAGAATCACCACACCCTTCATCCTCACTTAACTCCCCATGCCCTCTGGTCATATCGCTTTTAATCCCTCCTTTGTCCTCCTCATTTTCCTCACACTTCCTCATCTGGCCAGTCTTAGAACCTTTCTTTTTTCTATAACTTGCAGGATTCTTTAAGGCCAATTGTATCATGTTGTATGTATAGAATGTTTCCTTGGAAATTGAACCAGGACCTTTATCATTGTAGTATTAGCATAATTGTTGTCTTACTAGCTTCCAATTATCTAGCCCTATGTCCTCTTCCTTTAAGAACCAAGGGGATGTGTGATCTAATGTACCCAAGAGTCTAGCGATCTGCAACCAAGTTACAATTAAGCCTTGTCCCTTGATCAACTTAAGTATGCTTTCTATAGCACCCCCTTGGGGTGGGGGTGGGCATGGGACTGAGGCTGGGGCCAGGGTTGGGGTAGGTGTTGGAATCCTAGTGTTAACTCAACTTGAAACAAGGTGATAACTCAAGGGAAATGTTAGAATCCTAGTGTTAACTCAATGTAATTAATACAATGCTTGAGTTTACACCTTTACTCATTGGAATTCACAAGTATGGAAGATTCACAAAGTAAACTTTGTAACTTTGTAAATTCACACCTCCCTTGAAGCTCTTAGGGCCAGAGAGCACTATGGGAAAAAACCCATAATCCCATTCTCTCAGAAGAGTCATATATAAGCCCAATAAAGAGAGATTCATTCAAATATTTTCCACTTGGCTGGCTGGTGGTGGAAGAGAGTTCAGCTGAATTGGAAAGGAACACCCTGGTGCAGACACAGAGCACTTTGGGAGATTGAAAGCCAGAAGCCTTCTCTCAGAGGCAAGACAGATTCAACTTGGAGCTGGATTGGAGGCTGAAGAAAGCAGAGGCAGAAGCAAAGGAAAAAGCCTTCTCTCCAAGGCAAGAGAGATCCATTTCATTTTCCATTTGGTTGGCTGGAGGATTGAAGGACAAATCTTTGGATTTGGAGACATTTGGAGGGAGCTCTTGAAACCAAGCAAAAAGATAGACCTCTAAGCTAATTGGGCTATATTGGAGATGATAAAAGATCTGAACTTTTATCACCTGGCTGCATTTGGGGTAATTATTGATCTGAACTGATACTAAGGCTGCCTCCAGAAAACCTCTCTGACAAACCTGCTCTCTCCCAGAGAGAATCATCATCTTATATTACATATTTTAAAAAAGAACAAGAACTCAACAGGTGAGGGAGAATCTTTTCCTAATATCGCCCCATTTCAGCTAGAAAAGGTTACTACTTTAGCCCTTAACAATGTAAGTTCCCTGTCTATCTATTAAAATGCTCAACCTATTTCCTGGTCACCGGAGACTTCTTCAGTGAAGTTAGGGTCCTTGGGCCCCAGGCTCGGGAGCCAAATGTGACAACCACGCTAGCACCCAGGACACCTTAGAATCAGCCAGTCAGGATAAGCAAAAGTCCTTAGTCTTTATTCTTAGTCTTTAGGGATAGAAGTGAAGGGGATGGAAGCAGGATCTCCACAACCTCCTTCTTCCTCGTCCACCGTCAAAGTAAGACTGGCTCGTCTTACTCCACCCCCTAGTCCCTCCTACAATCCTCTGTAGACACCAATTATCAAGCCAGCACAGGATAGTAGGAAGGGCCATTCCCCAAGCACATGCCCATAGAGTATTGTCCAATTGATAGTTAGCCCCAAGTGCTTGAACCAACCTCAGTGCAATGACTCAAGAGTTTCAGCCCTCTACAAATAAGAATGGCAAACAGGAAATAAAATTATCATTTTTGAAGATGATATGATAATATATTTAAAGAACACTAAAGAATCATGTTAAAATAATGGAAACTTCAGAAAAGTTGCAGGATATAATATAAAATCACATAAATCATCAGTATTTCTGTAAAATGTTAAATCCATCAAGATGAGATAGAAAGAGAAAGTCCATTGAGAAGAACTATAGGAAATAAGAATTATTTTGAAGTTTATCTTCCAAGACACACATAAGAAGTATATGAATACCAAAAAAGAAAGAAAGAAAGAAAGAGTACCCACTATATGCAAATGAAGACAGAGCTAAATAATTCTCACTGATTGACTCTGCAAATAGAATAAAAATGACAATACTACCAAAAATAATTTCCTTATTTAATGCTATACCAATCAAATTATGGTGTCAAAGGATAACTTTAAAGAATTAGAAAAAAAAAATCATAGAGGAGGCAGATACAATTGAAACAAACAACAATGATAAAAAGGTATCTGGAGGAAAAAAATTCAAGTGTCAAGAGAGAGAAGGAAGAAACATGGGAAAGAAGAGGGTCTAGTAGCACCAAATGTCAAATTATACCAAAGTTATAGTTAAGAAACAGAAAAATAGATCAGTTAAACAGATTAGGTATATAATATATAGAAACAAACAAGCACAGTAGCCTGTATTTAAGAAAGCCAAGGATCCTGGCTACTGGGGAAAGAAATCACTATTCAACAAATTACTAGGGAAAAATGGAAAGCAATTTGGCAGAAAGTAGATATACACCAATATCTCATACCATATACCAAGATAAGCACTCAGTGAATACATGACTTAAACATGAAGGATGACAAAATAAACAAATTAGAGGGGCAAGGAAGAAATTATTAATTAAGGGAAAAGATCATAACTGAACAAAAGATTAGAAAGCATCAAAGATAATAAAATGGAAAATTTTAGTTATATGAAATTTTAAAAGTCAATGAAGCAGTGATGGGTGTGGTGATCTTGTTCTTCTCAAAACATAGCTGAAATGGTCAAGCCTACTATGCCCGGAGGCAAGGGATCCATAGGCTGGAGAGGAACAGATTTCACCTCTCCAGGGGATATCTCAGTAGTCTCTACTGTATACAACTCTGTTTTTCTTAATTGCAATCCCCTTTTCCCCTCCTATTGCCTTTTGGCTAATTGATTGTGTAATCTCCTTCTTCCATCTGTTTGCCTTTTAGTTGATTGATCATATCTTACTATCGAATTTCTAAAGACTCTCTGAGTGTAACCTCGGCTGCCATCTTGCCCCAACTGGGTCCTGAAGCTGGGCCCCACCTCTCATTTCCCTGAGTCAATCTACATTCAGAGGTCCAGTGAAAGCCTCGGTTACATTTTGGACATGGGGTTTGGGGTTTTATTCTCTCACCCTGTCTTCTCATCATATCTCTGTATCTACATTGGGCTCTTAGATGTCCAACTTTTCCACACTGAAAACATCGACGAGTTTCTCTAGAAGTCTCTTGCCAAGAGGGACCCTGTCTTCCCATATTCATCATAGTTTGGGTATAATAAGCATTTGTGCCCACTGTGGCACAGCGTCTTATGATCTCCTCCAAAGGAGCATCTTTGTCTAGCCCCCATATAATTCTTTTGCAAACCTCATTGGCATTTTCCTTAGCCAAATGTCTGGTCATTATTTCTGTTGCTGCATTATCTCCAATGGTTCTTATTACAGCTGTTTGCAAACGTCCCACAAAATCTGCAAAAGGTTCATTGGGACCTTGCTCTATTTTTGTGAAAGCATTATTTCTTTCTGTCCAGGGAGAGAATTCCAAGCTTTTATTGTAGCCTTAGAAATTTGCTCATACACTGTTATGGGATAATAAATCTGTTCTGAACTCTCTGCATACTGACCTTGACCAGCTAGTTGGTCAAAAGTGATTTGTCCAATAGTTCCTGTTTGTCTATTGTGTTGGGCTTGAATCCTACATAATTCATGAAACTCCGAAAGCCACAATAAATTTTGTCCCGGTTCAAGATATATTTTAGCTATGGATTTCCAGTCATTCAGGGTTAAGATTTCATAAGACAAATTATCCACGTGAAGATCTAACATCTTCACATAAGATGATGTAGCCCCATAAAGAGTGCAATCCTTTTTCAAATCTTTAATTTTTTCCAAATTAAAAAGAGTGTATCTTCTCCCTTTTTGACCTGAGGAGTTGAGCTCTTCAATCACAGGATATGCATTTGTAAAATCAGATATATCTTCTCCTTCATTGTTTGCCTTAATTAATGCTTTTTCTAATCTTGTCAAATTCTGTTTTACAGGAGAAGCTGACTGTGTTTCTGTCTCTCTCCCTCCCCCTTGTTCCACCCATGAAGGGTTAATTGAGGGGGGAGGGTCATGAGATGTGGAATCACCTAATTCCTCCTGCTGTGAAGTATCATACTCAGAATTGTACTTAACTCCATTCTTATCCGATTCTTGCTCCTTTTCACCTAGTAAAGTTGGCACTTCTTCCTCCTGTACTTTCCTTTTCTTCATTCTATCACTTAAATAACTTCTTATAGCCAATTGTATTACATTATATGTATTAATTATGTCTTTGGAAATTGAGTCAGGTCCATTTCTATTATAAAAAAGATCCTCTCTTTCTAATGTCCACTGCATTGAGTTTGAGTTAGATCTGTAGTATTCACCCAGTTTTTCTCCGATTAATTTCCATTCGTCTCAATCTAATTCCTTTTCTGTAGAGAACCAAGGACATATGTACTTAACAATTTCTAAAAGTTCAGTGATCTGCTCCAAAATTATAATTAAACCTTGGCTTTCCATAATTTTGACAATGCTCTCTAAACATTTTCCTTGAACAGAAACAGGCTGTTTTCTAAATATCTGTCCCATCTTAGCTGAAATTCTATTTTAACTCTTTTAACAAAATTTCTTTGTTGTACTCACTCTAATTTCTGGGTCAAGAAGACTTTTCCACTGGATCAGGATCAGAGGCTTTTCCACTGGAATCAGGATTTTGTCAGCCCCACATTGGGTGCCAAAATGTGGTGATCTTGTTCTTCTCAAAACACAGCCGGTTTAGCTTAGAGCCCTCCAAATGTCTCCAAATCCAAAGGTTTTGTCCTTTAGCCTCTGCCTCTGCTTTCTTCAGCCTCCAGCCAGCACAAAGATGGAATGAATCTCTTGTCTCCTTCACTTGGGGCTTGGCTAGCTTTCTGGTGAGTCTTTCAGACCAGCTTGGTCTCAGTGGGGGAAGTGCAGGAGCCCAGCCACCAACCACAGTGGTGTGAGATGAAGATGAATCTGATTGTCCATTGAACTCTCGACTCATAGCTTCTTCCTCTGAAAACTCTTCTTCTGCCACCAGCCAGCCAAGTGGAAAATATTCTGGAATAGATCTCTCTTCACTGGCCTTATATCTGACTCTTCTGAGGGAATGGGATTATGGGTTTTCTCCCATAGTGCTCTCTGGCCCTAAGAGCTTTAAGGGAGGTGTGAATTCTTTGTAACAAAGTTACAAGGTTTACTTTGTGAATCTGGCATACTTGTGAACTCCAATGAGTAAAGGTGTAAACACAAGCATTGTACTAATTAGTTCTACTTAGTACCTTGTTTCAGGTTCTGGCCCAAAACATCAGATCAACTCTAATTAGTTAGCAGTTTGTAAAGATTCCAACAGATGGGGGTGAGGGAGAATTTTTGCACCGAATTTCTCTGATAAAAATCTCATTTCTAAGATATGTAGGGAATAGGTTTAAATTATAGGTAGTTTTCAAAGGAAAAATTTCAAGCAAGTCATATGAAACAATGCTCTAAATCAATAATAATTAAATAAATTCACATTAAAACAACTCTTAGGTTGTATCTCACATTCCTCAGATTGGCAAGAATGGAAAAAATGGAGAAATGACAAATGCTAGACAGGCTTTAGAAAACAAGGTACATTAATGTCCTATTAGTGTAGCTATGAACTGATCCAACTATTCTGGAAAGGAATTTGGACCTATGCCCAAAAAAGCGGTTAAATTGTGCATACTCTTTAACCTGATAGTACAGTAATTAGGTCCATTTTTTAAAGAAATCAAAGAAAAAAGAAAAGGACTCATTTGTATGAAAATATTTATAGCAGTTGTTCATAGTGACAGAGAATTTGAAATTGAGGGGGTATTCATCAATTGAGGAAATGGTTGAATAGGTTATGGTATGTGAATGAAATAGAATACTATTGTATTTTAAGAAATGATGCAGGGGACAGTTTCAAAGAAGTCCTCTGAAAAGACTTTTATGAACTGAAGCAGAGTAAAGTGAGTTGAAGCAAGGGCATAATTCCCACACAATAACATTATAAAGGCAATTGACTTTGAAAGACTTCAGGACTATGATCATTATAATGACCATCCAAAATTCCAGAGGACTTATGATGAATCAGACTATCTATCTCCTCATAGAAAAGTTATGGACTCAAAAGCACAGACTGAGGCATAATTTAAGCAGGGAAGTATAGTCAATGTAAAAATTGGTTTTCCTTGACTATATTCTTGTAACAGGATTTTTCTTGATTTTTCAATTGATGGAAGAAGGCAAGTGGGAGGGAGAGAAGGAAGATCTTCATTTGAAAAAAGGATGACCTTGATGAAGGCAATTGCCATTCTGAATAAAAGATGTATTGTAGTGAAACAGGATGGATCTGGTCCTGTTTATAAGAATATTCACTAGGTAGTACACTATCATGGAAAGATAGCCTGAAGTCAAGACTTCCAGATTCTAACCCTAGATATGAGGCCTTTAGCAAGCCATTTAATTTCTTTCTTTCTTTCTTTTTTATTTCTGAGGCAATTGGGGCTAAGTGACTTGTCCAGGGTCACACAACCAGGAAGTGTTAAGTGTCTGAGGTCAGATTTGAACTCAGGTCCTTCTGACTTTAGGATTGGTACTGTATCCACTATACCAACTAGCTGCCCTCCCCTCCCCTCCAATTTAATTTCAATTGATATTAGTTTCACTAAAGTGGCATAATGGTCCTTGACTTGTTTTTCCCTCTCAAAGGAATGTTGTGAGGATCACTTGAAAAGGTAAAACTTGCCCTCACGGAGTTGTAAAATGATCCAACCATTCTGGAGAGCAATTTGAAACTATGTCTAAAGGGTACATTCTTTGATCCAACAGTCTCACTACTGGGTATCCAATATGTGTCCCAAAAATATCATAAAAAAGGAAAAGGATCCATATTTGCAAAAAAATGGTTTGTAGCAGCTCTTTTTGTGATGGCAAGGAACTAGAAATTGATTTCCTATCCATTGGAGAATAACTGAATAAGTTATAATATATGAATGTAATGGAATATTATTGTTCTATAAGAAATGATGAGCAAAAAAGTCTGGAAAGACTTACATGAACTGATATTAAGTGAAGTGAGCAGAACCAAGAGAACTCTGTACACAGTAGCAACAAGATTATGTGATGATCAACTATAATTGGTCTTCTCAACATGGGGGTGGTTCAAGGCCATTCTAATAGACTTGGGATGGAAAATGACAATCACATCCAAAAAGAAAACTATGAAGTCTGAATGTGGATTGAAGCATAATTTTTTTCACCTTTTTGGGGTTTTTTTTGTTTGTTTTTTTCCTTTTGGTCTGATTTTTTTTTTTTTTTTGCACAACATGACAAATATGGAGATATGTTTAAAAGGACTGAACATATTTAACCTATATCAGATCGCTTGCTGTCTTGGGGAGAGAAAAAATTTTAGGACACAAAGTTTTATAAAAATGAATGGTGAAAACTACATGAATTTGGAAAAACAAAATATTATATCAAAAAAAAAAGAGAAATATTTACTCCCTCAACCTCCCTCTCCTCCCCCCCCCCCCCCGACACACACACAGACACACAGACACACACACAAAAAAAACCTTGCTCTCAGAAAAGCACAAAATGTGATACAGTGAGGCATTAAAATTGAATCTGGACTTGTCCAGTTGGGATCGGCCAGGCACTAGATTGAACAAAATTGAGTATTTGTTCCAAGAATACCAATCATCAATCCTGCAAAGATGTTTGAGAAAATATGCTGATCAGCTCCCCTGCCATTCCAGGGCTGGAAGGAGTTAGAAAAACATGTTAGGACAGAGGGATATATGCTCTTTCAACAGAATTTGTGTCATGAATCAATCTGATAAGATCCAGCAAACAATTACCATGTGCCAGGCACCAGGCTAAACACTGGAGCACTGAGAATACAATTAATAACATGAAAAACAGTTTTTGCCCCCAAGGAGTTTACAATCTAAAGAGAGAGACCAAAATACCAAAAGGAAGCAGCAAAATGGGGGTGAGGTGCCTAAGATACCAGGAGATATCCGGCAAGGGGGCATTTTGTTCCAAGGAATTGAAATAAGGCAGGGCAGCAGATGCAAAGTGGAGTGAAAACCTCTGTGGTCTGGATTGGTCTTTAAAAGGGAGGAAGTTGATTCATCAGCACCAGTAACTGCTATCAGGCTGAGCAATCTGCCCTCAGCACTGAGGTCTCCTAGGTTAGGAGAGTAGCAGAAAAGGCTGAGTGTTAGGATTTATTTCTTTAGATCATAATCTCCTTCCTCTTAAAAAAAAAAAAAAAAAAAAACTTTAAAACAACTTACATTTCCTAAGAAATGAAAAGGATAAAAAGGAATGTTGATGTGGGTAGGCATGCTATTCTAGTGGGGAGAAACAGATCCTGAACTGCTGTGGTCATTGTGGTTTAATTCTGATTCTTCCCTACACTTGCTGTGAGGTTTTCAATGACTTGCTTGAACTCTCTGTTCCTTGGTTTTCTTCACTGTCACAGACAGAATGATATTTGAAACCTATTTGTTTTAAGAGTGTAGTTTATATCCCAGAAATTTTAAAAAAAGTATGTTTTGGGTCTCTAGGGAAATGTATTCTAATTTTAACAACAATGATTCTTGAGTGATTTGAAACATATCTTGGTCACAGTGAATTGAGATTCTTAGCATCTTCTCAGGACTGAGATCTTCACTCATCATTTGAATCCACTTCTCAGGGAATTTCCCACCAACAGAGTTTGGACTGGTTTGGCCATAGGGGTGTGGAGACTTTGGTCAAAGAGGAAAGTGAACAGACCATATGTGTTCTAGAACAGTGAAGATTTTTGCAAAGAAGAAATTAGTCAAATCAGGTTCACAGTGGACCAGGGAGCAAACTAATACCCCTCTATAATGTTTGTGATCAGCCCCAGATTCTGGGAAGTTTGGAAAAAAGATTCAAGTAAAAGGTAAAATAGAAAAAGAAAGCATTCCTGCTTTCTAGTGTGGTTGCAAGACGGTTTTCCATATTTACAGGATGTAGTGTTAGAACTAATCTTTATACAACAGCTATTTGACAATTAGGAAACTGAGGTCTGTAGAATGAAGTTGATTTATCGAGAATTGCAAATATTGGAACCAGGAAGTCAATCCAAGTCTTCTGATGCCATCTATCATACTTTTCCCACACACCATGATTACCAGTACATTAAACAATGGAAATGACTGGGATTTTCTTTGAAAAAGAAGGAAAAGAGAAAGATTTATTCAACTACAATTTATTTTTTTTAACAATGTGAGATTGTCAATACATAAAGATAGATAAGAAAATTATGTGTTAAATGAGAATTTGTTAAGCTTTTCAAGTGTATAAATTTAACATGGTAGTAACATGCTTGTCTGTGTCTTTTTCTTGGCAAAAAATATTTCAAATCTCTCTTAAAATGTTGATCAAGAAAGACAATGTAATAAATGGTTTTCAAAGAAAGGGGGAACTTCTATGTTTTCATGACACTTAAAATCAGAACCAAATTCAGAACTGTGTTTTAGTCCACTGAGGGCTAATTGCTGCTATGTGGTCTAAGAGATGGGATAAGAATAAGAGCTACATGGCAGTTCATCCCATCATTTCTTTATGTTGTGTATCCTGCATTTAACCCAATCCCTCATTTCCACCCTATCTAATCAATACAAGTATGTCATCAAACATTGTGAGCTTTTCCTTAGCTGAACTTCTGTTGCTTAGCCTGTTCACTACATATATAGTTTGTATCAAAACTTAGGTTTTCCAGTAGCCACAACCAATAATCACAATGCCTCACTGAGTTGTTTTTTTTCCAATACTTCTTTAGCCTTTACTTTCTGTCTAAAAAGGTTGTGGGAGTAAAAACAGTCAGATACAGAGGCAAAAAAAAGAAATGCAGTAAGATGATTCAGGCTTGGCTGCCTGAGTGAGGCAAGAAAATATTTAGTAAAGACTTTAAAAGGGACCTTCATTTCTGGGGTAAGAGCATCTCCATATCACACCATCATGTCAGGATCCTTAACATAATAGCACTATACAGAACTCACAGAAGTCAAGGTTGAAAGACTGTTAATTGTTACAGATGACGAACTTCCCAGGATTAGATGGTTGACCACCTTGGTTATTTTGTTCATATTCATAGGAATAAGTGTATCTTTGCTTAGGAACTTATGTTTTACTAAGGGCATATAATTCAAGAAGTAGTGACCAAAAAAAGGGAACTTTGGTTTAGGCATTCACAGGAATTGTGAATGGAGTCCCACAGGGTAGAAGATAGTCATAAAATGCCATTTATAGAGTATCTGTGCTAGAAGAAATATTAAAGATCATTTTATCCAAATCCTTCATCATAGAAATGAAAAGACTAAGGCCCAAATAAGAAAAGATCTGGTCCAAAGTGACACAGAATGAATCAGTACTCAAGTGATTCTAGATTGATTCTTTTATGAAGGTAAAATAAACCATCTTTTGCCTCATTTTCACCTAGCCTTTAATCCATTAACCGAATGGGGTATTGCCTCAGACAATCTCAGACAAGTGGGAAAGACCTTAACTTTTAAAAGTAAGCCTCCCCTACATCCTGGGCCATTGCTGGTCATCCTGACCTATGTCTCGCCACTGGACTTTGATGACCCTGGAATAGAGAGTGAGACTGATGACCTTGAACAGCCCTACTGCACTTAAATCTAATTCACTTGCAAGTCAAGTCATCATTTCCTGACGTCACCATTTCTCTATGAGAACAAAGGATAAACAAAAGCAATTTAGGAACTGGGTCTCCTATCTTCAAATCCAAGTTTCCACTGGAGTGGGAGAGGGGGCAGCCACATGCTTTGTCTAGAAAGCATGTCATTTACCATAGTTCATTTTAGGAAAGTAGTATTGACAAATCAGAAGAACATCACAAAGGTCCAAAGGATGGAATCTGTGGTCTAGGAACATCAGTAGAGGTCAGACTAAGGATATGGACTTCATAGAATCTGAGAATTACAGAGATGGAGTATACTCTAAAGGTCATCTAGTTCACTGCAACTTCATTTCAAATAAGATTCCTCTTTTCCACTTTTCTGACCAAAGACATCCAGGGATAGGAAACTCATTACCTTCAAAGGTGGCCATTCTACCTTCACATGTTAGTAAGTTGTCATTAAATAAAGCCTAACCTGGATGGAGACACAATCCCCTTCTTCTCTCCTTTTCTCTTTCCCATTGCTCTAATTTTTGGGTCAAAAAGAATAAGTAATCCCTGGTTCATTGTAAAATCCTTTAGATGCTTAAAGTTAGCTAACATATCTCCACTAAAACTTCTCTTCTCTAAATATATCTAGTCCCTTCAAAACTGTTCTTCTCATGTGGTGTATTCTTCATCTCTCTCCCCATCTCAGTTATCCTCCTTTGAAACACTCTACTTTGGGGATAAGATCAGAAAGCTTTACAGTCTTAAGCTCTGATGATCTCTCCCTGCAGGATCTAAAGCCTGGCTCACGAGGACCTACAAGCCCTAGTTCCCTTTGCTATTCTGGGTTACAGCTAGTTAGACTTGATTATTGCAAACCTGAAATACCTAATTATCAGCAACTTGGCCAGGCCCCAAATAATACTCCTTGGGGAGCCTTTGAAGCTCTATAAAGCAATGGTTTCTTTAATGTCAGCATATGAGGAGATCAGACTGAGGAAGACTGAAGAGGGAAGAGAAAGCCAAGGGAATAAAAAGATGACCAGACTCAAAATAGGAATTAAAAAAAAAAATCTTACCCAGAACATCCTTAGACAGTCAGGGGGCCTGGTTTTTATCGTTGTTGTGCCCCTTTCTAGCTTGGTGGTTTGAAGCAAATTCTATTCCCTTTTCTTAGTCTCAGTTTGGTTAGCTGTGAAATGGGGACAATAAACTTTGGCCTGCAACCCAAAGGGGTTGTTTTTAAGAACAAAGGAAATGATGCTTGTAAAAGGATTTTAAGAAGTTAAAGAGGGTTATTATCTTCTCTTCACATATACAAAATGATCAGTACCAAAGAGATGTGAAATATGTGGCCTTCTTCCACTGAGGGTTCAGCAGATTAACCTGAAAGCCTAAAAGAACACATTTTCTTTCCTGGGAAAAGGTACATATTTTCAATCTCGAAATGTAATGATTATGATATTAACAATAACAAAGATTACTCACATAGGTCACACAGTTTACCTAACACTTTGCAGTTTCCAAAAGCACTTTCCCTTCATTTTAAGCTGGGCAGGATTAGACAAAAAATTGTCTGTTTAAAAATGAGGGAATTTAGGTTCAGACAAAGTAAATCACTTGCCCAAAGTTGGTGCATCTGTTTTGGATGCCCTTCAAATGTCTTTTTCTGTATCCCACTTGGTCCTGACATTCCTCCTTTCCATACCTATGTTATATCTAGTATAATCAATCAACAAACATTTATTAAAAACCTATTGTGTGCCAAACATTGTGCGAGTTGCTGGTGATACAAATACAAAGAATAAAACAATCTACTCACAAAAAGCTTGTATTATACATGAGGCAGCATCTTTATTCAAATTCCACCTATGATCTTTGGCAAGTTATTTGACCTCTGTCTACTTCAGTTTCCTCATCTGTAAAGTGGGTATGATAATAGCACTTACTTGTTGTGAAGTAATTTGTAGGATTGTTGTGAGGATAGAGTGAGATTACAATTATAATGTGCTCTGAAAATCTTTTTTTTAAATAACTTTTTATTGACAAAATATATACATGGGTAATTTTTTTACAACATTATCCCTTGCACTCACTTCTGTTCCAATTTTTCCCTTCCCTCCCTCCACCCCATCCCCTAGATGGCAGACAGTCTTATACAGTCTTATACAATTTGTATATCCTAAATACAATATATGTGTGCAGAACCATACAATTCCCTTGTTGCACAAGAAGAGTTGGATTCAGAAGGAAGAAAAACAAAAATGCAAGTAGTCTATATTCATTTCCCAGTGTTTCTTCTCTGAGTATAGCTGATTCTGTCCATCATTGATCAATTGGAACTGAATTAGATCCTTTTTGTCAAAGATGTCCACTTCCATCAGAATACATCCTCATACAGTATTATTGTTGAAGTGTATAATGATCTCCTGGTTCTGCTCATTTCACTCAACATCAGTTCATGTAAGTCTCTCCAAGCCTCTCTCTGTATTCATTCTGCTGGTCATTTCTTACAGGACAATAATATTCCATAACATTCATATACTGCAACCATTCTCCAATTGATGGGCATCCATTCATTTTCCAGTTTCTAGTCACTACAAAAAGGGCTGCCACAAACATTTTGTGTGCTCTGAAAATCTTAAAGCATTATAAAAAATAGTTACTATTATCATATAGAAAAATACATTTTATACATATATAACAGAATAAATATGAGGGGGGGAGAAAAGAATACACCAGCAATTGAGGGAATCAAGAAAGACTTCCTGTAGAAGACTACATCTTGAAATAATAGAGAGATTGTATGAGACAGAGGTGAGGGAGGAGCTCATTCCAAGCATGAGGGACATTCAATGCAAAGACACAGAGACAGAAAGTTGGACTTTTGTGTGAGGGAACAAGAGGTATGTCTGTCTGCATTGCAGAGTATGGGAGGAGAAGTAATATACAATAAAACCAGAACATAAGTTGAGAGAAAGTTATGAAGGGTCTTAAAAGCTAAACAAAATAATTTATATTTTATCCTAAAGGCAATAGGGAGATACTGGAATTTATTATATAGAAAAGAGACATGATCAGAGCTGAAAATCATTCAGGCAGACGTGTGGAGAATACACTGAATGGAGAGACTTGGAACAGAATGACCAATGAAGCAACGATTGCAATGATCTATGTCAGAGGTGATCTAAAGTTGTGGCTATGTTATTATCAAGCAGGGATCATATACAAAAGATACCCTGGAGGAAAAAATAGCAACCTTTGGCAACTGATTGGATACATGGGATGCATGAGAGTGAAGAATTAAAGATAGTCTCCAGGTTGTGAACCAAAGAGACTGGTATTTTGACAGAAATAAGGAAGTTTGGATGAGAGGTGTTTTTTAGGAGAAAGATAAACTTTCTGTTTAAGATATATACATATTAAATTTGAGCTGCTATGGATCATCTAATGAAAAAATTCTGACAGGCAAATGGTAAGATTTGATAAACTTTAAGGAAGTTCCCCTCTCTGAAGAAACTACTTTTTTCTAGGACAGTCTTAAACTCTGAATTACTCTGAAATGGCATTCCAGGGGCTTCAGATCTATTGCTTTTCCCATTTTATGGACCTCACCTAGTCCTCATTTCCAGAGAAAGACCAACTGGTTATTTCTAGATACTCACTATAAGCCCTGACCTGTACTATGTTAGAAAGATGAGGCAGAGGAAGAGGAGGAGAAGACACAGTCATGTTTCCTGGATTCTGTGTTCAAGTCTACTCCTAATTTTGTCTTTTCCTTTAGATGTCTTCACTTTCAAATATTAGTCCCCATAGGAAGCCTGCCCTCTCTATCAATCAATTCGATTCAACAAGCATTCATGAAGTATGGCACTATGTACAGGACCTCAAGATTTAAAAATATGCAAAATGACACCAACCTTGTTCTTAAGGAATTTACAGTTTGGCCAGGGTTACACAAATAAGCATGAACTCTACTGCAAACAAAGTAAGCTAAAGTCCAAGCAAGGGGCTATTAGAAATTTGAGGACCAAGAGATGACTTATAGCTGAAAAGGTCAAGGAAAGCTTCATGTAGCAGCCAGAACCTGAATTGAGTCTTCTTCTAACTTATTTTATTAGAAATATTTCAGTAGATAGATTTGGGGAAGATGGGACAGTGAGGATAAAATATCCATTCTTTTTTTTTTTTTTAATAGCTTTTTATTTACAAGTTATATGCATGGGTAATATTACAGCATTGACAATTGCCAAACTTTTTGTTCCAATTTTTCCCCTCCTTTCCCCCATCCCCTCCCCCAGATGGCAGATTGACCAATGCATGTTAAATATGTTAAAGTATAAATTAAATAAAATATAAGTATACATGTCCAAACAGTTATAAAATATCCATTCTAGGCAATAGGGAATGTCATCCAAGGCTATACTGGTTTAAGCAATTGAGCTAAAAGTTAGGGCCCATAAGACTCATGGGTCCATGAGACTCAAGGTCAGTCCTTTGAGTATAAAGCTCACTAACAGTTATGGGCACTGTGCTGGCTGCCTGGCAAACATTTCCTGATAATGGAGATTAATGCGTTGGGAAGGCTGAGTTTCCCAAGCTGGGAAGGAACCAGCTTAGCCTAATATTGGCTAGACATCAGAAGAATAGTGTGTAGCCTTCTCCTTTCTCTACCACCAAAGCCAATTGCTCCCTGACCTCAGCCCTAAATCATAGTGCTGGGGAAAAAGTAGTCTGGAAGGCAGAGGAAGAATATTTCAGACCATCTTTTTGCTAGGGAAGGAAATTGAACCAAATTAGGGAGACTCCAATTCCCCCCTTTTTAAAACAACTTACTTCTTCTGGTGGCTTCTTTATCCCCAGAGGAGCTGCCCCAACCACAACTAGTTGCCCCTTCCTAGTTCACATCTCTTCTCTACACTTGTAATCCTTCTCTTCTCTCTTCAAAACAACATTTCAGGTCTGAGTTTGACTGTAACAATATCCCTCCAAGGGATTAGCCTGCAAATTTCTGATACACTACTTCATGTTAAGATGTTAATGGCTGATAATTTCTATTTTTAAGTTGAGGGAATTCCAGTTTAGGCATTTTCCTTTGACAAAGTACAAAGGGATATAATTGAAATGGTGGACTGCGGTAGGGAGGAGAAAAATGGTAGATCTTTTAGGATGGGGTACTTTCCAAGTGCCCCTCATATAATACCCAAAGGGACTTATTTGGGATCTAATCAAACTGAAAAAGAGACTGCTAGGTGGTAAAGTAGATGGAGTTCTGGGCTTAAAGTCAGAAAGATTCATCTTCTTGAATTCAAATTTGCCTTCAAATAGTTAGTAGTTGTGTGACACTGGGCAAGTCACTTAAACTTGTTTGCCTCAGTTTCTTCATGTGTAAAATGAGCTGGAGAAGGAAATGACAAATCCGTTCACTATTTTTGCCAAGAAAATTCCAAACAGGATTGTGAAGAGTAAGAAACAACTAAAATGACTTTACAAACTGAAAAGATAACTAGCACTGAAAAATATATATTGAAGTGACAAATGAGATCTAGGGAAAGAAGAGAATCAACAATGTAGAGAGGGAAAAAAATGTTACTTTAAGTAACATATGTTAATTTAGGTCAAGAGACCTGGATTTGGTTTCTAGCTTTTACTTACTACCCATATGTTCTTGGACAATCACTCAATCTCTTTGGACTTCAGTCTCCTCATTTATGAAACAGAGGAGTTATCATTGCCATTATTGTAGACTGGATGATCAAGGCAAGCCTATTGGAGGAGACAGTGCTGGGATGGACTTTGGAGACAGGGAAGGATTGGGAAAAGGGGAAAAGAAGAGAAAGGAAATCAAAATAGAGGGAAAACTGTGAGAAAGGTATGAAATTGGAGTCCTTCTAAATGATTCAATGGGGCTATAAATCCAATAAAGCTGAACAGAGGGTGTACCTGCTGGAAGAGCAGTGGGAATTGACACCAGGAAAGATAGAGGAGAAGAAAAACAATTTTGAAAGGCTTAAGCATTCTATTCAATACAATGACCTCCAATATCTCCAGAAGGTGTCTCCAGAAGATCTAGAATAAAACATTTACCCTCTCTTTATTGAGATATGATGGGCACCGGGTACAGAAGCACAGATTTGTTTGACTATGCTTATTCTTTAAGAGGATTTTTTTTTTCTTTCTCTTTTTAAATTTGTAAAGTTTTTAATTAGGGACAGGTTTGAAGGGAGGAAATTAATAATAGTGAAAGGGGGGAAAATCATTTCTGTTAATAATTCTCAGGTCAATGAAGCTTCAATACTGCATTGCTAACTGCTTATTGGATGTTTTGAATGTGATATCCTTTAGACAGACATCTCAAACAAACTCAACATACCTGACATTGAACTCACATCTTTCCCAAAGTCCCAAACTTTCCCATTACTGCCACAGCTTAATTCTTTTCCCACATAGCATCAATTCCATTAAATTAAAGTGCAAAGGCCCATGGGGTTAGTGTCTTGCCTTTTTAGGATTATTCTGCTGGACGGGTACTAACACCCAATCCAGAATCATGGATCCCAAAGTCTTCAGCTCAGGAAATCTACTCTCTACACTTGGAACCAGAAAGGTTAAACAAAATGGACTGTCTTTCAATATCATGTGACCTAAGGGATTGGAAGGAGGTGGCCCTCAGGCCTTATCACATGTTATCATCTACTATGAATGAGAGCCCTTTACTCTAATTCCAGAAAGAGATATACTACTTAGTCTGGTGGTTTCAAAGATACAGACAACCAATGGAAAAAGAACTGTTACTAATCATGTGGTTAGCTTATATAGAACTTATCTTATGTAGTCCATGTCTATCCTAATTCTTCCATCCCCTAGGAGCAGCCCTGGAGCATTTCTCCTATAAGTGATGATATCTTAACTGATCTGGAAATGTGCCAAAGCCATATGTAACTGTACATGTGATGTACCTATCTCAAAGGATTGATGTGAAGCTGAACTGAGATAAAGTATCTAAATCATTTTGTAAACATTAAAACATTCCATGAATATCATTTGTAATTATTATTGACAAGTTTATATGAGACAATCTCTGGCCTTATGTAGCTTATTGTCTAAAAGATTATTGCTGTTATTATTCCTACCAAATATCCAAGGGGAAAAGGCTTAATATGGCCTTCTGAATCATTTGGAGAAGTCATTTTTTTTTCTTCATCACCATTTTATCAAGCCAATTTTTTTTATTTTTCATTTGTAACTATTTGTCTATGTGACTTATCTGGGTCAAGTTGTCATCTTTTCATCTCTTTCATTAACTTTTCAGTGACTTCTACATCTTCCACTTACTGACCCATTTCTACCTATGAAATGTGTACAATGCAAATTTGTTTTTAAATTATACCAAGTATAATTTAATTAATAAGGTATATATCAATATTTCATAGGGCATGAGATTTTGTAGTTGAGTGGAAAGAGTTCTGTCTTTGGAACCATAGGAACTAGGTTCAAATCCAATCTCTGCCACTCACCACCTTGTGACTTGAGATGAATAATATCCTTCCTCAGCCTATTTCCTCATCTATAAAATGAGGGAATTAAACTAGATGGCCTCTAAACTCCTTCTAACTACACTTCTTTGACCTTATGACCAATGATTTCATCAGTGGACAGTATTCTGGCAAGAATCAATCTTCAGTAGACAGTCTCATGAATTACTGTGCCTAAAATATTTTATCACTTGATGGTTAATCTTCTGGTAATGAGACTTACTGTATTTAGCTAGGCTGGTACTGTCTACAGTCAGACTCATAGTCAAAATCTTCCTTGTGTTCCCCTGGAAAAGCTTTGAGAACTAAAGGTCAACTATATACTTTGAGCCAGGAGAAGTTGAGGCAGGAAAAATGTATCTTTTTAAGTAGTATTTTATTTTTCCAAATACATGCAAAGGTAGTTTTCAACATTCACCTTTGCAAAACTTTGTGTTTCAATTTTTTTTCTCTCTCCCTCTTTCTCCCTTCCCCAAGGCAGCAAGCAATATGATATAGCTTAACCATGTTCAATTTTCCTATTTCCATATTTTTCATGCTGCACAAGAAAAATCTGATCAAAAGGGGAAAAAAAAACACCATGAGAAAGAAAAAAAGCGAAGTAAACAAACAGCAACATAAACAAAAGATGAAACTACTATGCATTCAGTCTCCATATTTCTTTCTCTGCCTGAGGATGGTGTTTTCCATCCCAAATCTATTGGAATTGTCTTAGATCACCTCATTATTGAAAAGAGCCAAGCTCATAACAGTTGATCATCATATAATCTTGCTGTTACAATTTACCATGATCTGGTTCTGCTCACTTCACTCAGCATCAGTTCATGTAAGTCTCTCTAGGCTTTTCTCAAATCAGTCTGCTCATCATTTCTTATAGAACCATACACCATTACCTTCATATAGTTCCTTGCCTATAAAAAGGGCTGCTACATTTTTGCATCTTTTATGATTTCTTTGGGACACAGACCCAGCAGAGACACTGCTGGATCAAAGGATATACATAGTTTGATAGCCCTTTGGGCATAGTTCCAAATTACTCTCAAGAATGGTTGAATCATTTTACAATTCTACCAACAGTGCATTAGCGGTCCAGTTTTCCCACATTTCTACTAACATTTATCATTATCTTTTTTGGGGAAAAATATATCTTTTGCAAAACCATCTTATAATGAGCTGCCTGGTTAAATTATTTAGACTTTAGAATGAGTACAAACACTAGAAAATATAGTATGTATATATACATGTGTGTGTATATTTACATAAGTGTGTATATGTAGATATTTACATCAACATGTAAATACTTAGGCCTACAATAGTTTCTTCCTCCTAGAACCTCTTGCAACACAGTAGTTTGTAATCAAATGTTAAAATGTTAGGGTCTATATCTATTTCTTTTAGATTCCCTAGAAGTACAACTGAACTCATCAATGAGCCAATAAAAGGATGCTTGGTGGTATTGCCTATTCTGAAACCAAGATTTGAGAAGAATGAGTGGGGAGCAGGGCCTATGATATCCTAGTAGGAGCTCAGGGAAGCTCAGTTCCTTTTACTGGAGTCCTGAACTAAGGGTTGTAGGTTCTGCAGAATCAGGCATGATTGCCTCCACTTCTGAGAATGAAACAGATGGAGTCACTAATATTAACTCTGAGGAAGGTCAGGGGTTAGGAGACAGCTCTACAGTCCCTGTGAACCCAGCTGACACAAAAGAAAACTCCTGCTCCCCTACTTGGAAAATGTTTCCTCTTTGTTGTTGGTCTAAATTGAAACATGCAGTGTCAGGCAGAAATGTTGCCCAGCATTTTGGCCGGAAAAATAGTATGAAAGGGATCTTATTCTTTTGAATATCTCTGTCACAGGAACATTAAACACCAGTTTTAATCTAAGATTCACCCCATAGGAATAAAGCATTTACTGGTTTTAAAGTGGTTACTTTGGGAGAATGCTTCAACTCTGCTAATCCCTTGACGAATATTCAGCATTTTTACTGTCTGGCCATTCAAAAACTAATACCCTATTAGTAGAATAATTTACTTCTTCTTGCTAATAGCTTCAAAGAAGAGAGGAAAGAAGAGAAGGAATAAATATTTACATAAGGCCTAGGACACTGAGCTAAGCACTTTTTACAATATGATCTTATTTGATCTTCATGACAACCCAGTGAGGTAGGTGCTGTTATTATTCCCATTTTACAGGTGAGGAGAAGGTGAGGTTCTTCATTTTACAGGTGAGGTTAAGTGACTTGTCCAGGGTCACACAGCTAATAAGTATCTGAGGCTGAATTTGAACTCAGATTTTCCTGACTGGAGAAGTGGTGCTCTATTCACTGCCCCACCTGTCTCAGAGGATCCTAATTTACAATCCAAAACTGACTTCTACTATTCAATCTGTGGTGGACCATTCCTTTATTCAATGGTTAAAACATCTTATTATAAAGCTGGTGTTATGTGTATGACTAACATCAAAACGTCACCTTCTCTATGAAAAGAATCACAGAATTTCAGGAATAGAAGGGGCCTCCGTGAGCACCTAGTCTAACCTATATTCCAAAAATAATCTCTATTACAACATACCCCCAAAGTGCTCAAATGGTCTCTGCTTGAAAATCTCCAATGAGTGGGAATCAGTCAATCAGTCTATAAGCATTTATTAAACACTAGTCTATTAAACATTGCTTAAAACGCTACTGGACTGAAGTATACATGATAGGGAAAGAAGGAGAGATGTAAGAAGCCTGTGAACATAGGGGAAAGGTGGGGACAGTGTGTATAGGTTATGAAGAGACTTTAAATGCCAAACAGTTGCTGGTGTTTTTTTTTTCTTTAAAATAATAATAATAATAATAGTTCTTTTTGGGAGTGAGTAGGTTTCTCAGGGAGTTTTTCTGGAGGCATCCTTAATTTCAGTTGAAAGTAATAATCACCTCAAAACACAGCCAGGTGATAAAAGTTCATATCTTTTATTGTCTCCAGTATAGCCCGGTTAGCTTAGAGGCCTATCTCTCTGCTTGGTTCCAAGAGCTCTTACAGATTGTTCTTTGCTTCTGCCTCTGCTTTCTTCAGCCTCCAGAACCAGCACCAAGTTGAATCTGTCTTGCCTCTGAGAGAGGGCTTTTAGCTCTCAATCTCCTAGAGTGCTCCTCTCCGACCCCAGTCAATGTTCCGAAGTAAAACTCCTCACTCAGAGAGGGCTTCTGGCTGAACTCACTTGAAGCTCCCCGCTCAACCTAAATTCAGCTGAACTGTCCTAATTGGGCCTCTGCTTTCTTCTTATATATCAGAGAGGGGGATTATGGGTTTTCTCCCATAGAAGAGCTTCAAGGGAGGTGTGAATTCGGATATTTTATACTAAACCCTGAAATCTCCCAAACATGTGAACTCCAATGAGTAAAGATGTGAACACAAGCATTGTATCAATTAGTTCTATTTAGTACCTAAGAGCTTCAAGGGAGGTGTGAATTCGGATATCTTATACTAAACCCTGAAATCTCCCAAACGTGTGAACTCCAATGAGTAAAGGTGTGAACACAAGCATTGTATCAATTAGTTCTATTTAGTACCTTGTTTCAGGTTCTGGCCCAAAGCATCTTGTAAGATTAGATCAAGAATACTGAACCATGCTAAATTAGATAATTATTGTCTCTATCAACTCTAATGACTTAACAATTTGTAAAGATTCCAACAAACAGTATTTTGTGTTTGATCCTGGTGGTGACAAAGGAGTCCCTAAAGTTTACTGAGGAGGTGACATGGTATGTTCTAGGAAGTATTTTGACATCTGAGTAGAGAACAACTGGAATGGAGAGAGATTTGTAGCAGAAACCTATCAAGTGGGCCATTGCAACATCAAATAGTGAGGTGATAGAGGCTTACCCTGGGGTGGTAGAGGGTAGAAGGGGGCATATCAGAGGTAGAAAGAACAGACTATGACAACTGATTGGGCACAGAGGGTGAGACAAGATGAAGAATCATGTAGGTTACCAGCCAAGGATGATGGCTTTAACATGGATGATCCACTATAACATGGAAATTAGGAAGAAGGGAGGGTCTGAGGGTAAAAGATAATGAGTTCAGTTTGGGACATGCTGAATTTTAAGATATTTACGAAACATCCAGTTTGAGATATGTAGTAGGCAGTTAGAGATGGCATACTGGAGAAGGATGAACAAATCAATTGAGAATCATCTTCATGGAGATGATAATTGAATTGAGCCCATGAGATAACCAAGAGAAAGAACAGAAAGGGAGAGGTGGCCCAAAACAGAACCAAAGTTAGCTTTCAGGACCTAGATGAAAAGCTGGGAAAGAATAAAGAGGAGTATGCAGGCAAATAAAACTGCTCCATCCTAAGGTGGCACATGTCACTTTGGGATAGCTCTAATTGCAAAAAAAAAAAAAAAAAAGTATTCCTGACCTCAAGGATAAATTTGACTATCTATAGCTTGATCCTAGTTCTATTGAAATATAGATACCCATTGATCCTAGTTCTATTTTCTGGAGCAAACCAGAAGAAATCTAATCCCTTTCCCACACAGCTGTTCTCTAAGAACTTGAATTCAACAATCCAGTCTCCTCTTCTACTCCCCCAGAAAAGCTCTTGGTTTCTCACTCCTTCCACTGATCTCCATATGGCATTCTCTTGAAGCCCTTCATTATTACACTTGTGCTCTTCTAAACATTCTCCATATTACCAATGCCTTTCCTCAAATGGGGAGGCCAGTGCCAAACATACAACTTCAGATGCATATTCTGCTTCTGAACCTGCAACTGTCTTGTATGTTCTGAAACATGTATAAGACTTGACATTCTGCTCAGATGGAGCTGTGATCTCATCAATTTGGAAGTTCCATACAGTGATGCAGATCCTGCTTGCATAAACTGTGACTTCCTATAAGTTCACCAGGGTGTGTGGGGGTGAGGGGAAAAAGACAAGGAGAGGAAAGGAGGGGTCCACTAAATGTGTTTGATTTCTCCTAATATTATGAGGGTATCAAGGGAGCATTCTGACTTTCCCTTGCTCAAATTATAGATTAACCCATCCCAGCCTATTACATACTTCCCTGATGACAATCTTTTACTTCTGTTATTTTTCTAAATTCCTTATTGGTTATATATTTCAGGCTGCTCACGCCCACTATAAACATCTCCATTTCCCTCTGGGTGGTAGTTATATTTAATTCTCTAGAGACTATTTTAAAACAACACTCATAGGATGTTTGCATTTTAAAAAATAAACTTTTATTTCATTTGGAAGCTGGGAACATTAAAGGAGTTTTGCAACCCAGACCGCCAATCTCCTCCTGATCAATTCCAGGACTCATTCCACTGTCCTCCTATGTCATCTGTATCAGATATATGTACTAATGGCCATGTTTTATTGGTTGTTCATTCAAATACATGTCATAATCTGACAAACTGACATTTTTCAATCAATTGGTCAATATTCCCAGGTATGTGATGGGATACAAAAAAAGACCAAAGACAGCCCCTGTTCTCAAGGACATCATAGTGTAATGAATGAAACAAGAAGCAGACAAATATGTAAAATATATACAAACTATGTACAGGATACATAGGACATAATTAATAGTTATTTGTCTTTTCTATGTGGTTGATGAGGGCAAACTCTTCAATAGTTAAAGATCTTTTTCTAAGAGGTTCAGAAATTATGTTTCTTGCTGCTTTTGTATGTACAGTAAAACACACATAGAAAGTGTTAGCTAAAGTCAGATGGAAAGGCATAATTGTTCTTAAAGTATGACAGCAAGGCAGATGGTAATAGATCTTTTTGAATGTCATTTCTATATCCATTTCTGAGGTTGAACTATTTGGTATTGCCAAGGACTTGGTAGAGAGAACTTTCTTTTCTGAGTCTTGAGTATGTATAGCTGCCTAAAAAGAAGGATACTAAAGCACATGAAGAGGAAGTTGCCAGGTTGCATTTGCCACAAAGATTGCTACCTACTTTCCCACCACTTACACGTGTATGTAATGTCTTCCCCTGTTAAACTGTGACTCCTTGAGAATAGGGACTCTTACTCTTCTATGTAACCTTGGTACTTACCATAGTGTTTTATACATAATTAACACTTAATAAATGCTTTTTCATTCATTCATTCATTTTCTTTCTTTTTTATTCCTTCTTTCCTTTATTCATCAATCTGAACATTCTTTCTATTTTTCTAATGAACAGTTCTAACTATTATATTTAATCAACTCCAATAGCTCCCTTTGCCTCCAGTATCAAAAAGAAAATCCTGTTTGGCTCCCAAAGCTCTTCACAATTTGGTTCCTCCTTATCTTTCCCCTTTTCTTGTACCTTACTCCATGAACTTTATGATCTAGTAACACCAGCCTTCTTGAGATTCCTTGGAACACACAATCTTGTATCTTCTGTTTCCAAACATTTCTCTGGCTGTCCCCCATGTCTGAAATTCTCTCTTTCCTTTTTTCTATCTCCTGGCTATCCTGCCTTCCTTCAAGTCCCAGCTAAAATTCTATCTCCTACAAGAAGCTTTTCCAATTAATGCTCATGCCTTTCCTCTGATTACCTCCAACTCATCTTGTTTACAGCCTATCTATATAGTTGTTTGTATGATACAGTCTCCCAGAGTATGAATGTCATGAAAACAGGGACTATTTTTCACCTTTCTATTTTTCAATTCTTTGCCATACTATTTTTTACCTTAGCACTTAGCAGAATACCTAGAATATACCTAGAACATAGTAGGTTTTTAATAAATGTTTGTTGACTTGGCTTGAAAGGTAAAGAAAGAGATAGTAGTGTCCCATTTACCAATCCTGCTTCCCGGTTGGCTCCCATTCCTCTGCATTGCTTTTGAAAACATATGATCATGTACACCCCACAATGCTAGGGTTTGCCATTAGATGCCATCTTATTAGATAGATTCTGCCCAGTTGTCTAGTCTTTCAAGACCTTTTTTAGATCCTGCTCTGTCTGTGATTCCAGTATGTTTTAGCTGCCAACGTCATCTGATAAGGATGCGATCTATGATTTTACCTGAGTCCTTGATTTAGAAGATATAGTATAGCACAATGGAAAGAATTTTAAATTTGTACAGAGAATATACTTCATTTACTCCTATTCAGCTCTCTAATCAAATCTATCAAATTGTAGGTGATTATTTGATTTCCCCAGCTAGAAATATTCTTTTTTTTCTCTTTGAATTTTGCAGAAAATCTTGAAATTCTCTCATTTTCTAACAGCACTTTTTATTTGTTTGTCTTATTCTACTAGACTGTGAGTTCCTTGAGGGTAGGGCCAAGCTTCATTCATCATACAAGCACAGGAGCTCAATGCTTGTGAATTAAATTAAATATAATAATATATATAAATATATAAAATAAATATAATAAATACAAATGAAAATATCACTTTCCCTATTACATGATTCAAAGCACTTACCTCAGGACCCAAACTAATCCCTAACTTTAGTCCCAGAATGACCACTAACTCTGACCACAGTCTGAATTCTAACTTTTATGCATTTGTATTGCTATTTGGGCTTTGCTCACAAAGATCAGGAAAAAATATGAATGGTTCTAATCCCTGTGACCAGAGAAAAAACTTAAAATGCCCATTCTGCAATTGATAAATCAAGAATGTAACTTTTGTAGAGTTAAGTTCTCACAATAAAGCTCAAAACAAATTCAGACAGTACTGTGCTCAAAGTCAGGGTGCTGGACCAGTGCTAGACTACAGAATTGGGCAACCAACTGATTTTTACTGTGAGAGTTCCTTGAAATAAAACCTCAGCCTGTTTTGAAAAATAAAATGACATAGAAATACCTGCCCCTGAAGGTTTTCTCTTACCAAAAAAAAGAAAAAATTGACAAAACTTCTCAAGTAACTCTCATCAGAAGTTTGACTTTTGATTAGCTAAAAACTGAAATGTGCAATTGTGCTATAGCTCCTGTAGTTCAATTTTCCACAAAGAAATTCTATGTTAGATGAAATTAAGACAAGCATATTGTTTGATTTTTTTCAAGAGATAGTGAGTTCACTCTTCCCACAGTTTGTTCAATGGAGACCAGATAGCAACTTGCCAGGAAAATTATAAGGAGGCTTCTTGTCCATCTACTCAGCTATAGGTTAGACTAACCTAGAAGATCTATTCCAATTTGAAGATTCTACAGTTTTATGAACTGGAAGAAACCTTAAAGGTCACCTCATTCAACTTTCCCCTGCATCCCTTACTACTTTACTCTGTCCTATTATTTTATAGAGGAAGAAACTGAGGTACAGAAACAGGAAGCAATATACACACAAGTCAGTGATGGAAATAGACTAGGAACCAAGTCTCCTCATTCACAGGCTAATAAGATGGCATAATTTATTTCAGTTTAATTTGATTCTTTAGCTATGGATAAACCATCCACTTTGTATAAGTGACTATGCCTTTCAAAGATTCTTATCTGTCCATTTTGACTATAAATTCTCAAGGTCAGCAAGTGTATAAGAAACATTCTCCAGTTTCTATCATTGTTTTAAATTGTTTTATCAATAGTGTCTGATTCTCTATGGATTTTCTTGGCAAAGA
The DNA here is from genome assembly GCF_016432865.1 of Antechinus flavipes. Taxonomy (NCBI): domain Eukaryota; kingdom Metazoa; phylum Chordata; class Mammalia; order Dasyuromorphia; family Dasyuridae; genus Antechinus; species Antechinus flavipes. The sequence continues at coordinate 362,100,519 of NC_067399.1, read as the reverse complement.
TCCTGGAATGGTTTGTCATTCCTTTTCCAGTTTATTTCAAGATGAGGAACTGAGGCAAAAAGATTTAAGTTATTTGTCCAGAGTCACACAACTAGTAAGTGTCTCAAACAGGATTTGAATTCATGAAGATGAATCAGCCTGACTGGCCAGCGCTCTATCCACTGTGCCACCTGGATGCCCTTCCTTTCTATAGTGCTGATGGATACTTTGTCTATACTGAGGATGCTTTGTCCTCAATGCATGATTTTGATTGGTTTATTCTTCTTTCAAGTCAAAAGGTTATGTATACATCATTGTAATTTATCATAAATGAATCCATTAAGAATTACCTGTGAGAAACTTGGAGGTATGAGACCTTTGCTTTGAGCTTTCTGAAGGATAGGGAGCCCCTAAGTCACTATGATCTTATAATAACTCATGTTTATATAGTATTTTCTTCACAACCCTGATAGAATAGGTAGCATAAATATTATCATCCCCCTAGTATATATGAGGAAACTGAATTTCTAAGATAACTTGCCCATCGTTATACTGGTAGTAAAATATCACAGGTAGGATTTGAATCCAGGATCCGAAACTCCAAATCCAATATCTTCACAAGTGGCAGCTTAGGTGGCAGTAGGCACTAGATTCAGTTTCCTCAACTATAAAATAGTTATAATAATAGCATCTACCTCATAGAGTTATTGTTGAAGGTCAAATGAACTACCTCTGAGGTATATAACAAAAAGCCTGGCACATATTAGAAGCTGAATAGATGCTTATTCTCTTCCTTCTTTCTATGTTTGGAAGAGAACTTAAAGATCATTTATTCCACCTTCTTCTGCCATTTTACAAAGGGAAAATAGGAGGCCTAGAAAGGAGAAGGAGCCTGCCCCAAATTACACAGAAAATCAGTGAAAAACTGGAACTAGAACTTAGCTTTTCTACTAGGACAATACTTTCCTAGAGTAGGTTTATTTTGCTTATCTTGAGTAACAGTTGATGGTTTTAAATGGCAACTTGTGGTACTGAAAGTAGAGCAATGTATAAGAATGATTCCATCATTTTTTCCATTCTAGTGAATTAGGTCTCTAGGGTGACTGATAGTTATTTTCAGGAATATTTTTGGAGGTTCCAACACACTATTTCCTTCCTTCAACCTCTAAAGGCCTAAAAAGGATTCATCTGGTACATAAATGAGGTTAAAAACTTGTGGTGTTCTTTTCTCTTCTTTAAAATAATTCTCTCTGGGTTCTCTCTGGGAGAGAGATTTCTCAGGGAGGTTTTCTGGAGGCAGCCTTAGTTTCAGTTAAGAGTAATAATCACCAAAATGCAGCCAGCTGGTAAAAATGCAAACATTTATTTTCTCCTTCCAAAATAGCCCGGGTTAGTTGAGGCCTATCTCTCTGCTTGGTTACAAGACCTCTTGCAGATTGTCCTTTGCTTCTGCCTCTGCTTTCTTCAGCCTCCAGCCAGCCAAGTGGAAAATAGAATGAATCTCTCTTGCCTCGGAGAGAGGGCTGGTGGGCTTCCTCCCAGAGTGCTCCTCTTCAACCCCAGTCAATGTTCCGAAGTAACTCTCTCTAACCCGAAGTAACTAACTAACCTGAAGCTAAGAGCTTCTTTATATATGATCTCCCAAAGGTTGACTCCTCCTTCGGGAGGCACACCTAAGGGAGGTGTGAATTCACAAAGTTACAAAGTTTACTTTGTGAATCTCCCATACTTGTGAACTCCAATGAGTACTTAAATACTTCTTGCTTATATGAGCTCTCTAACGGTGTGAACACATGCATTGTATCAATTAGTTCTACTTAGTACCTTGTTTCAGGTTCTGGTCCAAAACATCTCCTTGTAAGATCAGATCAAGGATACTGAACCATGCTAAATTAGATAATTATTGTCTCTATCAACTCTAATGAGTTAACAGTTTGTAAAGATTCCAACATCCCTCCCTCCCCCCGCTTTCTTTTGTTTTAGAACATAATATGGTTATGACCTCCCTGACTTCTCAAGGAGTGAGAATCCCAAAAAGGTGATCACACCTTCCCTGACTGCTCAAAAAAGGAGTGAAAACACCATAAAAAGAAGGTGGTCATACCCTCCCTGACTTCTCAGGAAGGGAGATGAAAACACCAAAGAAAATAGGAAGTCAAATTAGCAGGTTTCTGAAGGGGCTCACTTGAAACAGGTACACATAAATCCATCAATATGGGCCAGAACTTGAAACAGATATACATGGTACACATAAATCCATCAATATGGGAGGCATTACACATAATGGCATAAGCACATAGCAATATAACACCGGCTAGTAGTAATGTAACAAATAACATGAATCAACATGAGAATTTATACATGTCCATAAGTCCTAGAAATAGTCCAAAAGAAATACATTGTCCATTAGTTCTTGTGCCAGGAGTCTAATAGTTCCTGTAAGCTCTAAAGTACTGCAATAGTCTCATCAACAATTTTTCATCTTAAGGAATCCAATAATTCTTGCTGGTTTTTCAAGAACTAAAACAGTCTCATCTTGTGTTAGGAAATCCATTGATTCCTGAGGATTTTAAAAGTTCTTTTAACAGTCTCATTGTCAGCCATGCTCTTTCAGTGTCAAATGTTTCTTAAATCTCCTTTGTTTTGAGGTTTTTTTATTTTTCTGTTTCTCTCTGATGGACAAGGCGAATGCAGCTCATTGGCACCCATCTGATTCCTTCTCCACCTGTAGAGATACAAGCAAACCCTCTTCCCCAAGCAATTAACCTATCTAATTCCCTTCTATTTACCACTTTTGGGGTTTCTCCTCATCATCTGGCAATTAGATTGGAGTTGTTTGCACTGGATATTGCCTTATTGGGTTAAAAGGCCTGTATTCTCCCCAGCTGTAATCCTGATTGCTTTTCTGTTGGTTGATGACATCAGAGTCCTGAATTTCTAAAGACTCTCTGGGTGTAACTTCAGCTGCTATCTGTCTTTTGATTGATACCTGGGAACTGGGATCCACCTCTTATTTCTCAGGGTCAATCTACATTCAGAAGCCCAGTGGAAGCCTCTGTTGCATTTTGGACATGGGGTTTTGGGTTTTCTCTCACCCTGTATTCTCACTCTATCTCCATATCTACACTGAGCTCTAAGATGTCCAACTTTTCCACTTTGAAAATGTTTCTCTAGAAGTCCCTTACCAAGAGGGACCCTGTCTTCCTATGTTCATCATAGTCTGGGCATAATAATCATTTGTGCCTGTGGCACAGCATCTTATGATGTCCTCTAAAGGAGCATCTTTGTCTAGCCCCCATATAATTCTTTTGTAAATCTCACTGGCATTTTCCTAGCCAAATGTCTAGTCATTATTTCTGTGGCAGCATTATCTCCAGTGGTTCTTATTACAGCTGTTTGCAAATGTCCCACAAAATCTGCAAAAGGTTCACTGGGACTTGGCTCTATTTTTGTGAAAGCTTTTCTTCCATCCTTCTGTCCAGGGAGAGAATTCCAAGCTTTTATTGCAGCCTTAGAAATTTGTTCATACACTGTTATGGGATAATAAATCTGTTCTGAATTCTCTCTGTACTGACCTTCACCAGCTAGTTGGTCAAAAGTGATTTGTCCAATAGCTCCTGTTTGCCTATTGCATTGGGCTTGAATCCTACATAATTCATGATACTCCGAAAGCCACAATAAATTATGTCCCGGTTCTAGACATGTTCTAGCTATGGATTTCCAATCATTTGGGGTTAGGATTTCATAAGACAAATTATCTAGTAACATCTTAACATAAGAGGATGTAGCCCCATAAAGAGTGCAACCCTTTTTCAAATCTTTAATTTTTTCCAAATTAAAAGGAGTGTATTTTCTCTCTTTTTGACCTGAAGAGTCAAGCTTTTCAATCACAGGATATGCATTTATAAAATCAGATATATCTTCTCCTTCATTTTTTGCTTTAATTAATGCCTCTTCTAATCTTGTCATATTCTGCTTCACAGGAGACGCTGACTGTGTTTCTGCCTCTCTTCCTCCCCCTTTTTCCTCCACCCATGAAGGGTTAATTGAGGGAGGAGGATCATGAGATGTGGAATGATCTAATTCCTCCTGCTGTGAAGTATCACACTCATAATTGTACTTAACTCCATTCTTATCTGATTTTTGCTCCTTTTCACCTAGTATAGTTGGCACTTTCCCTTGCTGCTATTTCTTCTTTTTCCGTATTTTAATACTTATAAAATTTCCTAAAGCCAGTTGTATTAAATTATATGTATTAAGTATGTTTTTAGAAATTGAGTTAGGTTCATTTTTATTATAGAATTGACAAAGATCCTCTCCTACTAATTTCCATTTGTCTAGATCCAATTTTTTTTTCCAGAGAGAAACAAGGACATATGTTCTTTACAGTTTCTAAAAGTTCAGTGATCTGCTTCAAAATTATAATCAAACCTTGACTTTCCATAACTTTGACAATGCTCTCTAAACATTTTCTTTAAAGAGAAACAGAAGGCTGTTTTCTAAATATCTGTTCCATCTTAGCTGAAATTCTACTTTAACTCTTTTAACAAAATTTCTTTGTTGTACTCACCCTAATTTCTGGGTTGAAGAGTCTTTTCCACAGAATCAGGATCACAGGCTTTTTCACTGAAATCAGGATCATAGCTTTTCCACTGAAATCCATTGAGGGGTCTGTCAGTCCCATGTTCAGGGTGCCAAAAAAACTCATCAGTGGGAGTGATGGATCTTCCAGCCATTAGGCCTCCTCTCATCTGAAACACCAGGGTCTGGCTTTGGCTATAATTAGAAGTGGTTCAGATATTGCCTCTACCTTAGCCATTTGCTGACTTTCCTAGGTTTAGTAGTTTGTAACAGTATCTCAGCTATTTGCCATTTCCTCGAAGACAGTAAAAAGGGTCCCATTTCCTTGTCTCAGGGCATCATTTTTGCCTCATTCAATTCAACAGATATTAATTAATCCCCTACTACATATCTGGTGAGAGAAAGTAATTTGTACCAGATAGCCCTTTAACTGCCAGATTTTTCTATATCTGCCTTCAGATCTCTTGAATTTAACCCCTTTTCTCCACTCACAATATCCAGAAGTAACCACTATAATTCAGGCACTCATTACTACGTGCCTATGTTAACAAAACAACTTCTTAATTAGTTTCCTTGGCTCGATCAAGTCTCTTCCCACTTCACCTAGCTGCCAAAGTGATTCTTCTTGACAAATGTTAGAGGGGTTTCCTGGGAGGAAAAAAGATATACTAAGACATTGTTCCATCCATTCTGGAAAGCAATTTGAATCTATGCCCAAAAAGTTACCAAATTATCCAGACCCTTTGACCCAAATATAGTATAACTAGGCCTATAGCCTCCAAAGACATAAAAGAGGAAAAAGACTCATATATACAAAACTATTTATAACAGTTCTTTTCATAGTAGCCCAAACCTCAAAATTAAGGAGAGTATCTACTTATTGGAGAATGGCTAAATAAGGTGTGATATATAAATATAATAGAATATTTTTATGCCAGAAAAATGACAAAATAGGTGGTTTAGAGGAAATTGTAATGACCTCTATGATCTATTGCAGTGAACTAAAAAAGAATGGTTTACACAATGACAATATATAGAGAAAAAACTTTGAAAAGTTTTAGAATGAAAATAATAAACTATGAATCCAGAGGACTGAAGATGAATCATGACAGCTACCTAATGCCAGAGTAGTGATGGATTTAAAATACAGAATAAGAGGTGAATATTTGGATATAGACAATGTGGGATTTTGTTTTTCTGAATCCTAAAGGTTTAAAAAAATTTTTTTCTGTTGGGGATGCAGCAGAGAGATAATAAAAATAAGTAAAAATATTTTTTAAAAAATTATTTTCCTCAAGCACAGATCTGACCATGTCATTTCCCTATTCAATAAATTCCAGTGGTTATCTATTGACCAAAGGATGAAACATAAACTTTTCTATTTCACTTTTTAAGCTCCATACAACCTGGTCCCATTGTACAATTACCACTTTGTGGTCCAGCCAAACTGGCCTTCTTTCTGTTCTTCATAAGTCTCACTCTCTCCCATCTTCTTCCTTGAGATGGTTGACTTGACATTCCCCCACTTCTGAAATACACTCCTAAATCACTTCAGTCTCTTAGCATCTTTCTTTTGCTTCAAGATGCAGATTAAGTTCTACTTTCTCTAAGAAGCCTTTCCTAATACTCTGGACTACTTGTGCCTTCCTTTCCAAACAACTGTGGTTAAAGTACTTTGTATTTATAATACAATAATACAAGCTATAATACAATAGCTCAGAGTTCATTTGTATAAGGTTCTCCTCATTGATGGAAAATGATTTTATTCAGAGCTCATTCCTGGTGATGGGAGGAATTGGCTAGAGTTTAAAACAATAGAGATCTTGGTCTTCTGGCATTACGCTTTGAAGAAGAAGACAATTGGTTCCAGATTTTCTTCAGATTCCTGAAAGGAGGAAAAAGACTCTCTAAAGAAGCCTATGAATTTCTCTCTTCTTAAACTCTTACTCTCCTTAATAGGCTTGGAGCACTGAATAATCCATCTTCACATGAGGAATGATTTATGCAAATAAGTTTTGGGCTAGGGGTTACATATTTATTTTGAATATACTTAACATTTGTAATTATTATTTTTCCGTTAGACTGTAATCTTAAGAGTAAAGAGAATTTCATTCTTTTTTTGTTTGTGTCTGGAGTGGCTAGTATACTGCCTAACTTGTGGTAAGCATCCAATAAATGATTGTTGATTTATTGATTGATGTTCTCAGTCAGGAAGATCTGATTTCAACTCTGACACACATTGGCTATGTAAACTTGGCCAAGTGACAATCTCTCTCAGTGACTAGTGGTCAGATTTTTCATTGATAGAGAGTTCCCCAAAATTAATGACATGATGGTTCTAGACTCCTCTTCCCTCCAAATAGTACAAGATACTATAATTTCGATATATTTTGAGGAAAAGAAAGGTGAACGTATTTCTCTCCTCTTACATTAAAAAGTGTCAATCAATCAAATTAATCAATTGCCAACTATTTACTGAACTCCTGCTCTGTACTCAACCCTGTGTTCTGTCAGAGAGAAGACAAAATTTTTGCTTTTAGAGAGCTAAGTGTCTAGTTGAGATTATAAGATCACATCCAAGAAAATGGAGTGCTTAGAATCATGGATTTTAGAATTCGAAGGAACTTTGAGGGCAATCTAACCCAATCTCAGCAGACATATAAATGCCTTTTACTTTCTGGCAAGTATTATCACCTAGTCTTTGATTAAACACTTTCAGGGAAAGTGACATCACCTTCCAAGGCAGTCCATACTATCCATATTGTTAGACTAATCTTCATCCCTTAACTTTTCTTAATTATAAGTTCATAAGGTTTGGGTTTTGGTTTTTTTTTTTTTTTTTTTTGTCTAATATGTGAAATGTGACTTATTTATGTGGGGTACAACTAGTAAATGTTGTAACATCTCAAAGAAATGAAGAATAATGGAAAAATCAAGGGTTTAGGAGCTGGAGTATTTAGGTTCAACTCCCAACTTTGATATTTGTTACCTATATAACCTTGCCTCATTTAAACACCTGGTCCTCAGTTTCCTTATCTGTAATATGGAGGCATTGGATTTGGGGAATCTTCTGATGCTCAGTCCTACAGTTGACATGTATAAAGCATTTTAAAGTTTACAAGGCATTTAACACACATTCTCTCTTTTGAACCTTACAAACCCCTAGTGAGTTGGTGCTATTATTATACAGATGAAGAGACCAAGGCTGAGAGACATGAAAGGACTTGCCTATTATTTTGCCCTGGCTTTTTAGACTCCAGATCCCATACTTTAGTCTCTTCAGTGAACTAGGAGTGGAGCACAAGGTGAGGTGAGGATGAGATAGTTCTGGGCAGAACCAGTAAATTCTATAAGGCAGATGTGAGGGCAACAACATAATCCAAAGTATTGGACAAAGCAGAATATATTTGAAAATATAGAAGAGATAATTAGGGTAAGAGAAAGTTAGAACTGAGGAACAGTGAGGGGGAAAGTGTGCATGCAGTACTTTCTATAGTGAAGGAACTATAGGCATCCTGGGATGATCTATGTTTTTTGTGAAGGACTGCAGCTTTCCAGAGAGAAAGGGATCACCAATGATAAAAATGTGGATCATCAAATCTTTCACTTTGACTATTACAAAGAGCCAAACTTGGGAACCTGGATTCAATTCTGACACTAGCTAGATGACTACTCTCAGATTACCTGGTCCCTCTGGAGCCTCAGTTTCTTCTTCTGTAAAATGGGGAAAATACTTATTCTATTAGACTTTGCAGAGCAATTATGGGGAAAGTACTTTGTGAACTTTAAAGTACCATATCTATAAATATGAGTTATTATTAAATCAGATAGTTATATCTTCTGATAGCTGCCTCCAGATGGACTAAAAAAAAATTTTTTTTTTAAATTTTAAATAGCAGTCTAACCATCTCCAGTGCTAATCTAACCCAATTCTTTTCTGAGGACTCAAATTACTGTTTGGTAACAGGAGAAGTATGAAAGGGACATGAAGAGGTTTTACGCCATTGTTGCAGGGAATTAGCTGATATCCAAGCCAAAGAAAAGGAGTAAGTCTGGCACATCATATTTTGCCTCCAATTAATAAATTCCAATAATTTATTAAGATATATAATGCATGTAGGGCCCAATTTTGGGTACCAGGAGCTATAAGAATACAATTAAAGCTCAGTGTTGACCCTCAGAAAAGTTTACAATCTAGCGGGGAGAATATAATTCCCTTTACTATGCACAAAAACTAAATTTAAAGTAGTACAAAATGCTATTTGAGGTCCAAAGAGCAAAAATCTCCAAATTTGAAGGAATATGGGGAAATTTCTAAAAAGTGGGCTTTTAGGAATGGGTACACTTTCAAAAGGTAGAGATAGTATGTAGATGGGTGAGGACCATTAGTAAATAGCTACAGTTTGTCTAGCAGTAGACTCAGCAATATGGTGTTACAGAAGAATATGTGGTCCTTACCTTTGTTTGGGGCACTTCCAGTTAAATTTTAAATAAAAGACATAATAGAAGTTGACTAATATATATGCTTATCACTTCCCTGATGTCATAGTCCTCTTCCAGGAGGAAGGACAACTGATAGGTTACAAGGTAGTTTTCATAGATTTTCTTCACAGTCTCTCTGGAGAGAAAAAAACAGGATTTTTGTTTCCGTTTCCCAGATGTCTAACCTGAGTTTCAATAAGTAGAACTTTAGTATTAAGTTTTGGTTTTCTATCACAATAATTTCTAATATGACACTCCTTCTGGGTCTTCTCCCATCCTCTCCCTGGGAATTTAGCTTTTTCTTTGTAATAAGGAAATATAGATAAGCAAAAATATGAAATATAGTGGCTGTGTCTGCCAATGTATATACCATTCAGCTCTAGTAATCCCTTCTCCCACTGTGCCTAGTCTCTTTTTGCAGAAGTAGCACATGTGAAAGAGAATAAAAAATAAATTCTTTGAGAACTGAACCTGATCAGCCTTTGTAGCCTCTCACCTAGCACAGAAACTTACAGGACAATACTATTAATAAATATTTGTTGAACTAAATTGAATGTTGAAAAGTGATTTCAAAAGCAATTTTCCTTGGAGAGTCAGAGAATTCCCTGCTATCATTCAGAGAAAAGATGACTTGTTTTTTGTTATGATTATTCTTAGAGATGATTGCATTTTTGTATCATTCTGGCTAGGAATGATGAAGAGGGTCCTGGGAAAATGGTCCTGGAAGTTGCCATGTTTCCTTGGAGAAATTAAGATATAATTGGGCAAATTCTAGTTAGATTCTTAAGATTCCTAGTAAATTCTGAGCAATCATGATATTGGGACAGGTTTTATGACCTCTGCAGTATCTGGTTATTTTGACCAGGGTAACTTCTTCAACCTACCAAACTGCATGGGACTAGGAACATTTGAAGGGATTTGGGTATTACCAGAATTCAGTGGAAAATCCTCACAGGAAGAGAACTATAATTCTAAGATGCCCAATCAAAATTTTAGTCAACTCTCCTTGAAATGGACAAAAGACTGGGTCAAGGGGCCTCAGGCTTAAAATATTATGTTCAGACTGGGTCCCATCCCCCGGTTCATGAGACCCTAGACAACATTGCAAAACATGGCGACAGGTTCCGTTGTGTGCTCATTCCTATTCAGATATTTCCTTATTGTAAACAAGAAACTGTGTCAGTGATTTCTGAAACCTGGTATAAGGTTGTACCAGGATGTGGTCAATGCGCTTAAAAGTGTACCTTGCTACAGGTTCAGGGCTGATAGCCTGTTTAGTGGAGGTCAGTCCTGGCCAGCCAGCTATTAAAGGATGCTTTAAATTAAATAATCTGGTCTGAGCTGTCTATCTCGTGTCTGTCCTTTTCATTTGGAAGTTGCACCAAGATAAGTCTTTGGCTCAGTCTGACAGATAGTCCCTCTCCCTGGAGGGCGAAAGAGGTTATGGATCCTAGGGGGTGGCCACCGAGAGATGTCCTCAGCCCCAGTTTCCAGATATCTCTTTCTGTGGACCAGGAGAGTGAGACCCAAATTTTTGAATTAGGTTCAAAATTGGCACAGAGCATTCTAAAAGCCAGTTCTGGTTAATAAGATTTTGAGGGGCCTCTGCAGCTGCCTAACTATCCTGCAGCCACCTGTCTGGTCTGGTGAATATCATATCTCTAGGTGAATAGTATCTCAGAATACTGCAGTAAGCTGGACGCAGAGCTAAGCCTCCTTGCCGACCTCCACAGGACGCTGTGTGATGGTCATGGGTGTCTAAATCTGGACACATCTGGTCTGATCTGATTCTGAGTGCCTTTTGGGGGCACTCCTCTAATTGTATGTGTTCTGTGTGATTTGTCTGTCTGTTTTGTTAATTTAAGAGCTCTGTTAAGTTTTAAGAACAATGATTAAGAAATTTGGGAATTGGTTATTTGAAACTTTGCTTGTGATTTTAAACTTTTTAACCGGTTGTACTAATTTGTAAGTAAATGGAACATGGCCATTTTAAACTGACAGGAAAGGTTTTTTTTCCCCTTAAAGCAGTTTTCAGAGTCTGCTAGAGTAGGGGCAATAAAACCTTATCTGATTGAAACTGAGGAAGAAAAAAAATTTGCTATTGCCTTTGCATATCGATACCTTTATTACTAAAGAAAAAAAAAAGCAGCCTGATTTAGTTAAAGAGGAAGAGAAAGGGCAATACAATTTAAGCTCTGCCTGGACAGATAAGAGAGATGCTAATTGTAGTCAGACAAACACTCAGGCAGGAAAAAAAAAAAAAAAAGGAAGAAGACATTTGGTTTGATTCAGTTTAAATGTTAACATTGTAAGTTATATTTTATGGAGTTATCTAGCTATTCACTATATTGTGAATCTTAAAAGTTTTGAAGAGAATTGGAAAGAAGAATATAGGTGATTTATGAAGGATTGGTTTGTAGGAACAATTAAGGGTTTGCATGATTTTAGGAAGTAAGAAAAAGGTTTTTGGCATCAGGAAGAAGTGGTGAGGGAGAGAGAAACAAGAAGAGGATCTTTTGTCTTCAAAGATAAAGATTCGACTCACCCACCCACCCCACTGCTTTCTGCTACTTTAGTTAGTTAAAGTTGTTGGAGACTGTTTAAGTATGTAGCATAAGAGAAGGAGAAAGTTGGGAAACTGATGGATTTGGGGAGAAACTTGATATTGGGAGAAAATAAACTGATAGCCTAATCTTGAGAAGGATTCCCGTGTATGAAATTGAGTGGGGAACCTGAGGAAATTTTTGTCCAGGAGTACAGGAGTGGGGAAAGGGTGGCCACTTGGAATCCTCTCCTCCCCTCACTCCCCTAAGTGTATTCCAGCCATTTTTTAAAAAATCAAGTTACTGCCGGTGCAGCAAACTGATTTAAAGGGACAGACTTACTTTTTAGGTTAATTGACTGAATATTTTGTTTCTTGATACATAATGGTTTTCTTGTTTGAGGAATATGACCATAAAT